>NC_136985.1:3118267-3448267 GCF_032717465.1 Coenobita brevimanus | reverse complement strand
GCTGATGTGGATGAGACTGAAAGCATTACGAGAAAAACTTCGAGGTGGTTTGGCTATGTGGAGAGGATGGCGAATACGAAAATGACTAAAGGAGTACATATGAGTTAGCTGGAAGGATACAGGGGGATGGGAAGACCGATGATGAGATGGAGGGAAAGGGAAGAGACATATGAGTGCGATACTTGAGCTAAATGGTAGAGGACAGTACATCATGAAGGCGATTTGCTTGTGGTCACCCCTTACAGGATTAAGGCGTCTGGCTATTGATAAACAGATATAGATAAATACAGTAGCTAGATAGGTAGGTGATGATGATAATATGATAACGATGATGATGATGATGATGAGAATGGTAGATAATGAGAATGACTGTGTAAATAATGATGATGATGATAATGACGACGACAGCTATGATGATGACGATGATGATGATATTGATGATTTTTGTCAGCAGGTGGAAGGACGAAACAGCAGGAACTCTACCATCGGTCCAAGCATCCACGATTCCACATCCATCCATCCGTTCATCCATCCATCCATCCATCTCGCTTGATGTTAAACGCTAAGTCTAACTTAAGTAGTACCAATTGTTTCTTCATAAGCTTTCCAGCTGTCTGAACAGATCTGCAGTAGTTTTAAAAACTAAAATAACTCGGTTCTGGTGCTCAGTTTGGAACTTTTATTTTCCTTTTATCAGAACTGGCACGGCAAATTTTGAGAAAAGTCCCTCAAATAACTTTTTTTTTTTTTTACTAGGTTTCTAATGATGTCCATAGATCCGTTGTGGCTTTAATAGTTTCCTAGACAACACAGTCTTGGCGCTGTCCTCTGCCACCCTATTATACCATGTCATATAGTGTTCTCGCTCGCTGGTTCTGTTCGCTCGCTCGCTTAAATAATAAATCACTGAAGAAAAGGTGGTATAAAGCCCCCTAAGCCGCCACAGTATTATAACCCTCGGTATGCAGTTCGTTCCCTGCGGCCTTGTAACTCTGTGTACCCGAAGCGCTTACAAAATAACTTGCAATAATTTTCCTTTCGTAACTATACTCGTTTCACTTTAACTTGGCCTGAGTTTTTGTTGTTGTTGTTCTTGTTACGTCTTAGGCTCCTCTGGATGTGAACCCAGTGCTATGTTGAAGGACTGTCTGTGTTGTGGTGGTGTGGTGCAGGAAGTGAGTGGGTGTGCTGTGGTGTGGGGGTGCCACTTTGCATTATGAGCACAGGGGATTGTATGTGTGTTATGTTTTGTGTTAGTATTGTAGCAGGGAAGGTTGGTGTACTCGTGTCTCTGTGTTCGGTAATGTCTGAAGGGTGTATGGCTGGTGGTGGCACATGAAGGATGCTGTTTGGCAGAAAGTTTTGGTGTCTATGTGTTTATGTATATGTTTGGTATAGAAAGTTTTGGCTGGCTGGGGTGTCTGTGTGTTTATATATGTGTTTGGTATTGAAAGTTTTGGCTGGCTGGGGTGTCTGTGTGTTTATGTATGTGTTTGGTATAGAAAGTTTTGGCTGGCTGGGGTGTTTGTGTGTTTATGTATGTGTCTGGGAAGTGTAGAGTCGGGTGGAGGAGGGGATATGTTGCAAAGATAATCTGTGTAGTGTTGGGCGGTTGTTCGATTTTGTTTCTTTGTGGAGAGGATGATGCAACATAAGGTTACAAGGGTGGGACGGATCTTGAGCTGAAGTGATGAACTGTGTGCCTCTCATATTCACTTGGTCTCTGACTGAAATTAGTTATGTTTCTTGGTGTAGGCTGTCAGTACTTGTGGGCTTAGTGTCTTCTGCTATCAAGGTATTGTTTTCTGTTCTTTAAAGCTTCTTCGTGTTTGTTTTGGGTAAGATTAGGGCTCAGCTTGTGCGACAGTAATTCACGGTTGTTTTAATGTATTACTTATAAGTGGAGGATGGAGTTGGGATGTATATGAGAGAGGGTGTGTGTGAATTAAGGGGAGTGATGCATAATGACGGGGGACAGGGTGGCATAGAGGCGACTTGTTTGTGGTCACCTCTTACGGGATTAAGGCGTCTGGCTATAGATAGATGGATAGACAGATAGCTTATAAATAGTTTCCATACGGTTTACCGAGTAGTAGCGATAGTTATCACTAGAATAATTATGATGCTAGTCAAGAATGAGTACTGTGGAAAGGATGTAGGGCTGTGGTATTGTCTATTTCTGCTACTGATCTGCGTGACATTCTAGTATGCTTTAAATGAAACTCTGTGCCAAGTTAAAGTGAAAGGCGTGTATGTTTGTGTAGGAGGAACAAGAGACAAGGAGGTATTCTGTAGCCTGTTTTCTTTGTGCTTCCTACAAGACACAATAATAGTTATGACGGGGCATTGATGACAAGTTTTTGAGTCAGCACACACTTACGGCCTCTCATTATACAAGGTGGTCCATATATTACGCCACCCAGTTCTTGTGTGTTGCGGGCACGGCTCAGTGAACATTACCAGTCTCTAACCTGCATCGTTTTCTACTTCCCACAACCCTCTTCAGGCTTAGCTTTATAATATAGGCTTCAATTTAGCTCCATTGATTGCATGGTGGAGAATTCCCATAACCTTTTTTATGCTTAGCTGTATATCATTGTATTATATAATCTTTTATGTACACTGATCACACAGCTGATTAGTAATTTGGTGAAGCAATCATAATGTCTTAGCTCATCACAAAAGCCGTCCCCACAACACACAAGACTGCAGAGCGCAATATACTTATCTATATTAAGTCAAAGCCAAAGTTGAAAAGGTAAGGAAACAAGACAGAAAATTTAAATTTTCATTATTAATACTTCAGTATAGAATACATTAATAGAGACAGCAATATAAAATATGCATTCAAAAGTAGCATTTGCCCACAGAAGATCCTGGAGGGGAGCGACCCGACTTGCAAGGCAGATCACACCACCACCACCACCACCACCAGGCATCTCAGAGTAGGGGAAGACACCACACCACGGCCAGGCTTCTCACGGCAGGGGAGACCAAACTTCAGCAGGGTATGACCAGTGTGGCAAGGAAGCAGCGTCAAGGCAGCAGACTCCAGCACGACCTGTGGACCAGATGTGTATTAGTTCAAATCAGTGTTAGCTTTAGTTATTTAATCTTACATTGCAGAAACTTCATCTTGGCACTATTCCTTGTAGCACCTTTTTCTTAAGATTATTTCTACGTATGTTATTAGTGTATCTTAATGTGTAATATGCAAAACAGGCAAGAAAGAGGTGCTAGGGAGTCTCAGACAATGGGAATATGTACCTTATATCCACACTAAACCAAATGAATAAGTCTAACATTTAGGGACCCAAGGCTAGAAGAGCTTAGTTATAGTAATGTATTTTATATCAGGAAAGAGGTAAATTATGCTAATTTTCACTCAGTTCACGTTTCTGAAGCCTATGTGAGCCTCAGTTGTTAGGTACAGGTCTGAGTCTATTAATTACTTAGTGAAAAAGTGAGCCATAATTTAACATGTAATTAAGTCATTACATTCAGATGTACTAGTAATTGTAACCAATAAAATTTATGTTACGAGTTTTGAGTATGTTATTGACCCCCATGTACGACAAAATGGTGTCTTTGAATACCTGACTTTCTGGATTTATCGAAAAAAGGTCAGATTGGCTAGATTTTACGAAAACACGGAAAGTTTTAGATTTATCAGTAATAATCAAAAGGACTAACTGTACTTAAGTCAAGACAAAGTTGGACTGATAGAATATACGGGGCACAACTGTTGGGTCTCGGAAAAATAAAACACCCCAAAATAAATCCTGGGACACTGTATAATACCGTAAGAACACTACCTGCCTCGATAGAGAGGAGCCAGACCAGAGTGACAGGCCAAGTAATCTGGTCTTCGTAAGACAAAGAACTAAGCTGCCAGGCCAGCTGTTTCACTGTCATAACCTCTGAACCGACATGTCATCGCCACCTTTACCCACCCACACACACACACACACACACACACAGCTGCATCGTTAGCTATGGTCGACACTGCTTCGGATATCATGTGTCGTATGATGATGATGATGAGGGGAGACCCAAATATTTTTTGTTACCCCTAAAATTTCCGATCTAACCGTTTTCTATGATTAATAAAGGGGGTAACTAGGGTAAACTTATTGTTTTTAAAAGCCTCTCATCAGGTTCCTACGCTACTGAGGGTGCAATGAATGTTACTCTGTGGTGTATTCCATTTATTAGATTGCAATAAAATCAATTACACACTCGTAGACTTCGTTTTAATCACCCCTTGTTGCTGTTGCTCCTACTGTTCTTGTGGTAGTAGGTTGGTCTGTACGTGATCCCAGTGGACTGTAGGCTGACTTTTCCCTTTCCTGAAGTCCACCGTCCTCCTGTAGGGAGATAGGGGGCGTTTAGGGGTGGTTATGTGACCTGGCAGCTGCACCGCCTGTTGTGGTGTGCTGGGGTGTGTTGTGATGCATGTATTGTGTGTGTGGTGATATGGTGTGCTGTGCTGGGACAAAAACTACCCATCAAATAAACATAAATAGTAAAAAATACGACAATTATTGATCAAACCTGCCGTTGTACGTCTGGCAAACCAATCTTTCAGGCACTTGATCGTACAGCATACATAACGCAAAAACTTTACCAAATTATCAAAATCCCTCTGAAAACATTAATTTATCGCTAGTGTATTACCTTATAGTGGAAAATCTGGTGGAATTACAAGCAAATTAAGGAGAATAGACTGGAAAATCCTCCGAGTTGGGGTCAGAGTGGAGTCGGGGCGAGTGTGGCCGCGAGAAAGACATCAGTTGCAGCCAGACCTCCGTGGTGTGAGGTCTGGCGTGCTGCTCTACTCTGCCAAATTCACTGGCTCAATCTGTTTCGCTGTGTCTCTGTCTCTATCTCAATCGCTGTCTATCTCCATATCTATCTCTGTCTCTCATACACGCACACAAACACAGTTTTACACCATACCATCGTCATTTACACCATTGACATAATTATATACTGTATCATTCTTTAACATATGCACCTCCCAACCTCTCTCTCTCTCTCTCTCTCTCTCTCTCTCTCTCTCTCCCACACACACACACACACACACACACACAGCACAAAAACAACATACACTATACCTCCATCCGTTGAGTGAGATGGTATGCATGACGAGAACAAGGCCCTCCAAACAGGCTACTTCTCCCCCACTGGATGTGTTCCTAGAGCGCATACCTCCCTGGGTGATGAGAGTGGTGGTGTTGCTGGTTGTGTTGTGGTTCAGGCCCTGGTGCTGTTGGGGATAAAGATCATGTTGTGAAATTCCATCGACACAGTATAAACATAACACATCTATACCATGACTTCACACACACACACACACACACACACACACACACAACCCCCACACACTCACCAAGCACCCACAAACACCCTCACTGTAAGACCACTTTCACTCACTCTACTTAATAAAATAACCTGATGTTGACTAGAGTAGGAGCTGTCCCGACCATGACAGGGTTAATGGTACCAGTATTAACACTATCAGGCTCCTAGAAAATAGTCTAAGTTAGTTAGATATTTTATACAAGCATTCCTATTGTGATGGGCCTTCTTTCCTTTATTCTAAGACAGTACTATCTCCCTGAAAATGTTTCAAACTAATCTATATATTAAAATCACACCTTATGACAGTACCGGAAGAAATATGCTCTAGAAGTATGCTCTAGAAGTATGCCCTAGAAATATGCTCTTATGGCCTGCTTTTATACAGAGTTAGGAATGGAGATCAAGAGAGTAAAACAGTACCAAGATAACGATCCAAATATGAGGCTTCGAAGAATAAGGTGAAACGAAGCTTATTAACTTTATCTGTTTAACTTAGTACCAGTAATTTTGTAGGGCATATTCAACGGCAAATAATATAGAAAGAAGAATCATGAGTTTGGGAATTAACATACGTATGGAAAAGTGTACAAGATGGAGTTCGACTCGTAACACTGGTTTCAAGGCAAATATATGATCCCATTATTTAACCTAGGATATGATTTGCACGAGATCTAAGTCAGCTGTATTAATTCTACGAAAAAATATAGGAATATAGCACTAGAAGTAGTAATAATAGCATAAACTGACCTTAAAATGGCGGAAAACAAGCGGTGGTGGTGGGGAGGCGGGTGTGGTTCTGGTGGCGATGCGGTGAACTAACCAAGCTGATGACGTTATGGCGGCGACCACTGCCTCTCATTTGAACCCCAGACGCCCTACAGGACGGATCTCCTGGCTCCACCTGCCAAGCTGATGACTTTGGCGATTTTTCCTCTCCATTTCAGGTCTGTTAAGGGAATTTAAAACTGTATTATTTCAAGCGTGACTTATTTTCCAAGTTTTTGGTGGCTTTCGGCGGAAAAGAAGCTCTAATTTAATTTATTTTTTTAAAGAAATAGCCAAATATTTTTAAGAATTTTACCGGTCTTTGCGATATGTCTGCCAGTGAGGTAAAGGAAGCCGACAGACTGTATTTTCAACTTAGTGAAATATCAATGCTGCCAACACCAAGACTGTCCTCATTACTGCCTGCTGTCTACCTAATTCATTTTTAGTATACATAGTTTTACAGTAATAATTTTTCCTACTCTGCCACAAACAGTAAGACTGGCAATAGGCCACGTATGTTGGTGCCTGATCGTGACTAAATCCTCCAGTTAACCCCAGTGAACCGATGACGAATTATCCGATTTTATTCCTCGCATCTGAGGATATTTTACCTCAATTTTACGAGTTAGACATTTTTTCGAACTGGAGGGGTTGGACACAGCCTTCATTAACACTTAAACTGAGACATCCCTTAAGCTGATAGTTTACTGGACTGGAAGGGTTTATTAAAGAGTCAATTTCTGCCACTGATATGCTTCCCTTTAAGACAGTGTATTTTGCCTATTATTCCCGCTATTTCCAAACTCTTTAAATCAGCTTAGAGAATTTGGTCTAATGGGGTCTGATACAGCCTTAACCCCTTCATTATTACAAGTCCTATGTTCAATTAAATCGTCTGAAGCCAGCATGCTCCAAACAAAAAAGATTGTCATAGAACTGAAGAGGTTAAAACTGATTTCGGATTTTTTGTCGTTTATTACTGTCGGGGTATTTTCACTTTTTTTTCTTTCACTTGGGGTAGGATTTACCCCTGTTTCGAATGATTTAGATTAATTTCCACCACAAGTGATGCCTAACCCCTATTGGGGGTTGAAGTCAAATACGAAATAAAATCCTTGAAATCGACCGAGATAAGGTTTTCTTTTCATTTTTTTTCACTAGGGGCAGAATTTACCCATATTTCGAATGGTTTTGAGGCTAATTCTCGCCTATTTCTTTCTTTATTAAATTAACCTAACCTGACCTAACGTAATCAAACTTAACCCCTAACCTAAGACACATTCGTGAAGGATATGTCATAGAGAAGACCCCCTCCCTCTTCTAATTTGAGGAGTTTGTCATAGGAAAGGCTGGAATACCCGACGGGCATGACTGTAATAATTGGCAATAATACCCTGATTTTTGGGTCGTTTTTATATCAGTTCTCTCATTAATCTGGTCCACAATATCGCTCTTTTACTTCCTTTGTCACCAAGCTCAGTGGCAGAAATAGAAAATGCTATGGCTAAATAAGTCTTAGTATGATAAATGACATATTCGTATTTCGCCTCAATCTTCGTCTCCACAAATTAGCTAAACTCTGCATAATTTCCCAGGCTCTACTTCGCTCGCTGGCACGATGTTCAGCGGCAGTGAGGAGTGAATGTCAAGCAAGAATTAACACCTTCACTACGAGAGATGCATGTATGAACCATGAAGTTACCCGTCCTGCAGCCCACCATCCTTTTGGTACTATCAGTGCCACCACGTGGTGTCCCTCTCCTGCACCAAAATGGATGGATGGAGGCTGCTTTTAATCCCTTCTGTTGGACACCCTACTTGATCTGAAGAAATCCGTCAGAGGCAGCCAGAATACAATTATACAGGCGTCATCGTACTGAAGGATCAACACAGCAGCTTCAGCAACAGGTATATGCAATAATTTTGTAAATTGCTATTATATTTTCTTATAATTTTGTGATAATCGTTGTTGCAAGTGATCATTTATAATTATATGAACAAACGAGTAAACTCTTGAATGCACTACTTAATCCTTTACATGCACTTATTAATAATCTCTTGTAATAATATGCCCTAACCTTTTATACTTATATGGTTTAATCTTTTTCCCCACAGGTTGCCTCGCTGGTGTGTAGTGATGGTAGGGTGGAGGGCAGGCTGCGGTGGGGGTGGGGGGTAGCCAGGAGCAGGGAGGGTCATGGGGCAAGCTTAGGTGGGTTAGGCAGCAGAGTTATGGTCATCTAGGTTGGCTTTATAGGCTAGGTGAAGTTAGGAGTGAGGTCTTAGGTTATCTGTTTAGCTTACTTGGTTGGTGTTGGTTGTATGGTTGTCCGGCCGGTCATGTATGTGGTTGTCGACGTTGTTGAGACACGACAGGTTGTCGGAGCGGCGATACATAACACCGAAGGAGCGACAGCATCTGCAGCAGCATCGTCGTCGTCGTGGTCGTCGTCAGCAGCAGCAGCAACTTCAGCAACAAGACAGGTAACTGGATATTCCTGAAACATAATTGAAATTAGCCAAAGGTAACACATACCAAAATATTTTCAATAATGACTGAATATCTGGAGAATAAAGACCTGGACACCTAATATACATGTCAGATATGGTGCATTCCTCAACAAGTGTGGCTTTACTGGGCTAGTTATAAGACAGCACTTAAAGCAGATTAGGTTTTGATAATTAAGTGGTTCTGTTATGACAGGCGAGCACAGAGGAGCGGAGATGCAGCGTGGACCACCCAGCTTCCCTGGACCTGATGTGCTGAGCGATCAAGGACAGATGAGGGGGCGAGGACCGACAAGGAAGCAAGAGGGTGGACGAGGACGCGAGAGGACGGATGAGGGTGGGCGAGAACACGAGAGGACGGATGAGGGTGGGCGAGAACGCGAGAGGACGGATGAGGGTGGGCGAGAACGCGAGAGGACGGATGAGGGTGGGCGAGAACGCGAGGACGAAGAGGGAAGCAAGGACGAAACCAAGCCCAGGCATTACTTCAACAGGATGCTGGTAAGTAAGCTGTTGGCAACCCTTTCATTTTTGGTCCTATTCTCGTCAGCTCAGCAGTTTATAGAGTTTACCCTAACCTGACATTCAGACTCAGTATGGTCGGTTGATGGCTAAGTGTGCCCAAACCGGAGATTCTGTTTTATAATCAATACTCATTCCTGTTTTTTAACTTAGAATTTGTTGGAGGGACACAAGTCAAGAGTAACAGCAGTGGAAATGAGTTGTTTAAAAGGAGCCTGTGGAGTCACATGGAGAGACAGGCTGACAAATGAGGAAGTGAAGGAGCGTTGTGGTGTGGATGCGGATGTGATAGGAAACGTTAGGAGGAACACACTGAGGTGGCTTGGCCATGTGGAGAGGATGGAGGGTGAGAGACTGACGAGGATAATGTATGTGAGTGAAGTGGAGGGGGGGGGGAGGGAGAGGAGAGCCAGGGATGAGATGGAGGGATGGAGTGGAGAGGTATATGAGAGAGGGAGGTGAGTTGGGAGCAGGGCAGTGAAATGGCGGGGGACAGGGCGACGTGGAGGCGATATGTTTGTGGCCACCCCGTACGGGATTGAGGCGTCTGGCAATAGACAAATAGATAGAATTTGATGCAACCAGGACATACAGATCAAGTTGCGGGAGTGGCCCAGTTCTGTCGGGTGAAAACAGACTATACTAACTCTACTTACCATGTTACTTTTAGATAAGGAACATTATATTCTGATAAATTACCTAGGCATGCTATGTATATATATAAGACAAAGTATAGGGAACTGTTAAGGTGCAATGATCATGCAAAATCGTTAAGAGGCATAAAAAACTCTAAGCTCACGAGAACGTCCCTGTATGCTGTCACTGAAATATACTGAAATAATACAAATGATAGAGAATTATAACTGATAATTGTTGCTGTCACCATGTTAATCTTCCACAGTGATGCTGACGACGACCTACGACGTCGGAGAAAGGGGGGACCTCGGCGACGGGGGATGTGTGTCGGCGTGGTGGCTTGTGTCGGTGTGGTGGCTTGTGTCGGTGTGGTGGCTTGTGTCGGTGTGGTGGTTTGTGTCGGCGTGGTGGCTTGTGTCGGTGTGGTGGCTTGTGTCGGCATAGTGGCTTGTGTCGGCGTGGTGGCTTGTGTCGGCGTGGTGGGGTCGTTGTTTCGGAGTGAGACTTATGGCCTCGTCGTCAGGTCGTTGTGTCGGCGTCGGCGTAGGACTTGCAGCGTGTGGGAAACTTCGGCAAATACGTCGACAGCAGCTGCAGTGGTAAGAAATCACATTGTATTCAGTCTTGAGCTTCAGTTTAATAAGACTGCTTGTTTATACTTTCAACTTGAGGTACCAAACACTAGGCAAACCAGGGCGAAAATTAGTGAAGAAAAAAATACGAGCAACTACCATAAATTAGCATAAATTCACTTTTATAGAGACAAGTTTTCAAAAGTTATGTTTGCAAATGCGTAAGCTAAAGATCACATGTACAATCTTTGCATAAAACTAAGGACATTGCATAAAAACATAAAGGCACTCCCATGAAGTAATGACTTATTTTACAGAAATAAAGTAACTTACGGGAAGAAATGATGTGGCAATGTTAATGTCCCACAGGGACGGAGGCGGCGCACCTACGACGTCGGAGTGGGCGTGGTCTATGGCGTGTGCGTAAGCTTCGTATGCTGCAATGGTATGATTTGATGTTCTTTACTAAATTAACTTCTGACCTGGGAATATCTTAAAATATCTGCATGTGTAACTAAAACATCCATGTGCATGCAGACACCTTAAGAGAACTGCTGCTGAGAGTACGTTCATCTTGCAGGGGGTGAGGAGCTGCCGAGACAGAGCTGTGATGTCGCCAGAATTAGACGAGAGCGGGAGATGAAGGGTCAGCGTGGGGAACTGTGTAAGCTGTAAATGGTAAGATGTGTTTTAGTGTTATCTGACTCTAGTTACATGTCTTTGTCAGTTAAATATCTGCACGACAGTGAAAATAAACAGACATGTAGAAAAAATAACTTGGATGTCTGTTACAAATACGATCATCTTTCAGGCGGATGTTGAGGATCGGTGCCGGAGTACAGACCTGAGACGCTGGCGGCAGGTGCACTGGTGGTGGAAGTGCTGGAGTATGTGGAAGTGTCACCAGGACGTTGTCATGGCCTATCAGAGCCTGTGGGGGCGTCGTCGGGGCCTGTGGAATCTGTGGTACTGCTGGCAGCTGCAATGATGAACATGTTTGTTGACAGAGGTAATCTTGTTGGCATAATGGACTTGGTGCCTCTTCCCAAGTGATTTACTTGTCACTTTAATACTTTTATGTGCAAAATAGATATACTTACAGCATAAATGAAGTTGTTAGTGTCATTAAGTTCTTTGCAACAATAACCTTAAGGTATCATTAATGTCATAAGAGGTGTTAATGAAAGACCAACAAGATTACCGCTCAGATTCCATGTCCAGTCATAGATGGCGAATAATTATGGGAAAAAATAGTTTATGTAGTAGATGAAATAACTCTGAAAGAGCTATTCGGACTAGATCTGTCTATTTACCGACACTGGTATTACAGGGAGGGACGTGTGAGCAGAAGTGCACTTACCGAGGTGGCCAGAACAGCAAAGAAGGTACTACGAGAGGAAGCCAGAGGACGAGATGAGGAAAGAATACAAGAAATCATGCCTATGACACAAGAGGTCAGAGATAAAATGAGAGGATAACTGAACCGGGATGCCAGAGCAGTGTTGGCATTTCATCATGCCAGGTACAGTTTAGTTATGGCTTTTGGTACAGGTATGGCATATGATTGATTATACTGTTTAATATAACGATTATACCGTTGCATACGTTGATCAGCAATTTAGTTTCGTCTCCAAAATGCTTACATGTCTCGGCCTTGAAATTTTTCTGAGTTAAATAAGAAATAGTTTCAGTACAGTTATTAAAGAACTGGAAGTCCTCGCCATAAAGAGCATTTTCAACGTTCTTGGTCGTTAAATTGCAGTTATTTAGGAAGATTTTGCTTCAGTCAAATTTCTACTGCTACCTTTAAACTAAATTGCTAGTTTCTTGAATTTGTAGTTTTTAATGTATTAGAAAAATGTTGGAATCCAGCTGACATAATGAATGGCTGCATCTGACATGCTTATTTTATGGAGACGATACATTAATTTTGGTTTGGCTCAAAATTGAATCCCCGTCTTGACTGATAAGTTGTAGCATAATTAACACAGAACTTTGTGCCAATTACGAAAAAGTGCTATGGATGTGTAACACCGTAGTACTTTCGTAGTCTGTCTGTGAGCTACGTAATATGGCCGCAAAAAAAAAAAAAAAAAAATTCTCCCAAATTGACGAATGAACTGTGGAAATAAATAAGATACCTACTTGGCAGGTGGAGTGAAGGCTGGGATGCTGGAGAGAAGCCGATGGTGGAGGGACACTGGTGATGCTGACCGTGGGAAAGACTATGCTGCCCGGGACCGTGCGAGGGATGATGCTGAACGTGACCGTGGGAGGGACCTCAACAAAGAACCTCTTCTGAAGGGAAGATTAGGTAAGTACTTCGCAAAACACCACGTACGATGAGACAGTATAACAAGGGCAAAATATCTAGTACAGTAAGTGACAAAGCCAAAATAATGTAAACATATTTGACGATAAAATAAATATGGATATTTTCAACAAAGAGACAGTCAGAAATAACGAATACACTGTTGTAAGTCCTACTAATTTTATATGGCATTTACAGGAGGGAAATCATCCAGCTTGTACCACCTCAACATAATGCTCGGTGCCATTGATACCTCGTCTTGAATTTACCCCTGCGAGGATGCGCTGCCCACCCAGAAGTATCCTCATCTTCCTTATCTGGTAATGTACGAGGACTTGGAACCTCACAATATTTTAGTTGACTTTACACCAATCAGTCGTTAGTCAGGATATAGTAAATTTAGTTCGACTCGGTTTACCTCCAAACACTCGGCCTTCAGTTAATAATATCTAGGCTTTGGTCACCCCTTAGTCGTCGTCAGTTCTGTCATGGGGTCGTATCATTTTAAAAGAGCACCAAGGTGTTGACATGATCCATTTTATTTACTTCTTGAAATTTAATGAATCCCTGGCTTTTCTGTATCATAGCTGACTACATTATATTGTGGAATGCAGGCTGATCACTTAAAATAAAGGTGTTTCATAAATAAGTGTACATCATTATGGACTTGCTTACACATTTGTGCTTTTTTTTAATAAATCAAATCGTTTGCCTCTCCTGTCAGTTGGTTAGCTAAGTCCTACCTCATCACTGGCCCTTTATAAATTAAAGTCGACGTCCCGTCCTTCGTATTTACTCAACCATTTTCATGCTTTGTTAGACCCCCAGTCAAACACTCACAGGCCCAGTCACTGATTTCGCCTCTTGGTACCTTTAACCAACTGACTCACTGATCAGCAGTTGTCTCAGTTAGTCAGTCTACATTCTAGTCGATCACATTCACTCTAGTCAGTCCACACACTTTATCACTCCACCCATATGATTCAGCCCAAATCCCTCACTACAAACCCATACTGATTCACTCCACATCCTCCAGTACTCGAAATCCTTACTGTCTGTCAGCATACAGCTTTAATCAGTCCACAACCCTACTGACCGTCAGTCCACAGCCCTACTGACCCAGTCAGTCCACAGCCCCACTGACCCAGTCAGTCCACAGCCCCGCTGACCCAGTCAGTCCACAGCCCCGCTGACCCAGTCAGTCCACAGCCCCGCTGACCCAGTCAGTCCACAGCCCCGCTGACCCAGTCAGTCCACAGCCCCGCTGACCCAGTCAGTCCACAGCCCCGCTGACCCAGTCAGTCCACAGCCCCGCTGACCCAGTCAGTCCACAGCCCCGCTGACCCAGTCAGTCCACAGCCCCGCTGACCCAGTCAGTCCACAGCCCTACTGACCCGTGTGTCCACACCCTATGTTAGTCCTCATCATCAGTCAGTCATTGGTAGTAGGTCAGTTCAATCAATAAACACGCCAGTGACTCACACCCACAATCAGTCAGTCGTCCTACACCCATGGACAGTCCCCACCTTCAAAAACTCAGGTAGTCCACACCCACTATCACCACAAACCCTTACTGATTCAGTCCACAGCCTCCATCACTACATATCTTTACTGATTCAGTCCACAGCCTCCATCACTACATATCTTTACTGATTCAGTCCACAGCCTCCATCACAACATATCTTTACTGATTAACTTCACAGCCTCCGTCACTACATACCTTTACTGATTCAGTCCACAGACACTATCACCACAAACCCTTACTGATTCACTCCTCAACCTGCATCACTACATGCCTTTACTGATTCAGTCCACAGCCTGCATCACTACATGCTTTTACTGATTCAGTCCACAGCCTGCATCACTACATACCTTTACTGATTCAGTCCACAGCCTTGTAAAACCCTATCAGTCCACAGCCTAGTAAGCCCATCAGCCCACAGCCTTGTAAACTCCTGTCAGTCCACAGCCTTGTAAACCCCTGTCAGTCCACAGCCTTGTAAACTCCTGTCAGTCCACAGCCTTGTAAACCCCGTCAGTCCAGTCTTATGATCCATCAGTCCAACCCCTTAGCCAATCAGACTCCCCAATTATATTTCACTGTCAGATCGTCAGTCTATGCCCAGTGTCAATCAGTCCACACCCTGTCACTCAGTCCACACCCTGTCACTCAGTCCACACCCTGTCACTCAGTCCACACCCTGTCAATCAGTCCACACCATCAATCAGTCCACACCCTGTCACTCAGTCCACACCCTGTCGCAGTCCACACCCTGTCGCAGTCCACACACCGTCACTCAGTCCACACCCTGTCGCAGTCCACACCCTGTCGCAGTCCACACCTTGTCACTCATTTCATACCCAGCCACAGTCCACACCCTGTCAGTCCACACCCTGTCAGTCCACACCCCGTCAGTCCACACCCTGTTGCAGTCCACACCCTGTTGCAGTCCACACCCTGTCGCAGTCCACACCTTGTCACTCAGTCCACACCTTGTCACTCAGTCCACACCTTGTCACTCAGTCCACACCATGTCACTCAGTTCATACCGTCACAGTCCACACCATAGCAACATCAGTCAGGCAGCATCAGTCAGGCAGCACCAGTCAGGCAGCACCAGTCAGGCAGCACCAGTCAGGCAGCATCAGTCAGGCAGCATCAGTCAGGCTACATCAGTCAGGCTACATCAGTCAGGCTACATCAGTCAGTCTACATCAGTCAGTCTACATCAGTCAGTCCACATCAGTCAGCATCACCAGTCAACATTAGTCATTTTAATCCTTCAGTCAGCCAATCCAGTCAGTCCACAGTCCAATCCAGTTAGTCCACAGTCCAGTCTACTTAGTCCATATTGCTGTCTACTCAGTCCACAGTCCAGTCTACTCAGTCCACAGTCCAGTCTACTCAGTCCACAGTCCAATCCACTCTGTCCACAGTCCAGTCGAGTCAGTCCACAGTCCAGTCGAGTCAGTCCACAGTCCAATCGAGTCAGTCCACAGCCACAGTCTAGTCCAGTCCACATTCACAGTCCAGCTAGCCAGTCGGTTCACAGTTCAGTCCAGTGAGTCCACACCCACAGTCCCTTCCAGCCCACACCCTCAGTCCAGTCCAGCTAGTCAGTCCAGTCCAGCCAGTCAGTCCACACCCACATTCCGGTCTAGTCCAGTCCAGTGCAGTCAGTCCACACCCCCAATCCAGTCCAGTCAGTCATTTCAAACCCCCAGTCCAGTCCAGTCCAGTCAGTCCACACCCCCAGTCCAGTCCAGCCCAGCCAGTCAGTCAGTCCACATCTCTAGTCCAGTCCAGTCAGTCCACATCTCTAGTCCAGTCCAGTCAGTCCACACCCCCAGTCCAGTCCAGTCAGTCCACACCCCCAGTCCAGTCCAGCCCAGCCAGTCAGTCAGTCCACATCTCTAGTCCAGTCCAGTCAGTCCACACCCCCAGTCCAGTCCAGTCCAGTCCAGTCAGTCAGTCCACACCCCTAGTCCAGTCCAGTCAGTCCACACCCCCAGTCCAGTCCAGTAAGTCAGTCCACATCCACAGTCCACTCCAATTCAGTCTGCATAATCCACACCCACAAGTCAGTCCAGTTCAGTCCACATTCTCAGTCCACTCCCGTCCAGTTCAGTTAATCCAGACCCATCGTCCAGTCGCTGAGTTAATCAGTTAATCCACACCCTCATTCCATACAGTCAGTCCACACCCAAAGTCAGTCAGTCCACACATTTAGCTGATTCAGATAGTCCACATCCTCAGCCTCCATCTGCTGTCGGTATTCGTTTTACCAGTTAGTCAGTCAGTACCTTTGTCAGTACAGGCCTAGTACTTGTATACATTAACTGACTGTCACTATATTTACTGATTCAGTTGGTCCAGTTAAGCTTTACGCCCACGGAGAGACAACTCCGTGAAATGTTTGATTATTTAAACCATGTATTGAATTGTTATTTTCAGCTTCCTACTCTCCACCTGCCACCTACCACCTGCCACCTGCCACCCACCCACCTGCCACCTGCCACCCACCCACCTGCCACCTGCCACCCACCCACCTGCCACCTGCCACCCACCCACCTGCCACCCACCTGCCACCTGCCACCCACCTGCCACCTGCCACCCACCTGCCACCTGCCACCCACCTGCCACCTGCCACCCACCTGCCACCTTCCACCTCCCATCCACCTGCAACCTCCCACCACCCACCTGCCAGCTACCAGCCACTCACCTTCCACCCACCTCCCACCCACCTCCCACCTACCACCAGCCTGACTACCACCAGCCTGACTACCACCAACTCTTCCACCAACTCTTCCACCATCCACCTGCCACTCACCACCCACCTGCCACTCACCACCTGCCACTCACCACCACCCACCTGCCACCACCACCTACCACCCACCTGCCACCTGCCACCACCACCTACCACCCACCTGCCACCTGCCACCACCACCTACCACCCACCTGCCACCACCACCTACCACCCACCTGCCACCTGCCACCACCACCTACCATCCACCTGCCACCCACCTGCCACCTGCCACCACCACCTACCATCCACCTGCCACCACCACGTACAGCCCACCTGCCACCACCACCTACAGCCCATCTGCCACCACCACCTACAGCCCACCTGCCACCTGCCACCCATCACCCACCTGCCACCCATCACCCACCTGCCACCCATCACCCACCTGCCACCCATCACCCACCTGACACCCATCACCCACCTGACACCCATCACCCACCTGACACCCATCACCCACCACGCACCACCCACCTACCACCCACCTACCACCACCTGCAACCTGCCACTCACCACAACCTACCACCTACCACCCACCTGCCACCTGCCACCACCACCTACAGCCCACCTGCCACTACCCACCACCCACCTACCACTACCTGCCACTCACCACCACCTGCAACCTGCCACTCACCACCACCTACAACCTGCCACTCACCACCACCTACAACCTGCCACTCACCACCACGCACCACCACCTACCACGCACCACCACCTACCACGCACCACCACCTACCACGCACCACCACCTACCACCCACCACCACCTACCACGCACCACCACCTACCACCCACCACCACCACCTACCACCCACCACCACCTACCTGCCACCCACCACCACCTACCTGCCACCCACCACCACCTACCTGCCACCCACCACCACCTACCTGCCACCCACCACCACCTACCTGCCACCCACCACCACCTACCTGCCACCCACCACCACGTACCTGCCACCCACCACCACCTACCACCCACCACCACGTACCTGCCACCCACCACCACGTACCTGCCACCCACCACCACGTACCTGCCACTTACCACCACGTACCTGCCACCTACCACCACGTACCTGCCACCTACCACCACGTACCTGCCACCTACCACCCACCACCACGTACCTGCCACCTGCCACTCACCACCACGCACCACCACCTGCCACCCACCTGCCACCCACCTGCCACCCACCTGCCACCCACCACCCACCCACCCACTAACTACCACCCACCCACTACCTACCTACCACCCACCCACCCACTACCTACCTACCTACCACCCACCCACTACCTACCTACCTACCACCCACCCACTACCTACCTACCTACCACCCACCCACTACCTACCTACCTACCACCCACCCACTACCTACCTACCTACCACCCACCCACTACCTACCTACCTACCTACCACCCACCCACTACCTACCTACCTACCTACCACCCACCCACTACCTACCTACCTACCTACCACCCACCCACTACCTACCTACCTACCTACCACCCACCCACTACCTACCTACCTACCTACCACCCACCCACTACCTACCTACCACCCACCCACTACCTACCTACCTACCTACCACCCACTACCTACCTACCTACCACCCACCCACCCACTACCTACCTACCTACCACCCACCCACTACCTCCCTACCTCCCACCCACCCCCTACCTCCCACCCACTTACCACCACCCACCCACTACCTACCACCCACCCACTACCTACCACCCACCCACTACCTACCACCCACCCACTACCTACCACCCACCCACTACCTACCACCCACCCACTACCTACCTACCTACCACCCACCCACCCACTACCTACCTACCTACCTACCACCCACCCACTACCTACCTACCACCCACCCACCCACTACCTACCTACCTACCACCCACCCACCCACTACCTACCACCACCCACCCACCCACTACCTACCACCACCCACCCACCCACTACCTACCACCACCCACCCACCCACTACCTACCTACCTACCAACCACCCACTACCTACCTACCAACCACCCACAACCAACCACCCACCCACTACCTACCCACCCACTACCTACCTACCTACCACCCACCCACTACCTACCTACCTACCACCCACCCACTACCTACCTACCTACCACCCACCCACTACCTACCTACCTACCTACCACCCACTACCTACCTACCTACCACCCACCCACTACCTACCTACCACCCACCCACTACCTACCTGCCACCCAACCGCCACCCACCCATTAACTACCTACCACCCACCCACTACCTACCTGCCACCCACCCGCCACCCACCCACTACCTACCACCCACCCACTACCTACCACCCACCCACTACCTACCACCCACCCACTACCTACCACCCACCCACTACCTACCATCCACCCACTACCTACCACCCACCCACTACCTACCACCCACCCACTACCTACCACCCACCCACTACCTACCACCCACCCACTACCTACCACCCACCCACTACCTACCACCCACCCACTACCTACCACCCACCCACTACCTACCACCCACCTGCCACCCACTACCTACCACCCACCCACTACCTACCACCCACCCACTACCTACCACCCACCTGCCACCCACTACCTACCACCCACCCACTACCTACCACCTACCCGCCACCCACCCACTACCTACCACCTACCCGCCACCCACCCACTACCTACCACCTACCCGCCACCCACCCACTACCTACCACCTACCCGCCACCCACCCACTACCTACCACCCACCCACTACCTACCACCCACCTGCCACCCACCCACTACCTACCACCCACCCACTACCTACCACCCACCCACCCACTGCCACCCACCCACTACCTACCACCCACCTGCCACCCACCCACTACCTACCACCCACCTGCCACCCACCCACTACCTACCACCCACCTGCCACCCACCCACTACCTACCACCCACCCACTACCTACCACCCACCCACTACCTACCACCCACCCACTACCTACCACCCACCCACTACCTACCACCCACCCACTACCTACCACCCACCCACAACCAACCACCCACCCACAACCAACCACCAATCTGCCACCCACCCTCCACCCACCCACTACCTACCACCCACCCACTACCTACCACCCACCTGCCACCCACCCGCCACCCACCCACTACCTACCACCCACCCACTACCTACCACCCACCCACTACCTACCACCCACCTGCCACCCACTACCTACCACCCACCTGCCACCCACTACCTACCACCCACCTGCCACCCACTACCCACCTGCCACCTACCACCCACCACCTACCACCCACCACCTACCTGCCACCCACCACCTACCTGCCACCCACCACCTACCTGCCACCCACCACCTACCTGCCACCCACCACCTACCTGCCACCCACCACCCACTACCTACCTGCCACCCACCACCCACTACCTACCTGCCACCCACCACCCACTACCTACCTGCCACACACCACCCACTACCTACCTGCCACCCACCACCCACTACCTACCTGCCACCCACCACCCACTACCTACCTGCCACCCACCACCCACTACCTACCTGCCACCCACCACCCACTACCTACCTGCCACCCACCACCCACTACCTACCTGCCACCCACCACCCACTACCTACCTGCCACCCACCACCCACTACCTACCTGCCACCCACCACCCACTACCTACCTGCCACCCACCACCCACTACCTACCTGCCACCCACCACCCACTACCTACCTGCCACCCACCACCCACTACCTACCTGCCACCCACCACCCACTACCTACCTGCCACCCACCACCCACTACCTACCTGCCACCCACCACCCACTACCTACCTGCCACCCACCACCCACTACCTACCTGCCACCCACCACCCACTACCTACCTGCCATCCACCACCCACTACCTACCTGCCATCCACCACCCACTACCTACCTGCCATCCACCACCCACTACCTACCTGCCATCCACCACCCACCACCCACAACCTGCCATCCACCACCCACCACCCACAACCTGCCATCCACCACCCACCACCCACCTGCCATCCACCACCCACAACCTGCCACCACCCACCACCCACAAACTGCCACCACCCACCACCCACAACCTGCCACCACCCACCACCCACAACCCACTACCACCCACCCACCCACCACCCACAACCTGCCACCACCCACCACCCACAACCTGCCACCACCCACCACCAACAACCTGCCACCACCCACAACCTGCCACCACCCACAACCTGCCACCACCCACAACCTGCCACCACCCACTACCACCCACAACCTGCCACCACCCACAACCTGCCACCACCCACCCGCCACCCACCCGCCACCCACCTGCCACCCACCCGCCACCCACCCACCTGCCACCCACCCACCTGCCACCCACCTGCCACCCACCCACCCGCCACCCACCCACCTGCCACCCACCCACCTGCCACCCACCCACCTGCCACCCACTACCACCCACCCACCTGCCACCCACCTGCCACCGACCCCCCTGCCACCCCCCCACCTGCCACCCACTACCACCCACCCACCCGCCACCCACCCACCCGCCACCCACCTGCCACCCACTACCACCCACCCACCCGCCACCCACCCACCTGCCACCCACCCACCTGCCACCCACCCGCCACCCACCTGCCACCCACTACCACCCACCCACCTGCCACCCACTACCACCCACCCACCTGCCACCCACTACCACCCACCCACCTGCCACCCACTACCACCCACCCACTACCACCCACCCACCTGCCGCCTGCCACCCACCTGCCGCCTGCCACCCACCTGCCGCCTGCCACCCACCTGCCGCCTGCCACCCACCTGCCGCCTGCCACCCACCTGCCACTACCCAACCACCTGCCACTACCCAACCACCTGCCACTACCCAACCACCTGCCACTATCCAACCACCTGCCACTATCCAACCACCTGCCACTATCCAACCACCCACATGTAACTTAACCACCACCCACCTGCCACCCACCTGCCACCCACCTGCCACCACCCATCTGCCACCTGCCACCCACCTGCCACCACCCATCTGCCACCTGCCACCACCCGCCTGCCACCACCCACCTGCCACCACCCACCTGCCACCACCCACCTGCCACCACCCAACTACACATGTAACTTAACCACCTGCCACATGCCAACTACCACCCACCTGCCACCTGCCACCTACCACCCACCTGCCACCTACCACCCACCTGCCACCTACCACCCACCTGCCACCTACCACCCACCTGCCACCTACCACCCACCTGCCACCTACCACCTACCACCTACCTGCCACCTACCACCTACCTGCCACCTACCACCTACCTGCCACCTGTCGTTCACTTGTCGCCCACCTGCCGCCCACCTGCCACCCATCTGCCGCCCACCTGCCACCCACCTGCCACCCACCTGCCACCTGCCACCCACCTGCCACCTGCCACCCACTTGCCACCTGCCACCCACTTGCAACTTAACACCTGCCACCAGCCACCCACCTGCCACCAACCACCCACCTGCCACTCACGTGCCACTTTACACTTGCCACCCTCATGCCACCTGCCACTCACGTGCCACTTTACACCTGCCACCCTCATGCCACCTGCCACTTTACACCTGCCACCCTCATGCCACCTGCCACCCTCATGCCACCTGCCACCCTCATGCCACCTGCCACCCTCATGCCACCTGCCACTCACGTGCCACTTTACACCTGCCACCCTCATGCCACCTGCCACTTTACACCTGCCACCCTTATGCCACCTGCCACTTAACACCTGCCACCCTCATGCCACCTGCCACTTAACACCTGCCACCCTCATGCCACCTGACACTTTACACCTGCCACCCTCACGACACCTGACACTTTACACCTGCCACCCTCATGCCACCTGCCACCCTCATGCCACCTGCCACCCACCTACAACCCGCCACCCACCACCTGCCACCCACCTACCCACCAGAGCCTTCCTGATCGCTGACAACTCTACTGATGAAGCCAGCTCAAAATAAAACCACCTTTTGTTTAATAAAATCTGGAAATCTATTATCATACCTCAATTACCTCTGTATTTATACCTGAATACTATTTGATGTGGGGTTGGTGTGGATGTTGTGGGGTTGGGATGGTTATATAAGGTAGGGTTGGTTGAAAGGGCTTTCTACTGAAGGAAGAATTGGATGTTGTGGAGAGTTGGGATGGATATCGTGGGGTTGGGATGGATATCGTGGGGTTGGGATGGGTTGAATATCGTGGGGTTGGATTGGGTTAGCTTGGGTGGGGTTGGATGTCGTGGGTTGGATGTCGTGGGTTGGATGTCGTGGGTTGGATGTCGTGGGTTGGATGTCGTGGGTTGGATGTCGTGGGTTGGGTTAGCTTGGGTTGGGTTGGATGTCGTGGGTTTGGCCTGGGTTGGGTGTCGTGGGGTTGGGTTGGGATGGATATCGTGGGGTTGGGTTGGGTTGGATGTCGTGGGGTTGGGTTGGGATGGATATCGTGGGGTTGGGTTGGGTTGGATGTCGTGGGGTTGGGTTGGGTTGGATGTCGTGGGGTTGGGTTGGGATGGATATCGTGGGGTTGGGCTGGGTTGGATGTCGTGGGGTTGGGTTGGGTTGGATGTCGTGGGGTTGGGTTGGGCTGGGTTGGATGTCGTGGGGTTGATTTGGGTTGGGTTCGATGTCGTGGGGTTGGGTTGGGTTGAATATCGTGGGGATGGGTTGGGTTGAATATCGTGGGGATGGGATGGACTGGATTGGATACAGTGGATGGGTTGGACTGTGTATTATTGAGTACTGGAATGGATATGCTCCATGCCCTATTCCCCTTCTCCCTCTTTCGTCTAGCTGCTGGCTCCTTCCCTACTCCACCACCCCTTGCACCTCCCTCTCCTTTTCCCCATCCTCCCTCCCCTCCCTCTCCTTTTCCCCATCCTCCCTCCCCTCCCCTCCCCTCCCCTCACCCCACCCCACCCCACCCCAACCCTCACCTCATGCACTCCCCCCAACCCTCACCTCACCCACTCCCCCCTCACCCCACCACCCCCCTCACCCCACCACCCCCCTCACCCCACCCCAACCCTCACCTCACCCACTCCCCCCTCACCCCACCCCAACCCTCACCTCATGCACTCCCCCCAACCCTCACCTCACCCACTCCCCCCTCACCCCACCACCCCCCTCACCCCACCACCCCCCTCACCCCACCACCCCCCTCACCCCACCACCCCCCTCACCTCACCCCAACCCTCACCTCACCCACTCCCCCCTCACCCCACCCCAACCCTCACCTCACCCACTCCCCCCTCACCCCACCCCAACCCTCACCTCACCCACTCCCCCCTCACCCCACCCCAACCCTCACCTCACCCACTCCCCCCTCACCCCACCCCAACCCTCACCTCACCCACTCCCCCCTCACCCCACCCCAACCCTCACCTCACCCCACCACAACCCTCCTCACCCCACCCCAACCCTCACCTCACCCCACCCCAACCCTCACCTCACCCCACCCACTCCCCCCTCACCCCACCACCCCCCTCACCCCACCACACCCCTCACCCACTCCCCCCTCACCCACTCCCCCCTCACCCACTCCCCCCTCACCCCACCACCTCCCCCACCCCTCAAACCCCCTCACCCCATCACTCCTCCCTCTCACCCCACCACCCTCTCACCCCACCCCCCTCTCACCCCACCCCACCCACCCTCACCACACCCCAGGGCCCTCTCTAGGACTATTATAACTGATTCTTTTCTTTTACTCTGAACATTTCCCACAGTTTTAATACTTTCTTCTTGAATATTAAACCCCAGTTGGCTTCAGTACAGGTGGAGGAACCAGACACTGATGAAAACATTATAACTAAAAACAAACTCTGTACCTGTGCAGTGTGATCTCCTCAGACTTTCTCCCGCAGGTGTGGTCGCGTGGGAAGACAGCAGCCAGACCGACATTCCAGAGGCCATATTTCTCGCCACTCCATCCACATCTCCACTCCTCGCCTGTCTTAGCCACTCCATCGACGACACCACCACTACTCGCCTCTTCGCCATTCGGCCGATCAGAATTCGCCACCCTGCCCAGAGAGATGCCCATTTAAGTCCTGGATTATAAGACTTTGAAGAACTTTGGCCAGATTATATATGACATGGGTACAATAAAACTGGACCTCCACACACTGCCTCTCTTCGCCTTTCACCTGATGAGAAACCTGTCCAGGCCAGAAAGATCCTTGGTCTTGGAGGAAACACTGCATCGGATAAATGACACTTGGAAATAATGAACCTACTAATTAGGACTACGGTTGCTGACGCTTTTTATCCTATAGAGGAAAACACCTTGTAAAGATTGCCGGAATAAAGGACTGGGCTGGTGGTGTTAAATACCTACTTAGGCTGACAACAAACAACAATATGTATGAACTGGAGAGTTAGGATCCAGAGACAAAGCTTAATTCCACTGATGTTTTACTTTGAAAATTTAATCTGAATAAGACACTTAACCATGTACAAATACTGTAACTGACCAGCTTATCTATACACATGCAGTAAATAATAGTAATTTTATTCAAGCCATTAGAGGAGATCCAGATACTTTACCTATTATCCCTGGACCTTACCTACCATATGGTTACTAAATAGGGGTGAATAGGACCAAAGGATAGTGAACCAGTACCCAGTGAGTCACATCTCCCTTCATTACCTACCGGTATGCCATTCAAGCCTTCATATATATAACTTAGCATTACCTATGGCAGTCAAGCCTTCATACTTTTAACTAAGCACTACCTATGGCATTCAAGCCTTCATATTAACTTACCATCACCTATGGCATTCAAGCCTTCATACTTTTAACTAAGTACTACCTATGGCATTCAAGCCTTCATACTTAGCACTACCTATGGCCCCAAGCATTCATATTAACTTAGCACTACTTATTGTATTCAAGCCATCATATTAACTTAGCACTACCTATGGCATTCAAGCCTTCATACTTTAACTTGGCTGCTTTGAGAACTGATAGTCTTTAGATATGGCTTAATGAACTCTGATAAAGGTGCAGTATACCTACTTCAGTACCTCATTTGGACTTTGACGAAGGGGTAAACCTGACTGCACAATAGACTTAGAACTTTCACTGACAGGATGGCAAGAAGGCTTTGATAACAGCACTAGTGAAGGGATACATAGGAGTATCTGGATCTACTCTGAAATAGGACATGGGTAAAGAACACCATTACCTACACCGGATACAATAGCTGGTCAGACTTGCATGCAGTGTGTCTGCAGTACACTCATTGCAGGTTTCCTTATCAAGATACCTTAAGTACACATGGGAAAAAACCTGAATGGAGAACACTAAGGTAAGAAGTACTATGAAAACTACCAACCAGCGAGATGACCTGGAGGGCCAGTGTACAGGAGCTTCAGCACCAGAGTATATATAAAACAGTCTGGCAGTAACATGAATAAACTGCAGGCACCAGAGGAAATAACTCTGGAGGATTATAAACAGCCGAAATAAGGCTATTACTGCTAGTCAAGGCAGTGCTAATTGCACTAAGTAATGAAGCTAGCCAGTCTTGTACAAATACTGTAGTTACCCATCAATAAACCATAGCTGACCAAAGGACTGGTTTTGCTGTACCTGGGGGAGGGGGTCTGCACAAAGTCCGAAATAAGGGTTTTGCATCCGTAGATTTTACATAATAGCCCTAAACTATTCTAAATTGAAATAGGGTTTTTACATCCGTAGAGTTTTTACACAACTGTCAAATTCTAAGTTGAAGTAAGGGTTTTTCATCCGTAGATTTTATACCAAACTCCATAAAAATATTCTAAGTTGAGATAGGGGTTTTACATCCGTAGAGTTTTTAGTTGAAACAGGGGGGGGTTTACATCCGTAGAGTTTTTTAAGCTTTAGTAGTAGTTTTACCCCCCCTCTTTTGGTCACAGTTTCTAAGTTGAAGTAGGGCTTTTATATCCTTAGACTTTATACCCACTTCTCTGGTGGGTATAAAGTCTAAGTCCGAAGTAAGGGTTTTGGTGCCCTTTAGACTTATACCAGATCCAGTCACTCGAAAAATCCTAAGTCCAAATTGGAGTGCTTTTTGGACTTAGGATTTTTCGAGATGGTGGAACTGGTATAAACTCCAAGTTGAATTGTGGGTTTTTATACCCAAGAGTTTATACCAGCAAGTTAACTTGTGCTGGAGTCTACTGTGTACTCTGTTCCATGTCTTTGGCAACTAGAGTATAGCATTGTATGCATTCTTTGCATACTTTACTTTTTCTATGATATTGTATTTTAGTCATTTGTAATATCATAAAGGGCAAAGTAAAGTTGATATACAGCTGATTCTTTTATTATCTTTAGTGTTTTACAGGAGTTTACAATTACAATACATTTACAAAGTATACAAGTAGCAATGGCAGCAGCTGTTAGGTTACTCTGGCAGAAGATTTTATATATCAAAGTATCTCAAAGTATATCACAAAAGCATTGGACTAAAGCAAATGTTTCAAGTATTATCAAAGTATATCAGTTAAATACGGGCAAGATACCTTTACCAATTAATATTATGTAGTAGGTCCTATGTCTATCTCCAACTCGCTCCCTCGCTCCTACTCGCCCCTCTACCCTCTCTCCATCACGCTCACTCTAGAACGACAGAAAAAGAAAAAGCGCATAAAAAAGTAAAGGTGGGGAAGAGAAAGAAGCACTAAAGCAGACAGACTCTAACAGACAGACACACTATCCCAGCACGTTCGGCTGCGCTGAGGACAGGCAGACAGGACAGACGGAGAGGAAGATAGAAGTGGAAGGAAGTCCCCCCTTTCCCGCCTCCCCCCACCCCACCTCCCTCCCCAGACCCACCTACCTGCCACACCCAGCCTAGTATGCTGGGAACTACACAAACACACACACACACACGCAAAAAAAAAAAAAAAAAAACGCACACACAATCACACCCTAAAGGAAAATACAAAGAAAAATACAACCTGTCACCTGTCCTGTCCTGCGTTCTGATCTCCCTGCAGGCTCTCTGGTCTCCCCTGGTCTCTCGGTCGGCCTCCCCTGGTCTCTTGGCCGTCTCGTCTCTCCCTCGCAGCCGTCTCTGCAACGCCTGGGGAAATACAGGAACATCAAAGGTGCCTAAGGAATGCAATGCCTACCAGAGTAACGCTATACAGGTGCCGCCACAGCTGCTGCTACCCTCCCTACCACATCATCTATAAGAACAAGCTACAACACACACTGCACCAGTTCCTCTGCAGGGCTTGCCATGTTCTCGAGCAGCTATCTCGTCGTCTACAGCTGCCATTTCTTCCGTAGTTGCCATCCCTTCTTCTGAGGTTGCCATGTTTTCTGAGGTTGTCATGTCGTCTTCTGAGGTTGCCATGTCATCTTCTGAGGTTGCAACCTTGTCTTCTGGGGCTGCAGCTTCGCCTTCTCCTTCGCCTGTAGTTGCCATCTCGCTGGCCAGGGTTGACATCTCGTCCTCCGGCGTTTCCATCGTATTCTGTGGAGCAAATATCAAGTAGGCCAAAGTACGCACTATATGCTACTGTTGAGCCTATGTCCCGTATTCTGCGTGACATAGGAAGCTTCGTAGCGCATTTCCCTAAGAGATTTATTTTCCACAACACCAACATTATATTCCAAACTTACGTCAATGTCTTCTAACCCCAACTTGTCATCCAATTCCTTCCCATTCCACACATCCTTCTTTAAGTTCTTCACAGCCATACTGTACCATCACCACACCCACACTACCACCACCACCACCACAACACTCCACCACAACCACAACAACAACACTCCATCACAACCACACTCCATCATCATACAACCACCAGCATAACTATCACCACTACCACAACCACGTACTACCACCACCATCACAACCACACACCACCACCACCAACACAACCACCACCACCACCATCACAACCACCACCACCACCACCACCATCACAACCACGCACCACCACCACCAACACAACCACCACCACCACCATCACAACCACCACCACCACCACCATCACAACCACCACCACCACCACCATCACAACCACCACCACCATCTCAACCACCACACAGCTATCAGTGCTCTCGTGCAAAATTTGTCTGCGTGAGAGAGAGAGAGAGAGAGAGAGAGAGAGCAAGAGAGAGATTTGTGCGTGTGTGTGTGTGTGTTTTTCTATTTGTGTGTGTCTCTATTCCTGTATGTGTGTGTGTGTGTGTGTGTTTCTATTCGTGTGTGTGTGTGTGTGTGTGTGTGTGTGTGTGTGTGTGTGTGTGTGTGTGTGTGTTTCTATTTGTGTATGTGTGTGTGTGTGTGTGTGTGTGTGTGTGTGTGTGTGTGTGTGTGTGTGTGTGTGTGTGTGAAAATCACTATTTTAAACAATAAACAAAATGCATGACTAAGTGTACGATGTGAGAAAAGCTCAGAAAAAAATATTTCAGATTTCAAAAAAGTTTAAAAATGGTTCAAATACCTTTTACTAGTGAAGAAAGCTATTATTTCCCACTCCTGTCGTCTGTCGTGTCGGTGTAAATATCCTTTGCTTGCCTGGCCGTGTAAATATCCTCTGCCTGCTTGGTCGTGCGAAAATCCTCTTCTTTCTTCGTGTCAATGGAAAAATTCAACCTGAGAGGTGGAGAGCAGAGGTGTGAGGGTAGGGGAGGTTTGACTGGTAGCAGGGAGATGGGAGGGGGGGTAGAGGGAAGAGGTGAGGGGGTAGAGGGAAGAGGGGAGGAGGGTAGAGGGAAGAGGGGAGGGGGGTTGAGGGAAGAGGTGAGGGGGTAGGGAAGAGGTGAGGGGGGTAGAGGGAAGAGGTGAGGGGGGTAGAGGGAAGAGGTGAGGGGGTAGAGGGAAATGGTGAGGGGGTAGAAGGAAGAGGTGAAGGGGTAGTGAAGAGGTGAGGGGGTAGGGAAGAGGTGAGGGGGGTAGAGGGAAGAGGTGAGGGGGGTAGAGGGAAGAGGTGAGGGGGTAGAGGGAAGAGGTGAGGGGGTAAATGGAAGACGTAACGGGGTAGGGAAAAGGTAAGGGGGTAGGGAAAAAGGGAGGGGGGTTGAGGGAAGAGGGAAGGGGGGTTGAGGGAAGAGGGAAGGGGGGTAGAGGGAAGAGGGAAGGGGGGTAGAGGGAAGAGGGAAGGGGGGTAGAGGAAAGAGGTGAGGGGGTAGAGGGAAAAGGTAAGGGTGTAGGGAAGAGGTGAGGAGGTAGAGGGAAGAGGTGAGGGGGTAGGGAAGAGGGGAGGGGATAGAGGGAAGAGGGGAGGGGGTAGAGGGGAGGGGGTAGAGGGAAGAGGGGAGGGAGTAGGGAAGAGGGGAGGGGGTAGGGAAGAGGGGAGGGGGTAGGGAAGAGGTGAGGGGGTAGGGAAGGGGGGAGGGGGATAGAGGGAAGAGGTGAGGGGGTAGAGGGAAGAGGTGAGGGGGTAGAGGGAAGAGGGGAGGTGGGTAGAGGGAAGAGGTGAGGAGGGTTGAAGGAAGAGGTGAGGGGGTAGGGAAGGGGGGAGGGGGGTAGAGGGAAGAGGTGAGGGGGTAGGGAAGAGGTGAGGGAGTAGAGAAGAAGTGAGGTGGTAGAGGGGGTAGGGAAGAGGTGAGGGAGTAGAGAAGAGGGGACGGGGGTTGAAGGAAGAGGTGAGGGGATAAGGAAGAGGTGAGGGGATAGGGAAGATGTGAGGGGGTAGGGAAGGGGTACTGGAGTAGAGGCCATAGAGAAGGTGGGAGTTTAGAGATGGTGTGTACAATTAGCCACTGCTACGACACCAAAACACAAAAATCTTCCTCTGGAAATATATCAGTGTGGTTGTTTGTAAATGTTGGCAAATTCAACAATGGTATTTAACATATTTTCCATCGGCTGTTTAATTAGCAAGGAGTGTTTGGGACTTTTCATAAACCTCAGGGCACCTTTGAAATAAACATCTATTAACCAGGATTATTGTATCTCTCTTGCCGGACGGGTGTGTGAATAATGAACTCATTTCTTAGTAGGGATTGTCACCGAAAATATAGTTTCTTTAGACCCAAGAGCACCAGCATTGTCAACAGCTCGTGTCATAGTGGAATTGCTGTACCGTGTAAATATGTAGTTATAATAGGTCCACATCCACGTCATCCAATAGAGTACACGCATTATTTCTTTTAACTAATTTGCTCGGGGGGAGGGGGTACAATCTTCACCCCCCTCCCCCGGTAGTTCACACAACGCACGACGTCAGAACGCATGCCCTGATCAAGGAAGGGTGTAAATCACTATCTTTATGCAAATATGTGAACGGTAGTCAGGAGAGCCAACCTGAAAGCCATTATGGTCAAAGCCCCATCCTGTCACCGACCATGACTACCAAAATTTCAGTCAGTTATCGAGAAGATGAATAAATCGGATAATGTCGGGACAAATGGTCATGTTAGTGCTAACCTATTCAGCCAGGGAACGTCGTTCATTTTATTCTTGCAACAGCCTGATGATTTTATTCAGCTTAGGGTACACTTTTCAAACTGAAGGAGTCAGATACAGTACAAGTAAAATCTTTAGTACAGGAGGCTGCTCGTAAGGTGAATAAAATGGCTTGATAAGAATAAAAATAAGAATGATATCACTCTGGTTCAGGGGAATAAACGAATCTCTGCCTAACCAAGGTTTACGTAGTCAACACATTTCGCACAGAAATGACAATGATTAGATGGATGTGATGTGCCTCCTTGAATGCGAGGCCTGGGAGTGTGTATGTGGGGGGGGGGGTAGGTTTACTATTGACGAATTAAGAGGAGGGATGGGACAAAAGTGTATTGTTGTGATGAGGAGGGATTGATTGAGATGGTTAGGACATGTGGAGAGGATGGAGGATGACAACTGGGTGAGGAGAGAGCGATGTGAAAGTTGGAGGCAGGGCTGCGAGAGGCAGACTGGAAAAGGCCTGCGACGAGGTCATAGTGTGTGACTTCAGGGATAAGGGAGTGAATAGGGAGGCTGCAAAAGATTGTGCAGTGTGGAGAGCCGCCATTATGTGACCAAGGCCGGCGAGGCATGCAAGCATGTTAGATCCTTTATAAAAGATACGATACGAACGATTCGATACAGGTGAGGTTCAGGGATCACCATTTTATATAATTTATCTCCTGCCACTTTTGCCTTCCATCTCTACAGTATCCCCGGCCATCCTATCGCGTTGACGAATAGGGGAATTTGGAGGAGGAACACGAACAACAACAGTCTACCCTCCTCCTCCCTGCCTGACTTACCTCATGCCCCGCCCCCCCCCCGCTCTATCTTACCTCATGCATCCCCCCCCCTTCTCTCTCTCTCTCTCTCTCTCTCTTTCCTATCCGTCTGTATCTCCACACTCCGACACGTCATCTAAATATGACCCACCACCTGTTTAGCGTGTGTGTGCGTGTGTGTGTGTGTGTGTGTGTGTGTGTGTGTGTGTGTGTGTGTGTGTGTGTGTGTGTGTGTGTGTGTGTGTGTGTGTGTGTGTGTGTGTGTGTGTGTGTGTGCGTGCGCGCGCGTGTGTGCATTAAAATATCCGAGCATCACTGAGTCCATTCATCAGTGTGTGTGTGTGTGTGTGTGTGTGTGTGTGTGTGTGTGTGTGTGTGTGTGTGTGTGTGTGTGTGTGTGTGTGTGTGTGTGTGTGTGTGTGTGTGTGTATCAGTATGTGCGTGAAGCTGTGTGTGTGCATCATTGTGTGCGTGTATCTGTGCTCGTATCTGAGTGTGCGTGTATCAGTGCCTGTGTGTATCAGTGCCTGTGTGTATCAGTGCCTGTGTGTATCAGTGTGTGCATATATTAGTGTACGTGCATGCTCTGATCAGTGCTTGTATCAGTGTTTGCATGAATGAATACGTGCATGCATTAGTGTGTGCCTGCTCCGTGTGCGCGTGTATAGTGCGTACATGCCGCAGCGTGTGCGTACATCGGTGTGTGTGTGCATCAGTGTGTACGTGCTAAGTGTGTACGTAGTCAAATTGTGTGTGTTCAGAGTGTACTTAGTCAAATTATGCGTTTTCAGTGTGTAAGTGTTCAGTGTGTGCATGTTTATTGTGTGTGTGTGTGTGTGTGTGTGTGTGTGTGTGTGTGTGTGTGTGTGTGTGTGTGTGTGTGTGTGTTCAGTGCGCGCGTATTCAGTGTGTGCGTATTCAATGTGTACGTGGTAGTGTGCGTTCTCAGTGTGTGCGTACTTGTGTGCGTGCTCTGTGTGCGTATTTACTGTGCGAATACCAGTGTGTAACTCAAACTGTACGCATGTTTTTTAGAGTGAAAGTATGAAAAAATTAAATGATGATGATGATGACTGAGGCGTCTGGCAGTGTATAGTAGCAGTAGATTGATGATGATGATGATGAGGAGGAGGAGGAGGAGGAGGAGGATTTTTTCTAGTTCTTTTTAATCCGGAAACTTTTATGTTATCAAGGAGGATTCTGTACTCTACTCCTTTCACCTTAACTTGGCCCAAATTTTCGTCCATTTGCAGCTTTTCACGTGTCTCAGTTGTGTCTTTGAAACAGCACTTTTTCGTGACTAGCATAATATTCTATTGTTACAACTCAGCATTCGAGATAGAGAGATTGCAATTAGGCCAAGTTAGAGTAAAATGAGCATAGTGAAGGGGATGGGATGGAGGGATGGAGTAGAGAGGTATACGAGAGAGAGGGTGTAAGACGGGGGAAGGGCAGCGAAATGGCAGTGTACAGAGCGACATAGAGGCGATTTGTTTGTGGCCACCCCTTACGGGTTTAAGGCGTCTGGCTATAGATAACTAGACAATTAGGGCTATAGATATAGGTGACGATACACGACTATTAAAATTACATCAATTTCCCTTATTCTCTACAATTTCTTTGGCCTACAACGCTTCCTGGCTGACCGTAAGACATCCCCGTGTCCTAATTTAGTCACCTTAATGGTACAAACAGCAAAACCCAACACTTGCAGCAAGAGGAGAAGCCTACACACCATCACTACCCCCTAACCAGGAAAACGACGTCTATTGCCCTCATCTGTTGAATCTATTTGACCTATGACACTTCCAGGTTGGTGGCAAGATACCTCTGTGTCCTATCTGAATCATATTAATGGCAAAAACAGCGAAATTTAACCCCAAAACAGTAAAATTTAACACTTACATCAGGAGACGGAGCCAACGCAGCCTCACCCTCTTATCGTCCGAGTACCACTGACTGACCAACGGAATGCCATGCTTGTTCAGCCCAGAAACTTGTGTGAAACTTTACCCAACTACTTTTACAACCACTAGAGGGCACGGAGGCCCTCTCATCTTCAGGGTATCTCTAGTATTTTATTCTAGCTAATACAAGAGGCTATTATGCACCTGTGAGCTATTTATAAGTGTCTAAGAGCGTTAATGCTATAAATATTAACCCTCCAATGATCGTGACAACTCTAGTATTTTTCTTTTATTAGACTCCAGACGATTTTATTCAGCTGGGAATGTGTCTTAGGAGCCTGAGTGCATAAGAGAAAACCGTCGTAGAGGAGGCATCAGGGACCGTAGCAAACAAAGTCAGAAATTATACTTAGATGTTTACCATACTCTATTCACTTTCACTTTGCCTAATATTGCCATCTCCTCACCTTAAATGCTGAGCTGTAAGGATACATTAACACTAGAATATAGAACAATACTCTTTTTTCCCTAAATGGACCTAAAATTACCATCTCTCCATCTTGAATGCTGAGTTGTAACAATAGATGAACACCAAAACATGATGCTGGTCACGAAGAAGTGCTATGTAAAGGATGTAGTGACATACCATTGTCATTTCCTGGCACTGGGCTACGTGAAATGAGTAAAATGACCTACACAAGGATGGAAATCTGGCCCGTGTTAGAGGAAGAACGGTATAGTCACGAAAAGGTGTTATGGAATGGATATTGAACTTCACTTTAACTTGGCCTAAAATTGCCATCTCTCCATCTTGAATGCTGAGCTGTAACAGGAGCCTGGCATTAGAATATGATGCTAGTCACGAAAAAGTGCTATTGAAGATATGTAGAGCCGTGTTATCGTCTCCTTCTGCCTGTAATTATGCTATGAGAAATAAGCAGCAAATATAAGATCTCAGCCATGTTAAGTCTGATAAGCTATACATACAGCTTAATGGAAAGCTCTGATAAAAATTACAGCTATAAACTCATTCTGCAACTCCCTAGCACCTCTTCCTTAGCTATTTATTTTGCTTATTACACCTTCCTCTCCTACTGTGCATAAAATCTGCATAAAAAACGTACAAAAGGATGTTAATCAGCCTTGTCCAAAAATATATCGCTAAGGAAGTCTTTGGTTGACTAGTGGGAGGTGCCTGTGTGTTACCATGGCAACCTCTCACACCACCAGTTACATACACACATTTTCCCACCAGCAAGTTCCATTAGAGAGTTGTGTGTGTGTGTGTGTGTGTGTGTGTGTGTGTGTGTGTGTGTGTGCATCAGTACTGAGGCTGGGCAGTTACAGCTAACTGAAGAACGTGGGCAAGTAGGTAGGCAAGAATAAACGTAAGTAGGTAGGTAAGTAGGTAGATAAGGAGGTAGGCAAAGTAGGTAGGTATTTAGATAGGCAGCTAGGTGGGTAGGCTGATTGGTAGGTAGGTAGACAGAGAAATAGGTGGGTAGGTAAGTAGGTTGGTAGGTAGGTAAGTAGGTTGGTAGGTAGGTAGGCAGGTCGGTAGGTAGGCAAGAATAAAGTTAAGTAGGTAGATAGGTCAGTAGGTAGGTAAGAAGGTAGGAAGGTAGGTAAGAAGATAAATAGGTAGGTAGGCTGGTAGGTAAGTAGATACGAAGGTAGGTAGGTAGGTAGATATGTAGGTAGGACGGTAGGTAGGCCATTAGTATGTATATATGGAGATACCTAATAGACAACAGACAGACAGACGGGATGGATGAAAGGAAGGAGGGAAGGAAGGAAGGAAGGAATGAAGGTAGGAGGGAAGGAAGGAAGGAAGGAAAGAAAGAATGAATGAATGAATGAAGGAAGGAAGGAAGGAAGAAAGGAAGGAAGGAAGGAAGAAAAGAAGGAAGGAAGGAAGGAAGGAAGAAAGGAATGAATGAAGGAAGGAGGGAAGGAGGGAAAGAAGGAAGAAAGGAAGGAAGGAAGGAAGGAAGAAGGAAGGAAGGAAGGAAGGAAGGAAAGAAGGAAGGAAGGAAGGAAGGAAGCAGGAAGTAAGGAGGAAGAGAAAATGACAGGGGGGGAGGAGGGGGGGTGGAGGGAGTGGCTGGGGACGAGAGTCAAGGAGACGGGCTGGGGACGCGCCAGACGAGAGAATATGATACATCAGGCGCGTCCCCAGCCCGTCTCTTCTGGCCTCTCGTCCCCAGCCACTGTGTTTGTCTGTCTTTCCCTGTCTCTGTCTCTTTCTGTCTGTCTGTCTGCCTGTCTCTCAGTCTGTCTCTGTCTCTCTTCCTGTCTCTATGTCTGTCCTATGTCTGCCTCTCTGTCTGCCTCTCTGTCTGTCTGTCTGCCTCTCTGTCTGTCTGTCTGTCTGTCTGTCTGTCTGTCTCTCTCTCTCTCTCTCTCTCTCTCTCTCTCTCTCTCTCTCTCTCTCTCTCTCTCTCTCTCTCTCGTTTTATCTGTCTGTCTCTATGTCTGTCTGTCTGTCTGTCTGTCTGTCTGTCTGTCTCTCTCTCTCTCTCTCTCTCTCTCTCTCTCTCTCTCTCTCTCTCTCTCTCTCTGTTTCCCTCAGTCTCTGTCTCTCTGTCTCTGCCTGTCTGTCTGTCTGTCTGTCTCTCTCGGTCTGTCTGTCTGTCTGTCTGTCTGTCTGTCTGTCTCTGTCTGTCTGTCTGTCTCTCTCTCTCTCTCTCTCTCTCTCTCTCTCTGTCTTTCCATCAGTCTCTGTCTCTCCCTGTCTGTCTGTCTGTCTGTCTGTCTGTCTCTCTCTCTCTCTCTCTCTCTCTCTCTCTCTCTCTCTCTCTCTCTCTCTCTCTCTCTCTCTCTCTCTCTCATCAGTGCCACCACGTGAAGGCGTCAATAGTGTTTGTGGTAAAAGTATACGAACATCCCGCTAAGGTTCAGGAGAAAAGTCTACGGATAAAGCGACCCAAGTTTCACTACCGAAATTTTGCTCCAAGGATTGTGTCGGACTCGGGGAAGGGGGTACTGGGCTGTTTATTAGGTGTATTAGGTGTATGTATGGAGTGTATCTGGCGTGTGTTTGGTGTGTGTGTTTGGGAGGTGTATGGAGTGTATCTGGGTTGTGTTTGGGGGGTATGTTTAGAGTGTCTATGGAGTGTATCTGGGATGTATGGAGTACATCCCATATAACCCTCAAATACACCCCCAAACACCTCAAGCACATCCCAAACACATTGCAAACACATCTGAAACACACCCAAAATACACCCCCAAAACACTCAAAATATACCCCAAACACACCCCAAACACACCCCAAACAGAACCCACACAACCCCCCAAACACACCACAAACAGAACCCACACAATCCACCCAAACACACCCCAAACAGAGCCCAAAAAACACCCCCAAAACACATCCCAAACAAAACCCACAACACACCCAAACACACCAAAAACAGAACCCACATAACCCCCGAATCATACCCCAAACTGAACCCACACAACCCCAGAAACAAACCCCAAACAGAACCCACACAACCCCCAAACACACCAAACAGAACCCACACAACCCGCAAACACACCCCAAAAAGAACCCACACAACCCCCCAAACACACCCCAAACAGAACCCACACAATCTCCCCCCACACAAAATAAACAGAACCCACACAACCCTCCAAAAGACACCCCAAACAGAACCCAAACAACCCCCCCAAACACACCCCAAACAGAACCCACACAACCCCCCAAAAGACACCCCAAACAGAACCCAAACAACCCCCCCAAACACACCCCAAACAGAACCCACACAACCCCCCAAACACACCCCAAACAGAACCCACACAACCCTCCAAACACACCCCAAACTGAGCCCACACAAACCCATAACACAAGCAGGGTCTTCTGTGTCGTACTCCATTGCATGTGACTTTGGAAGCTTCGTGGCGACGTGGCTGTGTGTGGGACGGGGGTGTATTGGCGTGGCTGGGTGTGTGGACATGTGGCTGTGTGTGAGTGCTAGACTGGCTACGTTAGTGTGTGTGTATAGATAGATAGATAGATAGATAGATCTATAGATCGATAGATAGACAGATAGATAGATAGATAGAAAGATATAGATATAGATATGTGTGTGTGTGTGTGTGTGTGTGTGTGTGTGTGTGTGTGTGTGTGTGTGTGTGTGTGTGTTTTCATGAAGCCTATCTTCGTGTATGGATGTATGTATGTATGACTATGTATGTACCGTATGTATATCGCTTTATCTACATATATAAAAACTGATGATTGTCTGAGTACATACGATATGTATGTAAAAATGCCTTCGTTTGATTGTGTACGAGAAATACACTTACGTCAGATTTCGTCGGAGAAATACGTCAGTTTGCGTCGGAATAATAAACTTACGTCAGATTTCGTCGGAAAAATACACTTACGTCAGATTGTGTCGGAAAAACACTCTTACGTCAGATTGCGTCAGAATAATACCTTCGTCAGATTGCGTCGGAAAAATTCCTACGTCAGACTGTGTCGGAAAAATACACTTACGTCAGATTTCGTCGGAGAAATAAGTCAGTTTGCGTCGGAATAATACACTTACGTCAGATTGCGTAGGAAAAATAAACTTTCGTCAGACTGTGTAGAAAAAATAAACTTACGTCAGATTGCCCTATTCCAGTCGGGGACTGCATATTATACTTAAGCTTTTGTGGCTGTTTCTCTTCTCTCTCTCTCTCACTCTCTTTCCCAAAAAATAAAATACGGAATGCAGGATACATCGCCAGAGAACAGGCGTAATGAAGCCTTTCAGTAGAGGTCATGTGGGCAATACGCATGGTGTTAGCTTGGCTGGTGCAGGGAGTCTGTGTTACCATGGCAACCCCCCCACCTCACCACACCATCGCAGACATACACACATTTCCCTTCACTAGGTCCCATAACAGAATTAGTGTGGGTGGGTGGGTGGGTGGGTGGATGTGTTGTGTGTGTGGGTGGGTGGGTGGGTGGATGAGAGGGTGGGTGGATGTGTTGTGTGTGTGGGTGGGTGGGTGGGTGGATGAGAGGGTGGGTGGATGTGTTGTGTGTGTTGGGGGGTGGGGAGATGGGGAATGTATGGATTGATGTGGTTGCCGTGTGTGTGTGTGTGTGTGTGTGTGTGTGTGTGTGTGTGTGTGTGTGTGTGTGTGTGTGTGTGTGTGTGTGTGTGTGTGTGTGTGTGTGTTAGCTCACAACTTGTCAAAGGACCTCGATCATACATAAAAAGATATGCTATTAAAGTTAGGGCACAAATATATTGTAATGTACTATGAAGTCAGCTACTCTCATCAATACGCCACGCTTCTTCCCGCCTCTCCTGCCTCCTTAACCTTCGTCTATCTGTCTTCTATATGCCTGTCTCACTGTCTGCCTGTCCCTCTGTTGTAAGCGACAATTACCTCTCATCCTTCCACAACGTCCTATATTATCATACCATCATGCAGTATACAAATTTTCTCATCTTAACTTGGCCCAGATTTTCCTCATTTTGCCGCTTAATTCACATGGGTCATTGTCAGAAAAGGACAACGCTGCGGCTACCTTTCCACAGCCCTTTCTTATGACTTACATATTCTTGCATTATTCTATTGCTACATCTCAACATTCAGATTGGAGAGATGGAAATTTGGGCCAAGTTAGAGTAAAACGAGTACAGAAGTAGTAAAAGCCAAATGGCATACCTTTTGAAGGTGTAGCGGGAAACAAGGTGAGATCACAGGCAGGAGGACAATGGTGGGAAAATCCAACAAAATCTAACCACCAGCTTATGAAGTGACGCCAACAACACTCGAGCCTCACAATCGGTTCAAACGCCAGACCACTTTATCACTAAACACCTGTGATGTTAGAGTATGGTAACAGAAAATTAAATAATCGTGTAGCCGTGATGTACTGATGCACTCTCTCCACGGAGTCTACCTCTGACCTACTGTTTATTGCATGTTCGCCACAGTGCTTCGAAACTGATAAGTCTCTGTCTCGGACATGATGGGTGACCGAATCTTTATCCTTGTAGCTCTGACCTTTTACTGAATGCTATAAATATCGAATTACTTCATCCTAACCTAATTCAAAGAATAATGATAGAGATGATCTGCTTAAATGACTTCCCCGCGCACCTTTTGTGACGCCACAGACTAAGTTGGGGTGGTCTTTCTGTTCAGAGAAAAGCAGTGAAATGGATGGGTAACTGCGAAAAATTAGTCACTGTCCTCCGACTCTTCCTGTTTGGCTTCCAACAACAACGTTCCCCAGATTGTAAGGGCTTGTTCGGAATGGCTTATTCAAAATCTAAATAAAAAAATAGGATAATCTGCTGATTTTTTCTGATAATCTTGCTAACAGACAGGCAGGCAGACAAAGGCAGACAGATAGGCAGGCAGACAGGGAGACAGACTGATAGACAGATATATAAACCTGGCCAAACACATAGCTTCATCGGGCCTTCTCCGTTGGCTGTAATTGTAGAAAAAACGATTATTTTTTCTGGTCGTTTTTCTCATAACACATTTTGTTTTCAGCCATACTCGTACCAGATCAAGTCAGTTAACAATGATATGCGTATTTGGGGATTAATAAAGCTTTAGTTTCATTTTCTATATGAGAGAAAAAGGCAGTGAAAACATCGATAGTGCCCCCAACAGTCTGATACCACAGCTTTCTCCCGTTCTCCTCTGCCTGGATTTTTTCCCTTTAACCATTTTTTCCCCGAATGGAGAGTTGTGGCAGACTCCTGTATTCCATAAACTAACATTTTATTCATTGTACGTACAGTGTTCTTAAACGTGAGCTGATTTTGTCCTATTGTGCGAAAACATTGCACTTCATTGGCCACGAGCCTTTAGGTAAGGAGATTTTGGAGTGATGTAGGTGCTGGGATCCCTCTGTATCTTGACTGCTTTTGGGCTGGGAATTTATTATTATTATTTTCACCATCATCATCATCATTAGTAGTAGTAGTAGTAGTAGTAGTAGTACAATTATTAGTTTGAGGGATCAGCATTCCAGTTTTAATTGACGAATACAGTGGAATCTTCAGGCTAGCGCTGTCCGGTACAGTTACGGCATCTGGGCAGTGTCTCACTTGATCAATTTCTTTCAATGCAATAGACGACATTTTGAGCATTATTTCAGCTCTCGATATCAATGCAGTTCAGAGCTTTCAAAGGTTTCCAACCAGATTTTCATATAGTAACTTGTCTTAAGGGTACCACTGAGCCTTCATGACTAACACAGATAGTGGAGTACCAACATATCCAGTACTCCAATGTTAGGGAGGCCATGTGGGGTGCTGTTGGTCATGTCTGAGTTCGCTGGCTTTTCTTTGGTTTGTCCTGAAATTCTGGTGTCCTTAGTTAACCCAATATGTACTCAGAGCATTTTCACAGGATCCTTATCTAATTATACTTGTTATTTACGGCTAATATTTCAGCCTGTTAATATCAAAAGAGGGTAATTACACAAGTAAATAGTTATTTATTTGATGACACGCTCGGGTTAGGAGAGAAACTCAGACATAATTGTATTTCACATTTATTTGTATCAACATCTACACATATTAGCTACGGAAAGATAATGCTAGGTCGTTTCGAAGACTGGTGAGTAAAGAGGGACTGGCGGGGATGTGTGGTGGTGTGGGGTGGGATATGGTGACACACTGCAGTAAAAAATCACATAGCTCTCTGTTGGCTGCTCCTGTTACTGATCGCTCGTCATCCCTGCGAATGGATTAATATTAGTTAACCTTCACTGCCACAGATCTTTAGTATGTTAAATAAAATCGTCTTGAGGTATTAAGAATAAAATTTAAAATGTGGTCGAGGAATCATTGGGTTAATAATCGTCCTCCTGGGCCACAGATTTTAAGCCTGGTAGATGGCGCCTCCAGTAGCATAGCACTGAGAACAGAGAAGTGCAAATATCTCGAAAACGGTGCATTTTAGAGCAAAACTGAGCGACGGTGACGGCCATCTAATCAACCTACCCCATTTTTTACTGCTCTATCCCGTGAGCTAGATCTCATCACCATACCTTCACAGGGAAATGGGTAAAAATGGGTCACTTTTTAAATGTGGCATTTTGGAGGAAACCAAAAGAGGTATTTAGCCCAAAGTGAGACGGGTAATAGATGTGGATTTTATCTGAAAATGGTACCTAAGATTTTCCTTGTAAACACTGGGGTTCGATAGGTATAATATATAGAAAAAAAAAAAAAAGAAGCGAGAAATAGTCTACTGGTGATTCATGCCCCGTATCAGACATTTTCTTCCATCTAACCTCGTTTCTTTATGGATTTTAACTCGAAAAAAGAAATAGGAAATTTTGTGATTAAGGCACACCCCTTGTAGGTAAATAGGTAATTAGGTCCATTTGGTGAAAAGGCATTTTAAAGGAAAAAAAATGAGATATTTGTCCCAGAGTGAAACCTTCAATAAATCTGGGTCTGATTTACTACGAATAACCTGGAGTGGGATGGGTAGAATAGGGTGACAAACAACTCCTATCCATGGGTATCACAAGATTTCCTATATCGGTTTTCTAGTGAAAATCCATGAAGAAACGCGGTCAGATGGAGGAAACTGCCTGAAAAGAGGAGTGAAACTCCCGTCGATTTTTTTCTCCCTATTATACCTATCGAACCCCAGTATTTAAAGGAAATATCTTGGATACCATTCTCAAATAAAACCCACATCTATTACCCGTTTCATTTTGGGCAAAATACCTCGTTTGGTTTTCTTTGAAATGCCACATATAAAAAAGTGACCCATTTTTACCCATTTCCCCTTAAAGGTATCGTGATGAGACCCAGCTCAAGGGATAGAGTAGTAAAAAATGGGGTAGATTGATTAAACGGCCGCAGATGTCGCTCAGTTTTGCTATAAAATGCACTGTTGTCGAGATATTTGCACTTTTGTGTTTTCAATGCCAGGCTCGTCATCCTGGGCCACAGATTTTAAGCCTGGTAGATGGTGCCTCCAGTATCTTACTTGCACTACAGCAGCAACCACTGCCTCCCACACTGCCAACCCATTCTTCCTTGTGTGCCAACCTCTTCCCCTACCAGTGTCATCATTCTGCTCTACCAGTGCCAACCTCTTCCTGTGCCAGTGCCAGTGCCAACCTCTTACTGTGGCAGTGCCAGTGCCAACTTCTTCCTGTTCCAGTGCCAGTGCCAATTTCTTCCTGTTCCAGTGCCAGTGCCAACTTCTTCCTGTTCCAATGCCAGTGCCAACCTCTTCCTGTGCCAGTGCCAGTGCCAACCTCTTCCCTGTCCAGTGTCAACTCCATCCTCCTCCATTGCAGCGTGTGTGTGTGTGTGTGTGTGTGTGTGTAGTAACGAAAAACGGATGTAGTTTGCAAGCTGTTGTTTGTCAGTCCTATTCTACCTATCCCACCCCCAGGTTGCACGTAGTAAATGAGACCCCGATCTATTGGACGTTTCACCCTGGGGCATAAATCTTAACCCTGCTGGAGTGGTGGGCTCAGGTGCTGCATGACGTCACTAGACCTTGGGGTAGGGCAGGGTGGGGTACTGTAGGATAGGGTAAGGTAGGGTAGTTTAGGGTAGGGTAGGGTAGGGTATGGCTGGGTAGGGAAGGGTAGGGTAGTGTAGGACAGGGTAGGGTAGGGTAGGGAAGGGTAGGGTATGGTTGGGTAGGGTAGTGTAGGGTAGAGTAGTGTAGGACAGGGTACGGTAGGTTAGGGTAGGGTAGGGTAGGGTATGGCTGGGTAGGGAAGGGTAGGGTAGTGTAGGACAGGGTAGGGTAGGGTAGGGAAGGGTAGGGTATGGTTGGGTAGGGTAGTGTAGGGTAGGGTAGTGTAGGACAGGGTACGGTAGGGTAGGGTAGGTTAGGGTAAGGTAGGGTAGGGTAGGTTAGGGTAAGGTAGGGTAGTGTAGGGTAGGGTAGGGTAGGGTAGGGTAGGGTAGGGTAGGGTAGTGTAGGGTAGGGTAGGGTAGGGTAGGGTAGTGTAGGGTAGGGTAGGGTAGGGTAGTGTAGGGTAGGGTAGGGTAGGGGTAATCAGTAAACGTAGATTGGTTTTGGTCTGGTAGATTTAGGTAAGTTTACAGATAGATAAATTGATAGATAGACGTGAATATTTTAATTATGAACTCTGATACACACAGATCTTTTGGCGTCTCTCTCTCTCTCTCTCTCTCTAGCCAGTCGCCTTAATCCCATAAGTGGTGGCCACAAACAAATCACCTCCATGTAGCCCTGTCCCCGGCCATTTCGCTGCCCTCCCCCCAGCTTACACCCCCTTCTCTCATATGCCTCTCTACTTCACCCCTCCATCTCATCCTCGGTCTTCCCCGTCCTCTCACCTCCACCACCTCACCCACATCACTCTCCTAGTTAATCTCATATTCATTTGGTAAGGTTAATTGGTTTGTGTGTGTGTGTGTGTGTGTGTGTGTGTGTGTGTGTGTGTGTGTGTGTGTGTGTGTGTGTGTGTGTATGTGTGTGTGAGAGAGAGAGAGAGAGAGAGAGAGAGAGAGAAATTATGTATACGTGAGTATAGAGAAGGAGACTGTGTGTATGTGTGGGTGTGTGTGTGTGTGTTTGGGGTGGGGAGTGGGGGGGTGTGGTTTCATGTGGTTGCAGTGTGTGTGTGTGTGTGTGTGTGTGTGTGTGTGTGTGAGTGTCTGCGTGTGTGTGCGTGGGTATGTGGGCGTGCAAATGACAGACCTTGCAATTGCAGCATGTTTATATACATCAATGGGAGTCACAGTGACAAAACGTTCGGACGTATATACACATCAACAGGAGTCAGCAGGTTAACTCAATCATACCATTAACTGGTATACCACGTTGAGTACACCGCTTCCCGTCCGATCAGCGAAGTTAAGCAACGTTGGGTCTGGTTAGTACTTGGATGGGTGACCGCCTGGGAACACCAGATGCTGTTGGCATAACGTTCTCCCTACGTGTCAAGTGGGGTTGGTGGAGGATTAGTGCCCCTCCCTGTAAAACAATTAACTCTAAGCCCTTGGCCACCCTGTTTGGGATACATGGTGTCTGGCAATGGATGAATGAATGAACTGGTATTTCTTTCCTATCCACTGTGTATAAATTTAAGTCTGAGTTTTCCAAAAATGTCACTTTTCTTCTATATCTAAAACTTCTTTCTAACTCATCTTTCATTATTAAATTCACTGGTGAACCAGAATCCAAAAATAATGAAATCTCTTCCTCCTCACATAATGCAAAGACCAAAATGCTTTCATTTCCAAAGAGACTTACTATGTTCACTATTTGTTTATTTGGGTGTTTGGGTGCTCCTCATGAGGCAACACTGGATTAGATGATGAATGAATGAATATATAAATTTAAGTTAAAATTATGTTGCTACGATGTTACTATGTTCCTACAATTATGTTCATTTTTAACAAATACCATCTATTTGTATCAATATTTAACTTTTTGACAAATTAATAAATGGTCATGTAACATACTCCTGTACACTGTGGAGATTGTAATGCAAAGATAGATCGTGAGCACGACAGTTTGGCATAACTGTTATATAGGCACTAATATGTCATAACACAATTTGTAATAGTTATAGACATGTCATGGCACAATATGTAATGTGTTGTGTTCAGAAAAAGAAGAACAATAAGTACCTAGTTCCAAAATCCAGCACATAGCTGGATCATTGGCTACAAGTTGTGTATGGTGGGTGTGCTGGGAGCACAGACGTGGCCTGCTGAAAGTAATGGGTCAATGGAAAGTATATCATATTACAGATGGGGTTACTGAAGTATGGAATGGAATTAGATGTCGGAAAGAAGTCCAACAGAGGTAAGGAAGGGCATGATATTATGGAAGGAAAAATAGTGATTCTCAGAGGAAGTCTGCAATAAGGGGGGGACGTTGGAGGTGAGACAAGAAAGGAAAAGAAATTCATCACAGTAGTTCGTAAAGAAGACAATCAAGGAAAATATGGTATGGAGAGGATGGTATTGCAATGAGAACAGAGGTGAGAGCAGTCACAAGACATCAAATAAGAGTGGGTAAGTCTAGCATGATCAATTATCAGACAAGCTAAAGGAGTCTCCCACCTCCTATTATGGTGGCAAAGGGTCAACCAGGGAGAAATAAATGGTTGAACAACAGAGTTTATTATTAGCTCCATCCTTCTTACCTTCCATCCTCTTCTGTCTTATTTTCCTTCATTATTTCTCCATCCTTCTGCCTACGAGTGACTTTACATTCCCTCTTCTATCTTTCTTTCATTCTTTCCTCTTCCTTCTGCCTGTGGTTGACTCTACATTGAGTGACAAGCCAAATGGTTTCCTGTACACCAGGAAACCATTTACTACACTGGGTGGTAACCATACAACCAAATTTAGGCGCCTGGTGGTTTAGTGGGTAATTATGGCACTCCACTCGGATTGAAGCAGTGCAGGTTTATATCCAAGGGGTTGTTGGGGTTGATTGCTCATGTAATGCCACTCAGGGATGAGTGAGACTGATCACTCTCATCTTAAATGTCAGGACTAACTTGCCTAGCCCCGAAATCCTACGCTCCTCTTGGGGCAACATAGGATTTGATGTTGATGATGAAGATAGATTCCCAACAAGACTGCCACCGGTGTTGAAGGAAGGAAGATAGGGCAGGAAGAAAATCAGACTGGAATGAGGAATGAAAAAGAGGCATCTCTTGCAACAGCCGTGTGAGCCATCTGATCAGCAAGTTCATTGCTCACGCTGCCCACATGTCCTGAGGCCCAAAAGAAATGGACTATTTTACGACGAGAAGAGATACAGAACAACCATTCCAAGATACAAAGGACTAAATGGTGACAAGCAGAAATAAAAGGTGTCAAGAAAGAGAAATGCGAACCCAACACCAGCAGGAGTTTTTGAACCATCAGTGTATATAGGGACTACAGAAGAATGGCAGGAGAGATGGTCGGAGAACTGGGAACGGAGAATGAATAAAGAAGAATTGGACCTGGAATAAGGGAAAATGGAAGGACAAACCTGGGGTCGTGGAAGTAGCCAAGGGGAAAAAGACATGTGCGGAAAGAAAAAACATTATAACAGTAAGGGTGGAGTGCGAGAGGGGAGTACAAGCTCGAACTGCAAAAGATGGCTTGATCCTAGGATGTGAGGAAAATGTGTCTAAGTCAGGACTGGAAGGAAGTAGAGAAGGGGTATTAGGAAAACAAAGCAACTTAGCATAGTTACAAAGAGAAAGCAAAGCATGACAGCAGAAAAGTGAAGGAATTCTTGTTTCAGCACAGTGACTCAACTGGGGAAGATTTAAAAGCGCCAAGAGCCAGACACAAACCGTGATGATGCACAGAATCAAGTTGTTGGAGGAAGGTGTCTGAAGCGGAAGAATAAACTTAGCAACCGTAATCAAGTTTGGAGAGATTGAGAACAATATGGAGGCGAGCGAGAGTGGTTCAATCTGCACCCCATGACACATGAAACAAAGTTTGTAAGAGACAGAGGTGTTGCAAGGCTGAAATTCTGAAGGTGGCATTATGATCCTTCCAAGTAAGACAAAAGTCAAAAAGGACCAAGAAAAGAAGCAGAGGTTTTGTACAGGAGAGGAAAGCCATAGAGAAAACGAGGCAGTTGAGAAATAAGACGAGAGTGAGTAAAAGTAATAGCATGAGACTTAAGAGAAGAGAACCAGAAACCACGTGAAGTAGCCCATTCTGAGGCAGCGGAAAGTGCACGTTGAATAAGAGCACCATGGGCAGAGATATAAGAGTTTGATGCATCCATTGCAAAGTCACCTACATATAAAGAAGAGCAAACACCAACTGGGAGACAAGAAACAATCCCATTAATAGCCAATAAAAAGGGAATAGTGCTATGAACGCTGCCTTGCTGAACACCTTCATATTGTGGGAATGGATCCAAATAAGTGTGCTGAACACAGACCCTGAAGAAATGAGCTGAAAGAAAATTCTTTAACAAAAACAAAATTCTTTAAAAAAAACACCACGGTTACCATCAATACTGCGAGAACTGTGTGTAAAATATGGTAGCGCCAGGTTGTGTCATAAGCTTTCTCAAGGTCAAAGAACACTGCAACAACAGATTGCTGAGTGGCAAAGGCTAAGCAGATTTAAGACTCTAGATTTCGGAGGGGATTTAAGGTACCGCAAGCTTTTCGAAAACCAAACTGTTAAGATGACAAAAGCTGTTTGGATTCTAGAAGCCACATAAGACAGATTTATAACACACTTGAACAGTTTGCAGAGACAACTAGTAAGACCAATGGGGCAATAATATTGAGAAGCATTGTCTAGCTTTCCCAGCTTAAAAAATGGGAGAATGATGGCAGTACGAAAAGAGGGAGTAAAAACACCATCAGTCCGGATACAATTATAAACAGCTAATAATAAAGCCAGGGCCTGGGGGGGGGGGGGAGGTGACGGAGCATATTATAGTCAAGCCGTCAGGACAATTGCAAGTATTCTTACAAAGGCGAAGAGGGTAAGACAATAAATGTCCATGGAGCATGAAAGGTGCATTATACAATGGACAAGACAACAGCCGGAAGACAACAGGCATAAATTCACAAGGGCATGGAATTCAGGCGAGAGATGAGAGCCACTACTAACATTACTAAAATGAAGACCTAAGCCATTAACAACTAGATAAACATCTCCAAATGGAGGACTGGGGAAGGCATGGGAAGATGCATACCAGCTATTTTGAGTATACATTTCCAGACGGAAGCAATGGGCAAAATGGCAGTAAGAATGGAAACGTATAATCTCCAGCTATGGCATTTAGCCCATTTAACAGTCTTACAAAGAAAAGCAAGGGCCTTTTTAAACAATAGAAACGCACTCTGTTCATCCAGGGTGTTGCATTTACGTAGGTATGATTTCCAACGTGTGCATTAAACATGGAGTGCCACAGTACAATCAGAATCCCACCAAGGAACACATTTAGAAGTAAAAGGACGGAACAACTAGGAATCGCAGTCAAAGCTGCAGAACTAAAACACTAAAAAAGGTGAGCATATATAAAACAACAGAAAAAGAATGGGGTACAGAAGGAACCATTAAAGATGTAAAAGACGGCCAATCAGCCTTCAGGAAACACCACTGAGGATGTCTGAGTAAGGGACAATATGAAATACGGGTAAGTTTGATAGGAAAATGATCTCTATCTACAGCATCAGAAAGAACAGACCAATGAAAATCGAAAAAAAAAAAAAAAGGGAACAAAAGGTGATCCAGACCAGAGAAAGTACAAGGTCTAACACTGAAATGCACCAAAGCTCCCGTATTCAATAAAGACAAATCATTACTTAGAACAAAAGGCTCAAAGCAGCGGCCATTAGGATTAGTAACAGCATTCCCCCATAAAGCATGATGGCAGTTAAAATCCCCCAGCAAAAAAACTGCGGTGGGTAACTGGGACAGTAAAAGAGATTTCATTCATTCATTGCCAGACGCCATGTATCCCAAACGGGGTGACCAAGGGCTTCGAGTTAATTGTTTTACAGGGAGGGTCACTTATCCTCCACCAACCCCACTTGACACGTAGGGAGAACGTTATGCCAACAGCATCTGGTGTTCCCAGGCGGTCACCCATCCAAGTTTGTACTAACCAGACCCAACGTTGCTTAACTTCGCTGATCGGACGGGAAGCGGTGTACTCAACGGCAGGAAAATCAATAGGCTGGGAGGAACAGAAATAAACGGAAACCACCATAATTCAACATCCAGGAAAAACACGAATAAAAAGACATGGAACAATGATATGAAGAGATAGATTTTCAAGAGGAACTCTGTAGTGGACCAAGATAGCTGAAACAGGAAGAGACGCAGGAGAAAACAAGAAACAATAGTCAGGTATAGGTACTGGAGGGGAAAACAGAGGGGGTTCTTGTAAACAGACTAAGGAAGGACAGTGAACTGAAAGTAGATAACGAAGGTCATTACGGTGGGTGGTAAAACTTCGAAGGTTCCACTGTAAAACAGACATACTAAGGTTTACAATACCAAATAAAAGTAAAACCAAAGAGACGTAAAAAACCTATGAATGATTACAAAAGATAAAATGATAACAATAATAATATAATAATAACTATATTTGGCCTCAAACACAATACTGTACAATATATTCAGACATACCAACGTAATACATATAACAAGGCTGAGCCCATGAAATGTTTTCATTTTTTTATGGGCTCCTTGATACTACATTTAGGAAATTTAGCAACAGTGTTCTGTATATTATTTAGATTTCACAGAATTACTGAGCCTTACATAGTGGGCATTGATAAGCTAGTCCTGACAGTAAAAAATGTTTGCATTTCCGCTTAAATGTCAAAAGGTTATCAGCTACCTTAATGTCTTCCAGCAACCTATTCCACAGAATACTTCCAGAGTAAGTTATGAATCTTTTACTGAGGTTAGTATTTGTTTTGTGGGGTCTAAGAAGGTATTTATTCCTAGTGTTGTGACTGTGTATATTGTCAGTTTTATAAAAATGTTCATTCTGTACATTACCAAGTTTAAGTGCCTCAATGTAATAAACTTCATGAAGCTTTAAAATGTGTAACTCTTTAAAATGTGTAAAGGAGTTGTGTGATCTAAAAATCCTACTTTGGATATAATTCTGATGGCTTTCTTTTGTAGTAAGAAAATTGGTTGTAAGTTTATTTTTATGGCTGAACTCCATATAGCATTACAATATTGCAAATACGGATAAATCAAACTATTATAGGCTACAGACACAGTAATGCTCCTTTGGGAAGTAGATATTTATTTTGTATATAATGTCGACAGATTTTGATTATTTTCTTTTATGTACTTGATATGTTCTGATCATCAACATAAACTCCTAGAAATTTTGTAGAATTACATCTTTGAATTTTTTCATTACCTAACATAATATTGGTGTCATTTTCAATATATTTGTTACCAGCATATATAATGTAATGTGTCTTATATTAAGAGACAGTATATTTATTAATAACCACTGTCATATTTTCAAGAGTTTGTCATCAATACAATCAGTGAGTATTTTTAAGTTTGAATCTGAACAGTAAATATTTGCATCATCCACAAATAATACAAACTCGAGCAGTGTAGAACCATTTACCATATCATTAATATATATAGAAAACAGTACTGGGCCAAGATTCGAACCTTGTGGTACACCTACTGAATTACCTTCCAAATTTGACTTCACTCTGCTGAATTCCATATATTGTAGACGATTTGACAAATGACTTTCAAACCATTTATATGCAGTATCCTTGACCCCATAAAAGAAGAGTTTATTCATTAAAATTATATGATCAATTGTATCAAATACTTTTCTTAGATCTAGAAACACCCCAATAGTGAACTGACCTCTATCAGCAGACTGGACAACATCTATCTATCTATCTATAGCCCGACGCCCTAATCCCGCAAAGGGTGGCCGCAGACAAAACGCCTCCAAGTCACTCTGTCACCCACCATTTGACTCCCCTCCCCCCAACTCACCCCCCCCTCCCTCATATACCTCTCAACTCCATCCCTCCACCTCATCCTCGGTCTACCCCTCCCTCTCCCTCCCTCCACCTCACCTACATACACCCTCTTAGTCAGTCTTTCATTCTCCATTCTCTCCACATGTCCAAACCACCTCAGTGTATTTCTCCTAATCTTTTCAACCACATCCACATCTACCCCACAACGTTCCTTCACTTCTTCATTCGTCAACCTGTCCCTCCACGTCACTCCACATGCTCCTCTCAAGTAACTCATTTCCACTGCTCTCACTCTTGACTTGTTCCCCTCTTGCAATGTCCACGCCTCGCTTCCATACGTCAGGGTAGGGATCACAATACCATCATGCAGTGACTTCTTAACTTCCATACTCACCTCCCTATTTCTCATCACTGCTTTCAGTGTACCAACAACCTTTCTTCCCTGCTGTACCCTTTCACGTACTTCATCCCCCAAAGTTCCATCCTTACTCATCACACTACCCAAGTACTTGAATGCACTCACATTCTCCATATCCTCACCATCCAACCTCACTGCACACTCTGCGACTTCATTCCTCTCAAACACCATAACTTTACTTTTGTTTATATTAACTTTCAGTTTCCTCCTCCTACACACTGTCCCAAATTCATTCACCAAACCTTGCAACTCCCATTCATCTTCACTCAACAATACTGTATCATCAGCAAACAGCAACACCGGAAGCTTCCAAATCTCACCCTCATTCATTAGGGCCACCCCCACATCCACTGCCCTACCTTGTACCTCCTTTACAACCCCATCCATATATATATTAAACAGCCATGGAGACATTACACACCCCTGTTTCAGTCCCACATTGAGATCAAAGAACTCACTCAGCTCACCATCCACTCGCACCATAACCCTAGCTCCCTCGTACATACTCTTCACAGCACTCAACAATTTCCCCTCCACTCCATATATTCTTAATGCCTTCCACATACCTTGCCTATCTATTCTGTCATAAGCTTTCTCCAAGTCCATGAAGGCAGCATACACTTTCCTTCCCTTCTCTAGATACTCCTCCACTAAACATCTTAGAACAAATATCTGATCTACACACCCTTTTCCCTTCCTAAATCCCCCTTGTTCTTCTCCAACTAGCTCCTCTGTCATATGCCTAACCCTATCAATGAGTATTCTACCATATATTTTACCAGTCACACTAAGAAGGCAAATACCCCTATGGTTACCACATACTTCTCTCTCCCCTTTTCCTTTGTACAGAGGAACAATTATACCTGATTTCCAGTCCTCTGGAACCCTTCCCTCTTCCCAAGCCAATCTACTCAACTTACATATCCACTCCACAACAATCTCACCCCCATACCTAAGCATTTCACCACACACTCCATCAATTCCTGGGGCCTTTCCCAGCTTAATCTTCTTCATCGCTTCCACTACTTCCGACCTACTGATCTCTTCCTCCCTCCTCTCATCTCTTCTTCTCCCAGCCATTCCCCAACCACTTATACTCACACTGCTCTCACTCTCAACATTCAACAAATCCTCAAAGTGCTCCTTCCATCTCCTCAATTTCTCTCTCTTCTCCACCAACAATCTATTATTCCTATCTTTCACTCCCCTACTATTTCCCCTTTCACACTGCCTTACTTTCTTTACCTCCTTCCAAAACAATTTCTTACTCTCCCTCCATTTCACACTCAGATTCCTCCCAAACTCTTCATCCACTTTCTTCTTACTCTCCTTCACCAGTCTCTTAACCTCCCTTCTCCTGCTCACATATACCTCTCTCTTCTCTCTCTCATCTTCTCCCCTACCTCTACTCGCCAACCATTCACCATATGCCTTCTTCTTTTGTTCCACAGCTTGTTTCACCTCATCATTCCACCATGCTGTCCCTTGCACACCCTTGCATCTCCTCCTCACTCCACAAACCGCCTCACACGCTGCGCTTATCTCTTCCGTGAATATCTTACATACTTCTTCCACCCCTTCCATCTGCTCTAGCTCATACCTTCCCAATCTTTCTTCCACTATGCTCTTATACTCTGTCCTTTTCTCACTATCTTGCAATTTCTCCACTCTTCTCACAGGAGCTGCTTCCTCCTGTCTTCCCCTTCGTCTCCTCAACCACTTTCTTTGCAGCTCTACCTTGGCCATCACTAAGTGATGGTCCGAGACTTCGTTCCCCCACCCTCTCCACACCCTTGCATCCAACACTTGTCTTCTCATTCGCTCATCCACACACACGTAGTCTATCATTGCCTTTCATTCAACAAGTTCACCATCCATCCTCCTCATTACTCTCCATGTATACCGGTGGATCATCTTATGACGAAAGTAGGTGTTGGCTATTGCCAACCCCTTACCAGCACAGATGTCCACCAAACCACTACCATTCCCATCTACTTCAGCTGGCACACCCCACTGACCAACCACTCCATCCACTCGTACATTCCCAACTTTGCCATTCATGTCTCCAATCAACAGCACTCTCTCGCTCCTTTCAAACTTGTCCATACATGCTTCTACTCTCGCCCAAAACTCATCTTTTACTCTTGCCACTCGATCCTCTGTTGGAGCATACACACATACAATCGCCCATGCTTGTATACCTACTTTCATCCTCACCCATACAATCCTTGCACCCACTGTTCCATACTCTCTTATATTCTCCTTCCACTTCTTGCTTATCATCAGACATACTCCCTCTCTTGCCCTCTCATTCTCACTGACTCCCGCACATATACCTATACCGTATTCCCATTCTCTCATCCTTTCACCTCCATTTAGTTTCAGTCAATCCACATATATCCACTTTTGCATCCTCAAGCACCTGGACAATCTCTCTCTATTTCACTTCATCATTCACTCCTCTCACATTCCACGTTCCTACCCTCAGAATGTCCTTTGTCCGTTCCTTAGTCGTCAACGTATGGCAAGGCATCCTTTCAAAACCCATACTGCTCATCCATCAAGATGCTAAGTTCTTTCAAGAAGGCTAACAAATGGTCATAAATTAGTCACTCTATAATTTTACCAAATGTAGGTAGGATGGAAATAGGATGATAATTTGAGACCTTGAGAGGATCACCACCTTTGAAGATCTGTAATAATGTTAGCTAATTTTAAACCAGTAGCAAAAATACCCTTTCTTAATTACAGATAAATGAGTTTTGGTCCTAATATATGTAATATTTTATTAGTGATTTTATATGAATTGTCATATCCTGGACTGGTAATTTTTGTCATCAAGTCTTTATTATTTCATTAGTTGAGACGGGTGACAAATTAAAACATTGATATTGGCCTCTTAAATATTGCAAAGGGGAACTAGCACAGGCTGGTAAATCATTTGCTAGGTTTCTTCCTACTGAAGAAAAATATCTATAAATCTGTCTATCTACTGCCAGACGCCTTTATCCCATACAGGGTGGCCACAAACAAATTGCCTCCACGTCGCCCTGTCCCCCGCCATTTCATTTCCTGCTCCCAGCTCACACCCCCCTCCATCATATACCTCTCCACTCCATCCCTCCATCTCATCCTTAGTCTCCACCTCACTCACATACAGTACATTCTCCTGGTCACTCTCTCACTCTCCACATGGCCAAACCACCTCAATGTGTTTCTCCTAACGCTTCCTATCACATCCACACCACAACGCTCCTTCACATCTTCGTCTGTCTGTCTCTCCATGTGACTCCACATGCTCCTCTCAAATAACTCAGGACCACACCTCTCACTCTTGACTTTCATCCCTCCAACAAGGTCCAAGCTTTGCTTCCATAGAGTTGGTATCACAATACTGTCATGCAGTAATTTTTTCACTTCCATGCTCATTTCTCTGTTCATTATCACTGCTTTCAAGGAACCTGCAACCTTTCTTCCCTGCTGCACCCATTCAAGCACTTCACCCTCCAAACTTCGATCCTTACTCATGGGGGAGGCGGTGGCTCAATCGGTAGAGAGGTGGCCTGCATTCCTACCGGACCCAGGTTCAAATCCCCACTGGGGCAGGGAACAGTTTAAGGATTTGAATTTCATTAAATCAGGCTTTACTGATCTACCAGAAGACCCGCCGACATGTCGTAAAAATACCCCCGCTAATACCAATACACCAGTCCTGTATGAGACAGCCCTAGCATGTATTCAATATGGACGGTGGATGTTAGCGCCGAAGTGGTGACATTGAGAGGTGTGCAGTACATAGGAGGACTATTGGGCCATGATAGCAGGCTGTGAAGCCTATGCCCAGAGTCAGAATTAAAAAAAAAATAAAAATAAAAAAAATACCAAGTACTTAAACGTACTCATATTTTCCATTTCCTTCCCATCCAACCTCACTGTACATTCACTGACTTCACTTCTCTCGAAGACCATAACTTTACTCTTCTCTACATTCACCTTTAGATTCAGTTTCTTACAAACTCTCCCAAACTCATCCCCCATGCCTTGCAGCTCCCCTTCATCTTCACTTAATAACATACTATCATCTGCAAACAACAGTACAGGGAGTTTCCAAACATCGCCCCCTCTCATTAGGGCCACTCAAACATCCACTGCCCTACCTTGTATCTCTTTTATAACCTCATCCACATTCTGATTGAACAACCATGGAGACATGACACATCCCTGTTTCAACCCAACCTTAAAATAGAAAAATTAACTCAGCTCACTATCCACACGCACTGCAGCCTTAGCACCCTCATTCATACTCTTCACAGCATTCAACAACTTCCCATCTACTCCATATATTCTTAATACTTTCCACAATCCTTGTCTATCCATCCTGTCATATGCTTTTTCCAAATCCATGAAGGCTGCATACAACTTCTTTCCCTTCTCTAGAAACTTATCCACTAGGGATCTAAGAATGAATATCTGATATACACAACCACTTCCCTTCCTAAAACCTCTCTGTTCTCCAACTAATTCCTCTGTTATTTCCCTAACTCTGTCAATAAGTATCCTACCATACACTTTTCCTATTACACTAAGAAGACAAATGCCCCTATGATTACCACACACTTTTTTTCCCCCTTTTTCCTTTGTACAAGGGAATAATTATACCTGACTTCCAATCCTCCGGGATTCTACCTTCCTCCCAGGCCAATCTGCACATCTTCCACATCCATTCTACTACTATCTCTCCCCCATGCTTCAGCATTTCACCACACACTCCATCAATTCCTGGGGCTTTCCCCAATTTCACTTTCTTCATTGCTTCCACAACTTCTATCCTACTGACTTCTTCCTGTCTTCTCACCTCCCTCCTTCTCCCAGCCATTCCCCAGCCACTTATACTCGCATTACTTCCATCCTCTATGTTCAACAATTCCTTAAAGTGTTCTCTCCATCTGCTCACTTTTTCTCCCTTCTCCACTAGTAATCTACCATTTTTATCTTTCACTCCCCTGCTAACCTCACTTCCACCCTGTCTTACTCTTTTCACCTCTTTCCAGAACATTTTCTTACAGTCCCTCCATTTTGCACTCAAATTCCTTCCAAATTCCTCATCCACGCTCTTCTTACTCTCTCTTACTAATCTTTTCACCTCTCTCTTTCTTTCTGCATATAACTCTCTCTTTCGCCTCTCAACTTCTTCCACGCCCCTATTTCTCATCCATTCATTGTATGCTTTCTTCTTTTGTGCCACAGCCTGTCTCACCTCTTCAGTCCACCACGCTGTTCCTTGCACCCCCCCTCCGTCTTCTCTTCCTCTCTCACACCACATCACATGCTGCACATATTTCTTCTGTACTGTAAATATCCTGTCATGATGTGGCAGGGGTAAACCAGCTCTGCTGTCGGGCCCTGCTGCGGATGTCACTGATTGCATTGCGCATTTGACCCTTGTGCGGTGTGGTGCGGTGAGGATCTGTCCATTCTCCCCTTTGGGGCTAAGATGTGAATGAATGTGTTTGAATGGATGAGTAAATGGGGAGTGTGTCGTCCTGTCTCGGCTACCTCCCTTTCCTTGGGGGAAGCAGCCTAGGTATATAGATAGATAGACCTTCCATGTCCCCCATCTGCTCCAATTCATATTTGCCTAATCGTTCCTCCACTTCTCTCTTATACTCTGCTTTTTTCTCATCCTCTTGTAACCTTTCCACTCTCCTTGCAACTACTCCTTCCTCTCGTCTTTCCCTTCTCCTATTCCTCCATCTTACTTGGATCCTAATTCTGGCCACCACCAAGTAGTGGTCAGAAAGTCCACTCCCCCAGCCTCTATATGCTCTTACATCCATTACACATCTTCGCATCCTTTCATCCACACACACATAATCAATCATTCCCTTCCTTTCATTCAGTTCACCACCTACCCTTCTCAATACTCGCCATGTATACCTGTGGATCATCTTATGCCTGAAGAGGGTATTGGCTATCACCAACCCCCTCCCAGCACAAATGTCCACTAACGCACTCCCATTCTCATCTATCTCAGCAGGCACACCCCACTCACCAACTATTCCATCCACCTTCACATTCCCTACTTTACCATTCATATCACTGATCAAAAACACTCCTCATTCCTTCCAAACTTTTCCATGCACACTTCCACATTTGTCCAGAACTATTCTCTCACTCTGCTACCACGATCTTGCGTTGGCACATACACACACACAATCGCCCACATTTGTATTCCAACTTTCAACTTTACCCACACAATCCTTGACCCAACTGATCCATACTGTCTTATGCTCTTCTTCCATCTTTTTCTCACAACTATACATACTCCTTCCTTTGCCCTCTCATTCTCACCTACTACTGCACATATACCCCATCCATACTCCCATTCTCTCACACTTTCTCCTCTCCATTTTGTTTCAGTTATTCCACATACATCCACTTTCGCACCCTCAAGCACCTGGACATTCTCTCTCTTTTTCACCTCATCATTCGTTTCATGCTTCACAAAAAAGTCACGACTAAGGAGCAGCATGTGAGCGGATGGATTGGCATGGTGGCATCCAGGTTTTGTTTGTCTATGCCTAAGGCCTCTTCCCTCACACTGCCTCCCTCAAATGCCTCAGGACGTCCAAAGTCTTCATTGACTGTATGACCATGAGGAACAAAGTCATGAAGAACAATGCCCTGCCAATAAATAAAAGTTGATCAACATCACCTTCACATTTGAACGACTCTGACGTACTGTTTTTGGCAACTGAGACAACGTTCCATGCCATGGCAATGCCTGCCTTTTTATTTCCACAATGTAGCCCTACACGCGTGTTTCATCACCTCTTGTGACATTTTGTAGGGAGAAAAAGTTTTTCCCAATTTTAAATAACTTCACATAAAAAAGTTGCTCATCAAGATTCTTCATTGTTCAACCTGCAACAAACAGTCAAGTTCACTAAACACATGTTCACTCAGGTGCATGTACCTCGACTGACATAGTGTGCTGCTGCTAGTGTTAGACTAAAGCTTAAAGTCGCCAGTATACAGCACGCCTGTCGCTACCATGATACAACAGAATGTTGGAGCACTATTTAAAGTTTGGTTTCTTTTCAGACAGACCTCACAGAAGCTGCAGTTAATCCAAAAAAGCTTTTTTTTTTTTTTTTAATTGTAAAGGGGTTGTAAGAGAGAGGACTACTTTGCTGCCAAGCACAGGGCAAGAAAGGAGATGTACATGGCAAAATCTGAGTCTCAGAAACGTTTACTGGCTAACCTAATTCTCAAAGTAAGAATAAAGGTGGCAAATCAAATGAAGAAGGAAAACAGGGATAGCATAGGTGAGCAGTGTGTGGAGAAAGATGAACTGTAATGGTGGCCAGTTAGGATATTACACACGCCTGGAGAAAGCATCATAACTTGTTGCTGAATGAGACGTTTGACTGGAGCAGGGAATGTTTGGAGTTAGAGGATCGAGTGTTTGGCCGTTCATCTGCTACAGTGAGCAGGATAATGGGCATAATGCAGGTGGGGAAGGTGGCATGTGTCTGGGTTGACTGCTGAAATGTTGAAGGTTTCAGGAGATATAGGAGTGGGGTTAGTTACTGATACGATAAATATGAATATATATAAGCGTGTTGTCCCAGATCATTGGCTGAAGGGTCTAACTGTAAATGTGTACAAGGGAAGGGTGACACCCACGAAAGAGGAAATTACAGAGGCATAAAACTTTTGGACTAAATAATCAAGGTAATGGAGAGAGTCTTAGAAGGTATGATTAGGGAGTGAATATTGGTGAGAAGCAGCTTGAGTTTATGCCAGGCAAAGGGACCACTGAATTGCCATATTTATTGTTCGACAGCATTAGGAAAATATATAGGAAAGGAAAGGGATGGGGGCATCCATCATCCACTCACTCGATGTAGAGATGCCATATGATCTCTATACTGAGTGACAAGCCAAATGGTTTCCTGTACCCAGGAAACCATTTACTACGCTGGGTGGTAACCATATAACCAGAGTTTCTGGCAGGTTTAAGTATCCCCCCAGATTCTCCTATCCAAAATCACTTAATCATGGCAGTCATTTCAGAGGGCCTCTGAGGACCCAATACCTGCCCAGGGCCCAAAACCAAATGGACAGATTCGCATAGTCATTTGGAATGTGAGAGGTGTGAAAGAGGAGAGCATTTGCGTGGAAGTGGTGAATGTGTTCAAGAGTGTGAGATATACGTGATGGCATTGTGTGAAACGAAGATGAAAGGGTGTGAGGTGGAAGAGTGGGAGGGTGCGAAATATGCAGGATGGGGAATGAATGAGCGTGGAAGATGCAAGGAAGAGTTGTTTTGTTGATGAATGAGGTATGGCAGAGTGGAATGAGAGACTACAAATGTGTCAGCTCGAGGTGCATGTACGTCAAGTTCAAGTCTGAGAAGGTGAAAGTGGCAGTGACTGTAGCATATGCACCGTGTGTGAGGACAGGAATGAGAGACAGAAAGACAGGTTTTGAGATGAGCTAGATGACGGAGTGGGAGAAATGCCCAGGAGCTATAAAGTGATCGTAATGGGGGATATGAATGGAAGAGTAGGCACTGGTCCTGAGGATATGGAGTACCAGGAGAAAATGACAAAGGAAGCGACTAAATGATATGTGTCAGGAGAGGAGGTTGTGCATTTTTAACTTGTATTTAAAACACAAAGATGCACATAAATATACACGGTATAGAGGGAATGGGGACTGTGTCGAAAGAAGCCTGATTGATTACGTGCTCGTAGAGAGACCGATGATGGGAATGGCTGCTAATACGAGGGACGTGAGATGACAATGTGGAGGTCTGTCAGATCATATGGTGGTGGTATGCAAGATTAAGCTGAGAGGAGTGAGGTGGATCATGAGAGAGAGGAGCAGCCAGGGAGAAAGACGTAACCCCCCCCCATCCCAACGTTTTCTGGGCAGTGGTACGCCTCAGTCCCGACATTTTTGGGACCTTTTTCTTTTTGGCTCAAACATCCGCTTTTGGTGAGAAACATCAAAAATTCATAGAGAAATCGCTCACCTGAGGTTTAAAATACTCGATCCAGGTAGGAGTACCTCCTTACCTTACAGGGTTTTCTATCAGGCTGGCTGCAAAGAAAACGAGTTCTATGGAAGGATAATTATTCCACACCACTCATAAACGGTATTTATTTATTTATTTGGTACGAGTTTATATGTAGTATGAAAGTATATTGGTTTTCAAACGGTAATATAGGCATTATAAGCATTGTTTCACTCACTAACTCATCACCATTCCTGACCTTTTTTTGTCACATTACCTGATCATCATTTCTGACTGTTTCTTCCTCTAATGTTTGTCCTCCACATTGTCATCGATTGGGGAATCACTCTGGCCCTGAATTTCGTACTGTGGCATAACATGGCTTTACTGGCCAGGTCACTGATAACAGGTGAATTGCTGAGAAAAGGGCATGCAGGGGGGGGAGGAGGTCATGCTGGGTAAGGCATTGTCCCTGCCTGGCATCTTGTAGAGGAAGGTGTCCCGGGTATACGTGCCAAAAATCACTCGCGAAAATTGAAAATTGTGCAAATTAAATTGAAAATTGTGCAAATTAGGGACCTTGCAATGCTGCCACGTTAATTTACGTCTCAGAGATATGAGTGCACATCATGTGAGGACGTGAATTCACATCTCCGGGATGGGGCGGGTTAAAGTTGAGAAGCTGAAGATCAAAGAAATAGCACATGAATACAGGACCAAAGCAGATGAGGAGTTAGAATCTGTTAAATGGAATGAAATGGATCTGGACAGCCTGTGGACTGCATATGGGGATTGCTTAATTAGGAATGCTAAAGTGGTGTGTGGTGTGGCAAGAGTAACAACAAAAAGGAAAGGTACGGCTAGTGGGATGAAGAGGTTTAGAGAGCGGTGGAGGAAAAAAGGAAGAAGTGGCTAAAGTGGTTAAAAGACAGGGGTTCAGTTGAAATAAGAACTGAATATATTGAGAGGAAGAAGCACATAAAGAGACCATTGAAGAAGAAAAAGAAGGAGGTAAATGATTATCTAGGAAGAAAAATGAATGCGAACTACGCTGAAAATAGGAAGTTATTTTTGAGAGGTGCGGAAATGTAGAAGTGAAAGCAGAAAGAAATGCGATAGTGTGAAGGATGTAGGTGGTAGATTATTAACCCATGGGGATGAAGTAAGGACCAGATGGAAAGAATATATTGAAAGCCTGATGAATGGGAATAGAGAGAGCAAAGCAGCTGTAAACATGATTGATTTTGGGGATGTGCAGAGAAGGAATGTAGTGCCAGGAGACATGACACTCGCACAGGTGAAGAGTGCTGTGAAGCCGCTGAAAAATGGGAAAGCAGCTGGGATTGAGGTGTATGCAGAGATGCTTAAGTGTAGTGGACAGAGTGGAATGAAGTGCTTGTTGGAGATGTGTAAGAAGGCATGGATGAGTGAAACTGTGCCTGCAGAGTGGAAAAAGGCTGTGATTATGCCCCTGTACAAAAATAACGGTGAGCGAAGTGAGTGCAAGAATTATCATGGCATCAGTTTACAGAGTGTGATACGGAAGGTCTATGGAAGAATTATTACAGAGAAAGTAAGACAGATATCAGAAGTCCTAGTAAGTGATGAAGAGGGTGGCTTTAGGAGTGGCAGAGGATGTGTGGATCAAATATCTGCAGTGAGACAGATAGCAAAGAAGGCTTGTGAGAAGGACCATACGGTGTTTATGGCATTCATGGATCAGGAAAAAGCATATGAAAAAGTGGACAGAGAAGGCTTGTGGAAAGTTTTGCACATGTATGGTGTAGATGGTAAAATGCTAATGCTGTCACAAGTTTTTATGATGGTAGTGACACATGTGTAAGGTGTAAGGTACCTAAGTGAATGGTTCATGATCGGTGTCACTTTCAACAAGGTTCTGTGATGTCCCCATGGTTGTTCAATATATATATGGATGGGGTGATGAAAGAAGTAAAAACAGGAGTAATGGAGAGAGGGATGGCATTGGAAATGAATGGTGATAGATGGAAAATCTCAAATTTGTTGTACGCTGATGATGCAGTACTGCTTGCAAGTACCAGACATGAACTAGGTAGGCTAGTGCATAGTTTTGCTGATGCCTGTGAGTGCCATGCCTTGAGAGGAAATGTACAAAAGAGTAAAGTGATGGTTTTTGAGAGAGAAGGTGACTCCCAGTGCAATGTTACAGTGAATGGAGAGCGACTGGAATTGGTGAGAGAGTTCACATACCTGGGTACAGTTATAGAAATGAGAGGAAAACGTGCAAAAGAAGTTGAAAGTAGAGTGACACAAGAAAGAAAGGTAGCTGGTTCAATGAGGGCCTTGATAAAAAACAGAGGCCTAAGTGTTGCAGCTGCACAAGGCTTACATGAAGGAGTGTTAGAGCTAACTTTAACATATGGATGTGAGACTATGGCGTAGCAAGAAAATGAAAAATCAAGAGTACGAGCAGTGGAGATGGGACTGCTGAAGAATGTATGTGGAGTACAGAGGGTGGATATGATACGAAATAATGTGATCTGTGAAAGATGTGGAATGAGGAAGTTGGTGGACACCAGAATCGAAGAGAGAGAGTACCAACATGGTATGGTCGTGTGGAGAGAATGGATAACAACAGAGTAGTGAAAAAGGTATATCTGAGCGAATTTGAAAGAGGGAGGAGTCAAGATAGCCCAAGGAGAAGGTGGAGAGATATGATGGATGAGTGTGTGAGGAAGAGAGGTTTGGAAGTCGGTACGGCTAGGGAACTGACGAGATCGAGCTGGCTGGATGAATGTTGTGAGGAGAAGTGCATGATCAGGGATTTGGCACCCCTTATTAATATGGCAGCATCTGGATTGACTCAATTGGATACGTTTATGTAAAGCTACAGAATGTGGTGAATGTTTTTGGCTTATCTGATAGAACCAGGATTCCGGGGGCTTGAATGATGAGTGAATGGAAGCATGGCCCATTGGACTGGGCAAATTTGGGCTGTCTGGACATTGCTATTCCTCACCCTGCCCTAGGGTAGGAAAGGAGGTCCGGATGATGATGATGATGGAAAGGGATCTGTACTTTGTTTTTGATGTTTTCAAGGAGGCCGGTGACAGAGCCCGTAAGGAGGTCTTGAAGTGGGCAACGAGAAAGCTTGTGATCGAGGAGTGCCTGATTAGGGTGGTTATGGCTATGTATTTGGGTGTCTGCAACCAGGTGAGAGTGAACTAAGATTTCAGTGATGATTTTTCATGATGTTGGCATGCATCAGGGGTCGGTCTTGAGCCTCTTATTGTTTGTCATGGTGCTTGACGCTCTCTCACGTGAGTTCAGAAACTGACTCCAATAGGAGATGTAGTATGATGACGACTTGGTATTGACTGCAGAGAATGAAATGGAGGCAGAGGAAAGATTTAGGCAATGGAGAAATGGAATTGAGTGCAAACGTGTGAAACTGGATAAAACAAAAGTGATGATGCTTTGGGCTGGTGGCAGGACTGTCAAAGCAGAGAGAGTGTAGCCATGTGCAATTTGTCACAGGGGTGTGGGAAGTAACTCCCTGCATAGTGTTTGTGGCAAATGGAGGGATAAGAAATGTAGTGGTATTAGAGGTAGAATACAAAATAATGATAATTTTGTGTGTGCAGTGTACTGAGGAGAGGATGCGGAGATTGTCAGACATCAAAGGATTAATCTTGCTGGTGAGTCTCTTGAGTGTGTGGAGGAGTTTTGCTATTTGGGGGACATAATATGTAATGGAGGTGGGACTGCAGCCTGCTCTGTTGCTAGATTAAGAATTGATTAAAGGAAGTTCAGGGAGCTGTTGCCTCTCCTGACACTAAGAGCACTCTCCCTCCATGCTAAGGGATTTTGGTGCGCTGCATGCAATAAGAGTGTAATGGTGTAAGACCTGGGCAGCAAAGCAATAGGATATTTGAAGGCTCAAATATACAGAAACAACAATGATTAGATGGACATGTTCTGCATTCTTGAATGTAAGGCCTGGGGTGCTGGGACTATGAAGAGCTGAGGGGAAAGATGGAACGGCAATGTACTGGTGTTGTGATGAAGATTAGTGGACCGAGATGGTTCAGGCACATTGTGAGGATGGAGGATGACAGTTGTGTAAGGAAGGAGAGAATTATGAAAGTTGGAGATAAAGTTGCCAGCATCAATCCACAAAATACGTAGGATGAGGTCACAAAGAGAGACCTCAGGGATAAGGGACTGAATAGGGAGGCTGTTAGAGATCAAGCAGTGTAAAAAGCTGCCATCAGGTGACCAGGTCAACGCATGCAAGCATATTAGAGCCTTGATAAATGGTACAAGACAATCACACGCGCTTCTGGATTCTTGAATTTACCAGCAGGTGATTGGTTAGGGTACTTTTATAAGTAAGAGGTTTATAACATTCTTTACACTTGAAATTAACTCCTGAATGTATCAGTAAGTGCTGTTTGAGGTTATCTTTATGGCTAAACAATTTACTACATTCATTTCATTTGAACTTCTTCACTCCTGAATGTATTAATAAGTGCTTACTGAGACCCCGTTTATGCCTAAAATGCGTACCACAGAGAGCACACTTGAAATTCTTCACCCCTGAATGTATTAGTAAGTGCCTATTGAGGTCAGATTTGTGGATAAACAGTTTACCACAGTGATCACACTTGTTCTTCACTCCTGTATGTACTAGCAAGTGTTTATTGAGGCTATCTTTCTGGCTAAACAATTTCCCACAGTGATCACACTTGAAATTCTTTACTCCTGAATGGATTGGTAAGTGCTTATTGAGGTTACCTTTCTGGCTAAACAGTTTACCACAGTGACCACACTTGAAATTCTTCACTCCTGAATGTACCTGTAAATGCTTATTGAGGTTATTTTTGTGGCTAAACAGTTTACCACAATGTTCACACTTGAAATTCTTTATTCCTGAATGTATTCGTAAGTGATAATTGAGGTGAGATTTTTGGATATACAGTTTACCACAGTGATCACACTTGAAGTTCTTCACTCCTGTATGTACTAGCAAGTGTTTAATGAGGCTATCTTTCTGGCTAAACAATTTCCCACAGTGATCACACTTGAAATTCTTTACTCCTGAATGTATTAGTAAGTGCTTATTGAGGTTACCTTTCTGGCTAAACAGTTTACCACAGTGATCACACTTGAAATTCTTCACTCCTGAATGTATTTGTAAATGGTTATTGAGGCTATTTTTGTGGCTAAACAGTTTACCACATTGATCACACTTGAAATTCTTCACTCCTGAATGTATCAGTAAGTGCGCTTTAAGGTGGTGTTTACGCCTGAACAATTTACCACATTCATTACACTTGAACTCCTTTATCTCTGAGTGGACAAGTAGGTGTTGCTTGAGACGAGATTTTTGCCTAAATAATTTGCCACATTTATCACATTTGAACGGCTTCACTCCTGAATGAATCATCCGATGCTGAGTGAGACTGGATTTATAAGGAAACAGCTTATTGCATTCGTGACACTCAAAGCTTTTCTTTCCTGCATGAACATCCAAGTGCTGTGTGAGAGTAGCTTTGCGAGTAAACTGTTTACCACATTCACTGCACTTAAACTTTGTTCCTAAATGAATCATTAAATGCTTGTCAAGGTCATCTTTATAAGTAAATAATTTACCACATTTATCACACTTGAACTCCTTCACTCCTGCATGAATGAGTATGTGTCTGATGAGGTTACTTTTATGACTAAACTGTTTGCCACGTTCATTACTATTAAACATTTTAACATCGGAATGATTTTGTAGTAGGTGCTGTGAGAGATGGCTTTTACTGCCAAATGCTTTACCACATTTATCACACACAAACTTTTTCACACATGAATGACTTTGTAGGTGGTGGGTGAGGCAATATTTTCTCCCAAATATTGTACTACAATTATTACACTCATATTGCTCCTCTCCTGAATTAACTACAGTGTGCTGCTTAAATGTCGTCTTACAAGTAAACAGCTTACCACAATCTAAACACATGAATTTTTCAGCTTCAGCTGAGACGGTGACTGGGTCTTTGAAAAGCATATTTTCAATGATGGACATTTCCTCACCCATGTCACAATCTACCACCTCATCTGATTCTTCCTTCACCTCCAATATTTCCTCACCCACATCAAAGTTTAGCTCCTCCTCTGGTTCATCCTTCACCAACTCCAGCATTTCCTTACTTCCATCACATTTTACCTCCACATTTAGTTCTTCCTTCACTAAGTCTAATATTTCCTTACTTGAATCACATTCTATCTCCACATCTACTTCTTCCTTCACTAAGTCCAATATTTCCACATCCACATCACACTCTACCTCCACACCAGGTTCTTCCTTCACTAAGTCTAATATTTCCTTACTTGAATCACATTCTATTTCCACATCTATTTCTTCCTTCACTAAGTCCAATATTTCCACATCCACATCACACACTACCTCCACATCAGGTTCTTCCTTAACCACCTCCATTATTTCTTTACTCATATCACCCTCTACCTTCACATCTGGATGTACCATATTCATATTCATTACATCATCCATTGCACTCTAAGAATGCCTCACAAAGTTATTGTTACCTTCCTACTCTGCTCCAGCCTCACCATTTGCTACACTATTTGCCATCAATATGGTTACTGATCATATCAATATTATGCTAAACATAATCCCATTACTACTGAATAATAAATGTCAACATATAACCCATATAACTGCTAATGAAAAATACTTGTCAACACACAGGTCTATTATAACTGAACAATGTGCTAATACACAGATAAATACAACTGACTCATATTTATATACACAAGCTATTATCATCAAATTATTTAATTTCAATATAGCAACAAATTAGCATTTTTCCTCCATTTAACAACCATCTTGTACTTTCTACAAAAAATTAAATGATTCAAGCTTCACTCTTGCTGCAAACCAAATGATTCAGTACACTGAAGGACAGAAACACAGCTGTAGTTGTAGATCTATCTCATTCTGATCGAGCAGAACCATAGACTGAAGGCATGTGGCTGCCCCTCCAGGGCTGTCCCACACAGTGAACTGATGTTCCCTTGCAGCAGACAGTGCCTCGCTGTGGCAAGTACTACCCATAAATTGTTGGCTGAAGCACCACTTGTAGGACGTGCTCAGACAGCATAAGGTGTGACAGTCCTATGTTCACTACGCATTTATTACTCAGGCAGCTCCCTGATGACCATACTGTTGTGTCTGCTTCACTGATGTAACTTTAGCTGTGGATCTGGAATAAGAGCTGCCATTAGACCAGTAACTCTATGAACTTGATAACAACTTGACCTTGAGGTCAAGGCCAAGGCTTTCACAAAACCAAAAGTTCAGGGCCATGGCTGGCTTATTTCAACAGGCCTGAAGGGCACAGCCAAGGTCTTTTATGGGCAGCCTTGTGAGTCCTAAACCAATATATTTATCATTTTGTTTTGTTCATAAAGGCTCCAACATGCTTGCATACATCAACCTCAGTCACCTAATGGCGGCTCTACATGTTGCTCGATCTCTGGCAGCCTCCCTATTCAGGCCTTATCCCCGAGGTCACTCTCAACTATTTCCACCTAAATCTTGACTATAGAGTACTTGAAGATAGGATCATGTGCATTCCCCCCAGCCTGCCTGACAGTGTTGCATCACTCAGTCACCCAGTGGCCACCTAGGAGTGAAGGTATTGCCCTGTTTCTCCAAACTACCTCTCTTCCCCCACCACCTAACTGGGTGGGAAGCAAGCTCAATCATCCGAGTGTCATCACCTAGCGACACATCTGACAACAATTCCAACTGGGATGAGGTGGAAGTGAGGGCAAAAGAGGCTGAGACTGGAGCACGTGACTATGTTGCATTGGCATTTGTATGGCAGTGTGCATCCAAGTCTACCACACCTGCAAACACTTCTAAGTGTCAGAAGATATTGCAAAATATGTGTCAGTACCCTGGTTTAGTATGCACCCATACCTCAATTTCCAGTGGTATTGTGTACCTGAGTATGTAAGATATCAAAGGAATTTTCCTCATAAGATACTGAAGAAAAGCCAGTTGTGTTCCAGACTGAAACCCAAACACTCATATACCTTAATCAAGAGTGACTGACACAGAAACACAATACGTAATGTTATTATCCTTTATAAACAAAACTATTGCTAATCAAACATCACATGCAGGAAGGTACGGTGGGTGGGACATGCGTTGTGAGATGCTTCTGGGCAACTGAGAAGTGACAGGCAGGCAGCTAGCAGCACACAAGCAAGGGTGTGGGTGAGTGGGGGGAGGGGGAGGGAGACAAGCAGAAGTGGGAGTGGGCGGGGGGACTGCAGGGAGACAAGTTGGAGTGGGGGAGGGAGACAAGTGGGGGTGGGGGAAAGTGGGGGGATGGCGAGGGAGACAAGCAAGGGTGGAGGAGGGCAGGGGGACAGGGAAGGAGAAAAGAAAGCCAAACTGCCCTACTATCCCCCCCAACCTGTCTCACTCGCTATCAATGACTCAATCTCATTCACTGTCACTGACCCACTCTCACTGACTCATTCTCACTGGCTCACTCTCACATTTACTCTCTCACTCACTCACTGACTCTCTCAGTTACTCTCTCTCTCTCACTCATTCAATCTCACTGATTCAATCTCACTCACTCTCACTGACTCACTCTCTCACTCACTCACTCTCTTTCTTTCTCTCTCTCTCTCTTTCTCACACACACACACACACACATACAAAACCACTAGCTGACTCAGTGGTAAAGTTCTCGTCTAGCATTTGCTAAGACAGAGGTTCGCACCTTGCTCAGGATGCAATAAGTTTCACACTGAAGCGGATGGGTACTGTCCCCCTTGAGCAAGGGGATGGGTGTGTGCTTGTGTTAAAAGTCACAGCCTTGCACTTAGATCAGACTATATGAGCTCTCAACTCTCTTCTGGGGAGGGTAAAAAGCTGATGATAATGACCATCATGTGATCCTAACCAACCTGGTGAATTACACAGTGGTGGGCAGCGCAAACGAAGAAAGACCTTGCACAAGCGCAAAGCACAATCCACAGTTCACTACCTTGCGCAAGCGCAAATGCGCAATCTGACAAATATTTAGCTTGCGCAATATCGCAAAGCGGAAGCGCAAACCATTTGCATATATATTTTTGGGAATTACCGAAAAATATTGAGATATTTAAATAAAACAGCATACCTACTTACTTACTTTTATTTTTTATTATTATTTTCTATTATTTGTAATTTGCGCAAGTGCGCAATCTAATATTTAGCTTGTGCAATGTCGCAAAGCGCCAGCGCAAATCATTTGCATATACAGTGGAAGCTCGATTATCCAGGCTCGGATTATCCAGCTTTCGGTATATCCGGGCCGTGACCAAATGGTTCAGTGGTACAGTAATACACAGAATTATCCGTACGAATGCTCCGGTTTAAACAAGAAGCATCCAGTTGCTAGGGAGCGAGGCATGGGTAAACCAGAGAGAGTCTGCTCACTCTGCCCCCACCCACACCTCCTGCTCACAACTCGATCACAAGGGTGGTAGGATGGAGTTTGGTGAGGCAACTGATACTCCTGACCTAGCCTAACCTTGCTTAACTACTTAATAATTTAACCTAATTCAACCTAACCTGACCTAACCTGGGCTCCAGTTGGGAAATTGGGAAACTAAATCCACTTTTGTGTACAATGAGTTTCTTCCATTATGCCCGAAGCAATCGTAGGTATGGCTTAAAGAACGTGATAATAAAAGAGAAAACCTTTCAGCAAGAGAAGGTAATTTACTTCCCTCAAAATACAAAAACACAGAAAACAAACTGGAGGAATATGAAGTGAATTGGTGAAGTCTTTGGGCTGTATGCTTAGACAAAAAGTAATGGGTTTCCCAATTTTAGGAAACGAAATGGAACAAGAATGTCTGCTAATCATAAAAAAAAAAAAAAAAAAAAAAATTACTCATGTGTTCTTGTAAGTTAGCATTCAGTTCTGCATTCTTCGTTAGGTATCGCGCTTCCCAACACATTTCAGACCGACAGAGCATAGTTATTTCTTCCTCTTACATTTACTGTTCATTCTTTTGTTCGTTCTTAAGTGTACTGTATGTGTGAAAGTATTAACCCCTTAACCGCAGGTGTCACTTTCGTGACACTTGGGAGCAAGGGATCATACCGCGGGGCGACACTTCTGTGATTCTGTGTTATTTTGAATTCGCCCGGGCTCTGAAGTGGTGGCTTGTATCATCTATCAGTACTGCCAATGTCCAACACTAGTCAGCACTCCTAATCTCATCTGTACTCCCATCCATTGTTGACAATTTAGCCATTTCTCCCCGTTCTTGACTCCCCTCCCTACCTCCCCTCCATTACCCTATCCTCTCGCCTGCCTGGCCGTGCTACGCTAAGTAAATCTTCCCTAGAATTTTTCACTGATTTCATCCGTTGAAATAAGCCCTATGCCTTATTCTTATACCAAATAATATATACAAGAAAGAAATAAGGTAAGTGAGAGTGCCATACACCTAGAATTGGCTAATTATCACCTGACAACACCTCACGTGCACTCGTTCGCTAATTTTCGCTGTTTATTTCCCCTTGAAATATGCCATATAATCTATTTTCATAATAAAAATATATATAAGAGAGGAAGGGAGCAACCTAAGTGATATTTACATTCACCTGGAACTACCTAATTATTGCAGGCCACCACACAGTATTCTACGCTAAGTAAATCTTCCCTGGAATTTTCCACTGATTTCATCCATTGAAATAAGCCCTATGCCCTATTCTTATACCAAATATTATATACAAAAAAGAAATAAGGTAAGTGATAGTGCCATACACCTGGAATTGGCTAATTATCACCTGATAACACCTCATGTGCACTCGTTCGCTAATTTTCGCTGTTTATTTCCCCTTGAAATATGCCATATAATTTATTTTCATAATAAATATACGTATAAGGAGGGAAGGGAGAAGCCTAAGTGATATTTACATTCACCTGGAACTACCTAATTTATTATGTATTGTCTTGGCTTCCTGCCAATCATTTCATTGCTATATATTAGCAGGTCTCATAGGGCTGAAGTTGGTAGTATTGCACCTACCCTAGCCAGGCGGCAGGAGGCCACCACTATCAGTTCACTGTCGTCTTTGAAAGTGGGAGTATGTCTGATTTGCTCCTGCTAACTTCTGCCGCTTTATAGCCCCATGCAAAGGGCCCTGTGACCTTTACCCCCTACTAAACCTCGTGTGGAAAGAGGTAAAGGGCTGACAATTGATAGAGAGTGACTATGATCTTTTTATTGAGTAAAACCGTGCAAGTGGAATTGTAAATAAAGTGTAAATAATGTGTAAACAGCAAGAAAGCAATGAATGTAAATATAAGTGAAGTGGAAAATAGTTTTATAAGTTACTTCAAGTGACAGTGCATAACACAGTGTAATTAAAATAGAAATGTAAATACAGTAGAACCTCTTTAGTAATTAGTCCAGACCCCTTTAATCCGGATTTCTGTTAATTCGGACAAAATTTAAAAATAATAAGCTCCAAAAATATGTTGAAAGTAATTCTAAAGTCATTTTCAGTATCAGCGCGGAAAGCGATTGTCATTCGTTTAGTCTCGGATCATGCTAGGTCGCAACATGGGCGCCTGTTTAAACACACGCTAGCATTTGTTCCATCAACTAGTTCACCAACCATTTATATTTTTACGCTGTATTTCAAAAGTTAATCCTCCTTACCATGCCCCTTAATGCAAGTGTAGCTTCTGCAATGAATAAAGTGTTAAAAGGAGTTTGCTTACACAAAAATGGGTCAGAATATTCTGCAGTGTTTAGTGATTACTGTAGGTTATTTTTTGTACTTAAATGTGCTTTACTTGTACATCAAACATTAGCTTCTTGCCCATATGGGCATTATCAATATGCCAAAGATGACAATGTATTTTTTGCCTACATAAGTTTTATTTTTATTCCAAATATAACAGTTAATTAATTAATTTATTTTTTGCCTACACAGGCCTTAGTCACTTACTACAATTTAAAATGTAGGCTAGTTTCTTGTCATGGCCTTACCTGTAAATTATGCAATACAAAACTATCGTACATGATTGGTTTGGTTATTTTAGTATCCTTTCATCTTTTGCAGTTACGTAGGGTTGACATATGCCACATATGTTAATAATTAACAAACATACCATATGTAGATAGTTTTTGGTATGAACTAGAGATTACCCTGATGGTCCGGACAATCTGCTAATTCGGACAACCCTTCCTCCCATATAGTCCGAATGAGAGAGGTTCTACTGTAAATAAAGTAGAGAACGTAAATAGAAATGTAAACGAGTGGTATTATAAGAATACGAGTACATATACTACGAGTAATGAAAGTGAAAGTTTCACTCTAGCATGTATGAATACTATGAGTTATGAGAGTGAAGGTGAAAGTGACATTCACTCTCAATGCTAGTATACAGGACGTGAAAGTGAATGCTACATATTTTACTGAAAGAATTTGAATCCCTACAGTGACGATAAACTACTATTACTGAAGGAAACTTATGGATAAAGACTGTAGATATATATAAGTGTTATATAGTAACTGAAATATAAACTGTGAGTGTTTTTATGAATAATAAATGACAACACCAGCAGCGAACTAGCGCTAGTGGGAAGGTCATACGCCCTCGTAATTTTCATTGCTTTCACTGAGTTTTTTTTTTTTGGAATGTGGATTCCAAACTATTTGAGAATCATAGAATAGTGTTTCTAGTGATAATATCAGGCTGTGGTAATCATATTACGGGTTGTCGGGAAGTGTAAAGTGGAGACTTCGTTACCTAACTTCAGAGGTCTCCACAAGTCCTACGGTACTCGACGAAGGCTCAACAAACACCCCAGGAGAAAGCTGAAGGTATGTGCCATAAGCATATGTGATTTTAATATTCTAGGACTAATAACTGATTTTTGGTAAATATTTTTAGAGAGTCTGTCGGAGTGCGAATATGCCTGCGGGTGCCGCAAGAAAAAGCGAAACAAGCCCGCGGTTAAAGGGTTAAGGAAGTAGGAGTGGGAAGAGTCAGGCTAGGGGACTGATAATCCACTTATTATAATTCCTTCAGCCCAGCAATGTATTTTATAGGGTAGTTTATTCATGCTCACCATATGATTTTATTCAGTTCAGGAAACATGTACTGAGGATATTAATGTGGGCTGTATCAAATGCCCCAAGTCCGAAAAATATCGCCTGTGCTCAGTTAAAACGATTGCCAGGTTAAAGTCGTATGAAGTGGAAGAGGATTAATAACCTGCAGCTCCGCCAGCATCAACTGCCATAATGTTAAAGGTACTGTACTTTATGCTTAATTGAATATAACCAGCCCCCTTAGAAATGTCACATTCAGAAGAATACAGGGGGAAAAAATCAACCCATGACGTTTTAACCCCCCACCCCCACCCAGTTTCTAAGACCAATTTTGCATGGTCAAGGACGTGGCAACTGTGGCCTGGGAACTCCCCAATTCCATGAAATTTGCTTTCTTAACTCTGAGTGTCAGAGTCGGTCGGACTACGTTCATTTATCAGCAGGCAGTCACAGGAGTCACATCATTCCAGAACCATGGCAGGTGTAATGAAGAGACACTGCTACATTATCGCATTTAAATTAGAAGTGGTGCGATATGCTAAAGAGCATGGGAATCGAGCAGCAGAAAGGAAATATGGACCCCCACCTACTGAAAAAAAGGTTCAAATGTGGAGAAAGCAAGAACAACAACTCAGGGAGCAAACAAACAAAAATACAACCTCCATAAAGTACCTCCAAAATGGCCAGATTTGGAGGAAAACTTGAGGAGGTGGATACTGGACCTTCGAGATATGGGTACAGCAGTGTCGACAAAAATGATACTCATAGAAGCAAGATGACTGGCAGCAGAAAGGGGATTGCATGAATTTAAAGAAACTCCGTCATGGCGTATGCGTATCATGAAACGAAATGGGCTAAGCCTGAGAACAAGAACAAACCTGGCTCAGAAAATGCCAGCTGAATATGAGGAGAAAATATTACATTTCCATAAAATTGTAATAAACGCAAGAAAACAGAAAAACTACGAACTTTGTCAGATTGGGAATATGTAGTTCCTCTGACTTTTGATGTTCCATCAAATAAAAGTGAAAGTGTGAAAGGTGCGAAATCAGTGACTGTTAAAACGACTGGGCATGAAAAAACTCATTACATGGCAGTTTTATCATGCTGCGCTGATGGAACTAAACTACCGCCAATGTTAATTTTCAAGCGGAAAACCTTGCCAGAAGAAAAACTATCTATCTATCTATCTATCGCCAGACGCCATAATCCCGTAAGGGGTGGCCATTTGACTTTGAGTTATTTGTTTTACGGGGAGGGGCACTAACCCTCCACCAACCCACTTGCTGACATGTAGGGAGCACGTAGGGTTTGGTTATATGGTTACCACCCAGCGTTGTAAATGGTTTACTGGCTTACAGGAAACCATTTGGCTTGTCACTCAATGTAAAGCCACCTGTAAAGGAAAGAAAAGCAATAAGAAGTGACAGGAAAGATGGGAGAAATAGGACAAGAGGAGGGCAGGCACAGAAAAAGAATGATAAAGGCTAAGGAAGAAATAGGCAGCACTACATCAAGTGAGTGGATGAGAGTCGCCACCACCTGCCCATTGGAATTCATGTTATTGCACAACAGAAGGGATGGATGGACGAAGAAGGAGTTAAGGTGTGGTTCGGCAAAGTGTGGTCAAAGCGTCCTGGTGGCCTCCTGCGGAAAAAATGCTCTGCTAGTGTGGGACCAGTTCAGCGCACACAGGACAGAAAACACCAAATGACTAGCAAAGAAGTTAAACACAGACCTGGCTGTAATTCCTGGTTGCCTTACTGCACAGTTACAACCTCTAGACGTCAGCATCAACAAGCCATTTAAAAATAACATGCGGGAGGCATGGAATACATGGATGGCAGAGGGGAACCATGAAGAGACACCAACTGGAAGGATGAAACGTCCATCAATATCTCAAGTGTGTGAATGAGTGCTGAAGTCGTGGCAGGACATTAAAACTGATGTCATTGTCAAATCTTTCAAAAAATGTGGTATAAGCAATTCAATGGATGGTACTGAGGACCATTTACTATATGAAATTGACAGTGAAACAGACACTGATGATGACCGTGGTGATGACACTTCCAGTGATGCTTCAGGACTTGGGAAAAGTAGTGATGAATTCTCAGGATTTGAAGATGAGAGAAATTTTCACCATGTCAGTAATATGAAGTGAATATAGATTTTAGGTGATCATGATGACAAATGCAACCATGGTAAATTTAGGATCAGTAGTGCTGTACACCTGTAGTCTTGCACTGATGCTGTTTGGATGAATAAATTGTTTGAGATGTTTCATGCCCTTAAGTGATGATATTTATACTGTGATAAAAAACAGGGAAGTGAGCATGGAAGTGAAAAAGTTACTACATGACAGTATTGTGATACCAACTCTAACGTATGGAAGTGAAGCTTGGACGTTGTTGGAAGCACACAAGTCAAGAGTGAGAGCAGTGGAAATGAGTTATTTAAGAGGAGCCTGTGGAGTCACATGGAGAGACAGGCTGACAAATGAGGATATAAAGGAGCGTTGTGGTGTTCATGTGGATGTGATAGGAAGCATTATGAGGAACACACTGAGGTGGTTTGGCCATGTGGAGAGGATGGAGGGTGAAAGACTGACGAAGAGAGTGTATGTGAGTGAGGTGGAGGGGGGAAGAGGGAGGGGAAGGCCGAGGATGAGATGGAGGGATGGGGTGGAGAGGTATATGAGAGAGGGGGTGTGAGTTGGGAGCAGGGCAGTGAAATGGCGGGGGACAGGGCGACTTGGAGGCAATTTGTTTGTGGCCACCCCAAACGGGAATGAGGCGTCTGGCAATAGATAGATAGATAGACAACCAAATACATTTTGATGTTTTTGGCATATAATAAAGCCACTGGGTACTCCAAAACTGACTGATGTAAATGTTTCAGACACGAGCGAATGTTGCGTGTGGTGTATACATGTGTGCGTGTGTGTGTGTGTACCTTAGCGACTAGGAGGCAGCAGTGTTAAGACCAAAAATGGATGTTTTCACAGTACTTGAATGTATTGAGATGGATGTCTGTTTTTAGCAAATTCTGATAAGAGAATTATGCATTTTTAACTGTTGAAGCTGCAAGGCAAACATAGCTGACAGTAAGGAAGTGATACTGAGAGGAGGGAGTAGAGACTGCTGTCTAGCGACTGGGAGGCAGCAGTGTTACTAAGGTGTAACAATGGATTTCACCATACTCGGTATGTTTTGAAATGAATGTCTGTTTATAGTAAATTATGATCAGTGAAGCATGCATTTTTAATTGTTGATGCTGCAAAAGCAAACATAGCTGACAGTGAGGGAGTGATACTGAGAGAAGAGGATAGAGAGAGCTGTCTATCCTGTTCCCAAACTGCCTTGCTATATTGAACTTTGGTTGTAAAACATTGTAATTGTATTGTTTAATGTGTATTTACAAGTGCTACATTTTTATATTATTTGTGGAGGTATTTACAGGTTAGTGACAGTGCATAATTGATGATGGTGGTAGTCTGATATGATGCTTAAGTCAAGGCAATGTGAGGAAATTCCACAACAGAGGTGTGGAGTATGACGGGGTTCTTTTAGGATAAATGAACTGATGTGAACATTCATTGTACTTTATTTTTGTATTCTGTTTGTGTTGTCTGTAATTTTAATCAACATACAAGCACTTGATCTGGAGATAAATAAAGTGTATTTCTACTTTCAATGGCCTTTATGTTTTCGTCAGTGAATGAAAGAACAGTTTATTGAGTTCATTTGTGGTTTTAAATTCATAAGAATCTAAAAATAGTGTTTATTTACTGATACATATTTATTATATTTTGAAGATGAACATTCTCAGATTATTATATGAAAGAAATCGGACACCTCACAAACATAAACAAAGTTGAGATGGCCTCGTGGTTTGAAGTTACGTTTTGTTAAGAAGGGGTTTTGTTTTCTTTTCTCTTTTCCTGTATCATTCTTTGTACATAAAAGAAGAAACTAAAGGATGATGAGCAGCATTGAATAGATTCTGAAAGGTGAGTGTGTATCTAAGTGATAGTGGCTCATATCAGTCACGTTTTGTCAAGAAGGGGTTTTGTTTTCTTTTCCTGTACCATTCTTTGTACATAAAAAAAAGAAACCAAAGGCTGATAATCAATAATGAATAGATTCTGAAAGGTGAGTGTGTATCTGTGTGGTAATGGCTCATATCAAGAAACCTTACTGAAGTCTTGGTTGGGGCAAACTTTTTTTTCACAGAACTGCCCTGCCAGAATTAGGGTGCGTCTTTCACAATGCTGCATCTTACATGCCGCGAAATACGGTAATTCCTCGGAAATACTGAACCCCTCGTATATAGCGACCCATCCCTCCCCCCAATTAGTTCGTTATATCGAGGGTTCACTGTATTAGAATTTTTATGAAAATATGCATCAGACCGATTCTCATTTTTTCGGGTCCATTGGTGTTAAGCCTCCACCAGTCTGTGAAAGGCTGGTATTTGGATACACAGTAGAATGGCTCATAAAAGTACACAAACATTTTTTTTTTTAAATCCCAGGTGTGTTATTTATCTCAGCAACATTGGATTTTTCAAGAATACTCCCCCAGTATCCCTGCTTGTCGTAAAAGGCGACTAAAAGGGTTGGCGGAGGATTAGTGCCCCTCCCCGGAAAACAACTAACTAAAAAAACAAACAAGAAGCCTCGGACAAGGACTGACCAAACGATGACGACCCAGGACCAGACAAAGGACTTGGTAATGAGTACATGGAATGTAAGAGGAGCGAATGATGAGGTGAAAGAGAGAGAGATTGTCCAGGTGCTTGAGGGTGCGAAAGTGGATGTATGTGGAATAACTGAAACAAAATGGAGAGGAGAAAGTGTGGGAGAATGGGAGTATGGATGGGGTATATGTGCAGGAGTAGGTGAGAATGAGAGGGCAAAGGAAGGAGTACGTATAGTTGTGAGTAAAAGATGGAAGTGGAGCATAAGACAGTATGGATCAGTTGGGTCAAGGATTGTGTGGGTAAAGTTGAAAGTTGGAATACAAATGTGGGCGATTGTGTGTGTGCATGCACCAACGCAAGATCGTGCTAGAAGAGTGAGAGAAGAGTTCTGGACAAATGTGGAAGTGTGCATGGAAAAGTTTGGAAGGAATGAGAGAGTGTTTTTGATTGGTGATATGAATGGAAAAGTGGGGAATGTGAAGGTGGATGGAATAGTTGGTGAGTGGGGTGTGCCTGCTGCGATAGATGAGAATGGCAGTGCGTTAGTGGACATTTGTGCTGGGAGGGGGTTGGTGATAGCCAATACCCTCTTCAGGCATAAAATGATCCACAGGTATACATGGCGCGTGATGAGAAGGGTGGGTGGTGAACTGAATGAAAGGAAGGCAATGATTGATTATGTGTGTGTGGATGAAAGGATGCGAAGATGTGTAAAGGATGCAAGAGTGTATAGAGGTTGGGGGAGTGGACTTTCTGACCACTACTTGGTGGTGGCCAGAATTAGAATGCAAGTAAGATGGAGGAATAGAAGAAGGGAAAGACGAGAGGAAGGAGTAGTTGCAAGGAGAGTGGAAAGGTTACAAGAGGATGAGAAAAAGGCAGAGTATAAGAGAGAAGTGGAGGAACGATTGGGCAAATATGAATTGGAGCAGATGGGAGACGTGGAAGGTGTGTGTAAGATATTTACAGAAGAAATATGTGCAGCATGTGATGTGGTGTGTGGAAGGAAGAGAAGACGGAGGGGGGTGCAAGGAACAGCGTGGTGGACTGAAGAGGTGAAACAGGCTGTGGCACAAAAGAAGAAAGCATACAATGAATGGATGAGAAATAGGGGCGTGGAAGAAGTTGAGAGGCGGAAGAGAAAGTTATATGTGGAAAGAAAGAGAGAGGTGAAAAGATTAGTAAGAGAGAGTAAGAAGAGAGTGGATGAGGAATTTGGAAGGAATTTGAGTGTAAAGTGGAGGGACTGTAAGAAAATGTTCTGGAGAGAAGTGAAAAGAGTAAGACAGGGTGGAAGTGAAGTTAGCAGGGGAGTGAAAGACAAAAATGGTAGATTACTAGTGGAGAAGGGAGAAAAAGTGAACAGTTGGAGAGAACACTTTAAGGAATTGTTGGACGTAGAGGATGGAAGTAATGCGAGTATAAGTGGCTTGGGAATGGCTGGGAGAAAGAGGGAGGTGAGAAGACAGGAAGAAATCAGTAGGATAGAAGTTGTGGAAGCAATGAAGAAAGTTAAATCAGGGAAAGCCCCAGGAATTGATGGAGTGTGTGGTGAAATGCTGAAGCATGGGGGAGAGATAGTAGTAGAATGGATGTGGAAGATGTGCAGATTGGCCTGGGAGGAAGGTAGAGTCCCGGAGGATTGGAAGTCAGGTATAATTATTCCCTTGTACAAAGGAAAAGGGGAAAAAGAAGTGTGTGGTAATCATAGGGGCATTTCTTAGTATAATAGGAAAAGTGTATGGTAGGATACTTATACACAGAGTTAGAGAAAGAACAGAGAAATTAGTTGGAGAAGAACAGGGAGGCTTTAGGAAGGGAAGAGGTTGTGTAGATCAGATATTCATTCTTAGATCTTTAGTGGAAAAGTTTCTAGAGAAGGGAAAGAAGTTGTATGCGGCTTTCATGGATTTGGAGAAAGCATATGACAGGGTGGATAGACAAGGATTGTGGAAAGTGTTAAGAATATATGGAGTAGATGGAAAGTTGTTGAATGCTGTGAAGAGTATGTACGATGGTGCGAAGGCTGCGGTGCGTGTGGATGGTGAACTAAGTGAATTTTTCTCTTTGAAAGTTGGTTTGAAACAGGGATGTGTCATGTCTCCATGGTTGTTCAATCTGTACATGGATGGGGTAATAAAAGAGGTACAAGGTAGGCTAGTGGATGTTGGAGTGGCCCTGGTGAGAGAGGATAGTGTTTGGAAACTCCCTGTACTGTTGTTTGCAGATGATACTCTGTTGTTGAGTGAAGACGAAGGGGAACTGCAAGGCTTGGTGGATGAGTTTGAGAGAGTGTGTAAGAAACAGAATCTAAAGGTGAATGTAGGGAAGAGTAAAGTGATGGTCTTTGAGAGAGGTGAAGTTAGTGAATGTACAGCGAGGTTGGATGGTGAGGAATTGGAAAATGTGAGTACGTATAAGTTCTTGGGTAGTGTGATGAGTAAGGATGGAGGTTTGGAGGGTGAAGTGCATGAAAGGGTACAGCAGGGAAGAAAGGTTGCTGGTTCTTTGAAAGCAGTGATAAGAAACAGGGAAGTGAGCATGGAAGTGAAAAAGTTACTACATGACAGTATTGTGATACCAACTCTAACGTACGGAAGTGAAGCTTGGACATTGTTGGAAGGACACAAGTCAAGAGTGTGAGCAGTGGAAATGAGTTATTTAAGAGGAGCCTGTGGAGTCACGTGGAGAGACAGGCTGACGAATAAGGATATAAAGGAGCGTTGTGGTGTGGATGTGGATTTGATAGGAAGCGTTATGAGGAACACACTGAGGTGGTTTGGCCATGTGGAGAGGATGGAGGGTGAAAGACTGACGAAGAGAGTGTATGTGAGTGAGGTGGAGGGGGAAAGAGGGAGGGGGAGGCCGAGGATGAGATGGAGGGATGGGGTGGAGAGGTATATGAGAGAGGGGGGTGTGAGTTGGGAGCAGGGCAGTGAAATGGCGGTGGACAGGGCGACTTGGAGGCGATTTGTTTGTGGCCACCCCAAACGGGATTGAGGCGTCTGGCAATAGATAGAATAGACATTGGATTGGGTATCTATTATTGAAACATTAATGACAATATGCTACACAGTATCATTCTTTTACTTTATTACTTTTGGGACCATCTGTTGGGGAGCTCCAGGCTCCCGAAGAATGTTCTAGTAACTTGTTCGGCACATCTCGAATGCTGTTCCCAATAGAGGCCTTGGATGGCTGGTTGGGGGTGACTGTGAATACGAAAACGTGTATTCAAAGGTAATCAAGTTGTTGGGGACTGCACTGGGGATGACTGTGAAAACGTCCCTTAGTCACACTCTTGTTGGCCTATTGCAGTCAACCTCTCTCTCTCTCTCTCTCTCTCAAGCTGGTTGACTGATTCATTTCATTCCTTATTAGCTCGGGGTATTTATCACTTGAGTGCAGCATAATCATCTCCCTCTTTCCTGTACGTTCCCCTTCACTCTCTCTTCACTCCCAACTCCCTTGTCATCTTCTCCCCATTCATCCCCCCTTCCTGCCCTCTCTCCCACCATGTATGTTGTATCAGAGGGAAATATTTAATTGGAACAGGAAGCTTACATTGGTATAACTAGCCTACAAGAATAAAACAAAGAAAGCCAATGAGAACAGTGTCAACCTAGATCATGGCTCTGATCAAATACACTAAGTAATTCTGTTACTGTGCTTGTTTTTCCACAGACTAATGTTTCAAATGCATTACAAGTGTTCCTCATCACATTACCTGCCAACCCTTTACAGCTTTACTAGTGCGTCCCTCTTTCATGCTGTCTCCACTCCCATGCTTTGATCCCATCATGACTACCATTTCCTACCCCATTATACACTACTCCACCCTAATTCCCAACCCCACTCACACACATTTCCTCATCACTATTTTCCTACACTGTATTTTCTTTTCCCAACCCACTACAGGGTAAGAAGTGGTTGAAGGAAGTTCAGGAAGCTGTTGCCTCTCTTGACATCGAGAGGGCTCTCCCTCCATCCTAATGTATCTTTGTACAGTCACCCTAAGAAGTGACGGCAGTGAATCCAGAAGTTATCAGTCAGCAATGATGCACATACTCATTATATCTTTACAAGGTGAAACCTATTATGGAAAACTGTTACAGAAAACAATAAGTAAACATCAAAATACCAGTATACAGGTAGGTCCTGTTACACAACCACTCGATATACGAGAAACCGATGATACAACTTGGGTTAATTAGGGACTATATTCGATTTACAATCTTGACAATCCAATTACAAGACATTTAGTCTGGGGTTAAGTGTGAGGATTCTAACTCAGTCATCCCAGCAAATGCGGTCACCGCCTTTTTCTCTCAACCTCATAGAGAAATAGAGGGACTGCTCAGCTGCAGCGTTGCCAGACGTGTGATAATTATCGCAAAATGCGAAATTTTGGCACACTAGCGATATGCAACAGTATGCATGCGATATGGCGATAACTTTCATAATTTCATATTCAGAAAAATAAATTGGGGATTGCAAAATAAACAAGTCTACTGTAAGACTAGTACAACAGGATCTAGTAACTCTTACAATAACCAGTATTATTATCTGGTAGGTACCTAAAAGTTAAACAAATCCAATATCGTTAATTAATCACTCTACATATATATGTATTAATTCCATAGTAATTACCAATTTATGTGAAGCAATGCCTTAGTTTATGAGTGCAATAATTTTGATCAAAAAGCAATAATTTTAATGTGCCAGGTATATGGGTTTGGGAATCTGGCAACGCTGCTCAGCTGACGATCGCCAGGCCAGCTTCCCACCTCCAACACATTACCACCTACAGATGAGTGTTATGCATGTTTTATATGTTTAATTAATGTGCAGTCATGTTATTTGCATACTATTTGCTCTTTCATGTTGCTTTCTTTACAGTAATATAGATATGTTTGTTGCATTTGGTATTGTATATTGTAACTTGAAAACTTACCTTTGATGGGGTCCTTGAACCCACCCAATGTTTTACCATTAGTTACGTGTTTCACTATACAAAAATTGATTATACGACTATGTCAAATGGAACCTAGCTGCTCGTATCTTTGAAGACCTCCCTGTACTTCAAAATTGTGCAAAGCAGTGTGTTTCTTACGATAATAGGAAATCCTAAAAGGAACAAAGATTTAAAGTTTTCATAACAAGTATGGTCACAGGCAATAATTTTTAGTAGCATTACACTGAAAAGATGAGAGATTCAATAAAGAAATAAAATCAGCCATTATTGTTTATAAAATAATTTTGCTTACAATACTTGGGAATAATTTAACCCCTAGGCACCGGCCATGGGTTTACCTATCCATGTCCCAGAACCAAGTTCTTTTCAGGAAAATCAGTTTTCCCCCCAATATTTTTTTTTCATTACAAATCAATCACAAATGACAAAAAACACATAAAAAGCACATACTTATTCTCTGTTGGCAATTTGGAGGTGGTGGTGTGGTGTGAGGAAGCCAGTGTGTGGCAGCTGGGCTGAGCATGTTCAAGGTTGCAGTGGTGTGTTGGCGGTATTGGTGAAGGGAAGAGGGATGATTACCTCGTGACAAAATAAGTGTTGAGTGTGTATTTGTTTCTCTCACTATTTCACAATGCCGGATGAACACAATATTACAACTAAAATAGCAAAAAACACAAGAAAGTAACTAATAACGATTGGCTTATTTTATGTTTTCTATGATACTTATTTTCTAAGAAAATTATGTCTATTTATTTATTCACTATTTACACATTATTTCACTGTTTTTAGTAACTCTTGACAGTATGATACTCTCTAAAGTCTGGCTGTGGTCAGTACAAGTGTACTCAAGCACCCATACACTCTCCCCCACACCCCTCAGGGCCCCCTAGTAGCCCTCCCCACTACCCCACCCCACCCCACCCTGCCCGACCCCTACCCCAACCCTGAACCAGTATCAGCTGGTTCCAGGTCACACTTTCCCTGCAATGGCCTCCCACCACCCTCCACCACAGCGCTGCTCACTGCTGAACTGCCCTCCCCTGGCCAGCCAGCATTAACCCACACACCAGCCGTGCCAGCACAATACTCTGAGTCCATATGACGTGCTGCTAAGTTCAAACATGCCCACGAAAAATTAAAACGTCATATGACGTGGACCGTAGGCCTCTACCAACACATCATATGATGTGGACCGGCGCCTAGGGGTTAAAGTACAGTATTTCTGTTTCTGTTTTCTCCATGGTTGGCGACAAAGAGAGAAAACTGCGTAAGTAAGTAGGACTATTTTAAATGGTTTGATCAACTAGCACGAAAGAAGACTACTTCTGCTCAAAGACATGCAGTTATTACTCTGCATCTGGCCAGTTTTCCATTAAGAAAAATCTCTGAAAGAATTAATATACGCCAGTGAATGATACATAGAGAACCTCAGAAATCTGCTGATAGTCGGAGCTCCTTGAAGAATATCAGCTTGTCATAACCCAGTATCCTCAGTGCAAAACAAAAGTACCGTAAAGCACCGTAACTTCGGACAGCGCCCAAACTTCAGACATTTTGCGAACATATGTAATAATTGAAGTTTATTGGAAGAGAGGGTGATATATGCAAAAAATAATGACATGGGTAGGTAGGATAATCTTTAAAGATTATTATGTATAAGTCCTATTAAACTAGCTTGAATATGTGTGGGTGAAAAAAATTTATGGATCAAATGGAAAAAAAAAAATCGACATTTTTTTAACCCTGCAAAACTTTGTTCACACAGAACAAACAGTTTCAATTGTAAGAACGTGATCAGTTCGATTATATGTCGAAAAGTGTTGTAAGTACTGGGCAGTAAACTATTTTAAAATATATACATGCATAATCTTGCTATGACTGTTTTAATGAATATCTCTGTATTTTTCAGAAAAAATTCCAAAATTTGGACAGACAAATTACTGGAAAAATACAGATTATAGGTGTGTGTGTGTTTTACAAGCACAAGCCTATTAGGAAAGTGTGTGTGTGTGTGTGTGTGTGTGTGTTTTACAAGCACAGGCCTCTCAGGGGAATGTGTGTGTGTGTGTGTGTGTGTTTTTACCTAATTGTATCTTTACAGGAATGAGTCAAGCCTGTACTGTCCCGTGTCTTAAACCATATTTATCGTACATATCCTTAAATTTATGAATTATTTTGGCAAACACTATTTCATTCGGTAGTGCATTCCATTGATCAATTGCTCTATTTGGGAAACTAAATTTCCTTAAGTCTTTATCACCTCTTTTTATGCAATTTTTTGCATAGTCCTCTTGCTGATGCTTCCCCATACGTTACGTAATCATTTATGTCTATTTTCTCCTTCCCTGATATGCATTTATATAGCATAATCATGTCACCTCTTTTCCTTCTCTCCTGTAGTGTTGGTAGATTCAGTTTATTTAGTCTTTCTTCGTAGCTTAGGTCCCTTAAGCTTGGTATCCATCTTGTAGCAGCCCTTTGAACTTTTTCAATCTTGTCTATGTGTTTTTTGAGATGAGGACTCCAGACTACTGATGCATACTCCAGGGTTGGTCTGATGAATGAAGTTATTTTCTTTCTTAGCATGTCTTCATTTATGTATGTAAATGTTATTCTCATATTGGCAAGCAGTGTATACATGTTCCGTACCTTCTCACTGATGTGGTCAGCCGCAGATAGTCTGTTACTGACAATCACACCTAGGTCCTTCTCTCTTTCTGATGTACGTAGGGTTTTATTTCCTAATGTATAATCCCAATCAGGTCTTTCTCCTCTTTTGCCAAACTTGATTACATGACACTTGTCCACACTGAATTCCATTTGCCATGTACTACTCCATTCACGAAGTTGTTTAATTCTTCTTGTAGCTCTTTACAAGAGTCTGTGTTAGTAAATCTCCTTTGTATTTTTGCATCATCTGCAAACATATTTAGATAGCTTTCATTTCCAGTGTTACTGTCTATATCATTTATATACATCAAAAACATGATTGGTGCCAGCACTGAGCCCTGTGGTACTCCACTAGTCACTTCTTTCCATGATGAGTAATTTCCCCTTAGTACTGTTCTCATTTTTCTTTTCATGAGAAAATCTTGCATCCAACAATACAGTTTGCCTCGAATTCCTCCTTGATGGTACAGTTTCCATAAAAGTCTTTGGTGTGGTACTGTCAAATGCTTTCTTGAAATCTAAATAGATACTGTCCACCCATCCTTCTCTTTCCTGTAATGTGTCTGTTACTCTGTCATAGTAGCTCAACAGATTAGTAACACATGATTTTCCTTTTCTGAAACCAAACTGTCTTTCTGATATCATATTGTGTTCTTCTCGATGATTTACCCAAGCTTTTCTTATAAGCTTTTCTAATACCTTGCTTACAACACTGGTTAGTGATACTGGTCGGTAGTTAAGTGGATTTAGTCTATTCCCTTTCTTGAATAAGGGAACAACGTTTGCTTTCTTCCAAATATCAGGTGGTTTACCTTGACTCAAGGATTTCTTGAAAATTAAAAATAATGGTTTACTTAACTCCTTTGCACATTCTCGTAGCACCCAACATGAAATTTCATCAGGATCATTTGCTTTTCCTCTGTCTAATTTACTTAACTCCTCCTGTATTTCTTTTTCTGATATTTGTATATCGGCAGTATGTGTGGGCATGCATGTTCCACATCATCCCTCTCAAAAATTTTTTCCTCTGTAAAAACTGATTAGAAATTCTTGTTTAGTGCTTCACAAATATCTTTCTCTTGTGTATAGGAGATTCCCTTGTCCGTATTGGATCGTATTATATCTTTTACTTTGGTTTTGCTTCTGATGTAGCTGTAAAATAGCTTCGGTTGATCACTACTTTTATTTATGATATCCTCCTCAAACTGTTTTTGGGCTTCCCTCCTTATTCTTGTATAATCGTTTCTTGCCTGTTTGTAATTATTATATGCCCTTTCACTGTTGTGTCTTCTGTATCTATTCCACAACAAATCTCTTCTTTCTTTTGATTTTTTACATTCTGTATTGAACCATTTCTTTATTTTCTTATCTGCTTCTTTGTGCTGTGGGATGTACTTCTGGACTCTTATTTCATAAAGTTCACAGAATTTTTCATATATAGCATTTAAATCTTGTCCTCTAAGCTCCTTTTCCCAAGCAGTTTCTAAGATGTACTTCTTTAGGTCATGATACTTTCTCTTTTTATAGTTTAGGCTCTTTTTGTAACTTTCATTGCTGTTATCTATGTCATATGCAATCCTGAAATTGCAAATTAGTACTGCATGGTCGCTTTTGCCGAATAGAGGGTGATATACTAAAATGTCAATATCGTTTTCTTGCCTAGTAAATATGAGATCTAGCATTGTGTGTGTGTGTGTGTGTGTGTGTGTGTATAAGACCAAAGTGTGTAGCTCATTAATAAATTCCTTGGTGCCTTCATAGCATGTGCCTGTGTGTGCGTGTGTCTGTTGATTTGTGTGCGTTAGTGGGTGTGTGGGTGTCATTAGAACCAGTAAGAAGTGTTTAACATTATATTATGTTATTTAAGTATGCATTTGTTTAGTCAATGAGGTAGCTACTTGATAATTAAGTGAAGTTTTGTTTAGGAAAACGAGATCAGTTCCCCTTACAGTTCGGAATATATGCAAAGCATTTTTATATAATTTTTTCATCTGAAAAAGTTTCTGAAGAGTTCTTAGGTATATTTATGGCCAGAATACCTCACTACAATGTGATATGATGCATCTTAATGTGATCTCAAATTATGAGCTCAAAAAAGAAGATATTTTTGGATATTTCTCTTTATATATGTATAACTTGGGCCATGAATGCCCAATATTTTTTTTGACATTTTTTAAAAACTTCTAAAGTGTCTGAAGTTTGGCCAGTGTGTCCAGAGACAGGTGCTATTAACCATTCTCATGTTTAAAGGGCAAATACCTGGATGTCCGAAGTTTGGAAGAGCTGTCTGAAGTTAGGGAATTTGTTTCAAACTTCGGATACTTGAAAATGAAAAAAACACACAAGTTTAGCGTGGCTAATTTTTTTTATTATATGGATTCAGTAGGTACTGTCTCTGGCTACCACATGACACCAACAAGGCCAAATTGCACCATTTTACACAGAGTTATTCATTAACCCCTAAGGTACGCAATTCTCCAGCCTCGACTGCCCCCCAGGACGCAAAAACAGGCCAATTTTTTGACTTCCTCAAAGTGTAAAAGTTTTATGCCCGGTTTATAGAGCTTGAATTTACACACCTGAAAACGCAAACCCCACCCTCCTAGACCCAATAGTTACCGAGCTATGGCTGGTCAAAGTTTATAATAGTTACCCATCGCGGCCCCGGCGAAAGAAAATACGCTGCTCACACCTGTTTTCTTCGCAACAATACATACAAAAATCACCGAAATCAATTTTTTTTGGTGTGTATAGATGTTATAAACCATTGTAATGTCCTTAGAAAATAAAATAGTGACAAACCCCCCAAATAAATATGATAAATAAAAATTATCCTTCCCTCCTCTCCTCTCCTCATACCTCCAATCCCCTCCCTCCCCTTCCCTTCCCTTCCCTTCCCTTCCCCTCCTCTTCCCTTGCCTAACCTCCCCTCCCCTTTCCCCTCCCCCCTTCCCTCCCCGCCGAGCTGTCAAATCTAGCAAGGGAAATTGGTCATGAACCCCCCAATAAAAATATGATAAATAGTAAAAATTATCCTCCCCTTCTCTCCCCTCCCCAAACCTCTAGTCCCCTCTCTCCCCTTCCCTTCCCTCCCCTCCTCTCTCCTCTCCTTCCCACCCCTCCCCTCGCCTAACCTCCCTTCCCCCCTCCCCTCCCCTCTGAGCTGTCAAATCTAGTTTTCGTTTCGTTTCGTTTCGTTTTGAAGGCTCTAACATGCTTCAATGCATCGACATAAAATAAAATGTCTTTTTCAAGTGGGTTTCGACTAAATACTGCTAAAATACTTGTGGTGTGCATATCTGTATGCAGACACCAATAAATTACAAGTAATGATTTAAAAACATGTGCCACAAAGCATAAAAAATACGCAATATATTCGAGGCCGGGGAGGTGCTAGGGGGTGCGGGTGGGGATGGGGGGGTGGGGGGAGCTGGTAAGGCCAGGAGGGGATGGAGGGATGGGAGGAGACCACCACAAGACACAAAGGAAGGGCCAAAGAGAAGTACAGGGACATGGAGGGAGGGTAGGGGGGAAATACCCTCCCCCAAGTTGACTGGGGAGGGGGATGTGAGGGGGGATCCACATGGGAGGGGGGGATGCATGAAGAGGGGGTGGGAGGGGTTGTGGTGGTGGTAAGAATGGTGGGAGGTACAGCAGTAACAAGGTAGTGGAGTAGAGTGACGTGGCGAGAGGGAGGTGGGGGGTACACCCCCCACCGCCTGGTTACAGGCCTGGGTCCCCCCTCTGGTGTGTCCAAAACCTAGTTCTGATTGGTTAGAAGCCATCTACATCACAGCTGGGGTGGAGCCAGCTGCTGCCAGTTTTTTGTGGATGCTGTACGATCGGTGTTGCTCGTCCTCTTAAGAAATTGCGGAAAAAGGCAGATCAATGAGATTAGCACTTCAGGGGTTAAAACACATAAAAAGTGTCCGAAGTTAGGACGTTTTACGGTAATAAACTGTAGAGGTTCATAACCATATTCACTGAGTTCAAAACTTCGAAATCAGCATTTTCAGATAACCAGGATGCAGCAGTTTATTTAACCCGCTGCGTGCCGGCTATTTTTAGCCCTCTGGGTCACCCCAGTGCCAGCAATTTTTTTTACTTTTTTTTTTTTTTTGGCTAAAATGATAGATTTTGATGTGGAAACAACGAATTTCACCATTGAAATGCTCACCGAGGCTCAAAAATGAGTTTTATTGAATCCTGCATACATGTGTATAGGTATAGCCGCTCTCTCACGCTCACCACGTACGTGAGAGAAAGCCGTTTTCTATGCAATGTTCAGTACACTTTTCTGATCACTTATTGCTTCGGCATCTATCACAATTTGCATGTCTTTCTTGCTGTGAAGGCATTATCTTACACTTGAAGATAGGTACAACCTGACTTAATTACCTACAGTCCTGGCACTTTCAAGAAGATATTTACAACTTGACTTCACTATATAGTCCTTACACTTACAAGAAAATATTTACAACTTACATTTACATAAAAATATTTACAAAACGCCTTCACTATGTACAGCACTGGGTGAGGCACATACGCAGAGTGAGGCAGAGCGAGCGTGAGGGGGGAAGCGAGTGAGTGTATGGCCTTGACAGCCTGGGGGATGGTAGAGGAACAGTTACCTTACATGCCTGCCAACTATTACCCGCAAATCTCGAAAAATGCGGTCACAGTGAAGTTTTTAATTTTAGACCATTTTAAAACGGCACTGGCACTGGCCGCAGCATTATGTCAGACCGGCTTAAAACGGTACTGGCACGCGGCTAGTTAAATTGAAAACGTTACAGATTAAAATATAGAGCAATAAATATGTGCTTTTGTAATGCAAGAGTTTATACTCGTAAATTCATGTTTTTGTCCTCTTTATTGCCTAATGTAAGAGAAAAGGGTAAAATTTGCCATACCTTCTTACAACTGTACAGACGTTTGCATCACTGGGAATCTATCTATCTATCTATTGCCAGATGCCATAACCCCATAACTGGGAATAAAGTGCCTAATTATAATTACTGTAATCGAGGAAGACATGGAGTAATGGTAGAATGGTCTTGCTGCTACCGCACGTAGGGTATTAGCCTACTTGTATTACTATGAACAATTTAATTGTTGTGGCATTCTTATTGTTGCTATATCATCACCATAGCATTTGAAAATAAGGTAGTGTATTGCAGTCACAAGAATTTTCCTTAACTGGTCTTCGAAACTAGAGCATTTGAATTTGAAATTCTGGGAGGCAAATACATCAGGAACATGGAGTCATACTACGTGCCACGTACAGAGTAGCCTAATACATTACATAGTCATTCAAATCGGGAAACATATCTAAGTGTTAACTTCTATGTATATCACTGCCTCGTGTTATTCATTTTACATAATTTTTTGTGTGATATAGTATATACTTTATTTGATATGATGTGATGAAGGCACAGAATTTTTCTGTTGTATTCACTGTGTTCATTGAACACACAGCTGTGCAGAGTGACCGAACCAATCTGAAACTCTGCCATCACTTCTTGGGGCGACTGTATATGGCAGGTGTTAGGAGTGTAATGCTGTATGAGACATGAGCACTTAAGGAAGAGGATATTCATTGGCTCCAACACAGAAGAATGACAATGATTAGATGGATGTGTAGTGCATCCTAGAGTGCAAGGTGTGTGTGGGGGGGGGGCTAGGATTACAACTGAAGAGTTGAGAGGAAGAATGGGACTGGGAAGTATTGGTGTTGTGACGAGGAGGGATTGACATAATTTGGGCATGATGAGAGAATGTAGGATGACAATTGGGTGCAGAAGGTGAAAAAGTGTGAACATCGAGGATAGGGTTGCAACAGGCAGACCTAAAAAGACCTGGGACATGGTCACACAATGTGACCTCAGGGATAAGTGAATGAACAGGGAGGCGGCCAGAAATTGAGCAGCATGGACACCTACCATTAGGTGACCAAGGCTAATGCATGCAGGCACAGTGGAGCCCTTATAGATGATATGAACACTCTTTGTTTTCCCAAAACTCACTAAGAACATTAGTATCATGCATATGTACATACAGAAAAATAATGTTTGTATTCTTGGCACCAGTACTTTATGACAGCTGTTGACTGGTGTGATCAGCCTTTGACATGAGCCCTACCTGAGGTGGCTTTGATCTCTTTCTTGGACCATGCCTCTCCCCTCCCTCTTTCCTCAGAGAAAGAGAGAGAGAGAGAGTGTGTGTGTGTGTGTGTGTGTGTGTGTGTGTGTGTGTGTGTGTGTGTGTGTGTGTATGTTCTTACCTAATTGTTCTTACGTAATTGTATCTTTAAAGGAATGAGTTAAGCTCATACTGTCCCATGCATTAAACCATTTTTACCACACATATCCTTAAATTTGAGAATAGTTTTGGCACACACCACTTCATTAGGTAGTGGATTCCACTAATCAATTGCCCTATTTGGGAAAATGAACTTCCTTACATCTTTATCGCTCTCTTTTTACGTAGTTGTTTTCTGCGTTTGCAGTGTCCACTTGCTGATGCAGTATTAACCCGCGCCGTCCCGAGGACGTACTTCCACGTCCTCATGTTTTGTCACAGCTAATCCCGAGGACGTACTTCAACGTCCTGCAATTGCAAGGTTCATAATTTCCACAATTTTCAATTTTCACGAGTCATTTTTGGTACGTATACACGGGACACCTTCCTCAACAAGATGCCAGGCAGAGACAATGCCTTACCCAGCATGACCTCCTCCCCCCCCCTGCATGCCCTTTTCTCAGCAATTCACCTGTTATCAGTGACCTGGCCAGTATAGCCATGTCATGCCACGGTACGAAATTCAGGGCCAGAGTGATTCCCCAATCAATGACAATGTGGAGGACAAACTTTACATAGCATTAGAGGAAGAAACAGTTAGAAATGATGATCAGGTAATGTGGCAAAAAATGGTCAGGTATTAGTGAGTGAAACAATGCTTATAATGCCTATAATACTGCTTGAAAACCAATATACTCTTGTACTACATATAAATTCGTAACAGTAAATAAATAAATACCGTTTATGAGTGGTGTGAAATAGTTATCCTCCCATAGAACTCGTTTTCTTTGGTGCCAGCCTGATAGAAAACCCAGTAAGGTAAGGAGGCTCTCCTACCTGTAATGAGTATTTTAAACCTCAGGTGAGCGATTTCTCTATGAATTTTCGATGTTTCTCACCAAAAGCGAAAGTTTTAACAAAAAAAAAAAAGGGTCGAAAAATGGTCGGGATTGGGGGGTACCAGTGGTCAAAAAGTGGTCGGGACGGGGCGGGTTAAACTGAACTGGCATGGCAGTACTAGGGAAACGTTCCTTGGTGTTTGCCATCTTCCCGCGCCCGGGCGGGTAACAATACTGGACACAGCACGCTAGTACTAAAGAAGAACTCCTCGGATTTGGCCCAATTTGAGCGGCTGATTCGTCCTAGCCCAACAAATCCATACTACAGTAATGAATTATTTAATTTTTTTGCCGACTGTACTGGACGAGAATAGTACTGGACAAACGCGTACTGGACGCAAGGATTCTGTATCTATAAACACTGGTCAGTGATACTGGTTGGCAGTTGAGTGGATTTTGTCCATTCTCTTTCTTGAACAGGGGAGCAATGTTTGTTTTCTTCCAAATATCAGGCAGTTTACATTGACCTAAGGATTCCTTGAATATTAAATATAATGGTCTGCATAACTCTTCTGCACATTCATGTAGCACCCAACCTGAAATTCCATCAGGACCATTTGTTTTTCCTTTGTCTGTTTTACATATCTCTTCCTGCACTTCTTTTTCTGATATTTGTATATCTGGTAACACATGTAGGCATGCATGTTCCATATCATCTCTCTCGAAATTTCTTTCTTTTGTAAGAACTGATTGGAAGTTCTTATTTAGTGCTTCACAAATATAATTTTCTTGTGTATAGATGATCCCCTTATCCGTAATGGACTGCATTTTATCTTTAACTTTGATTTTGCTTTGGATGTAGCTGTAAAAAAACATAGGTTAATCACTACTTTTATTTATAATGTCCTCAAACTGTCTCTGAACCTCCCTCCTTATCTTTGTATAATCATTTCTTGCCTGTGTATACTTATGTCCCCTCTCACTACTGTGTCTTCTGTATCTATTCCACAGCAAGTATCTTATTTCTTTTGACTGTTTACATTCTGTATTAACCATTTCTTTATTTCTATTTCTGTTGCTTTGTGCTGTGGGATGTAATTTTGGACTCCTATTTCATAAAGGTCACAGAATTTTCTATATATAACATTTAAATCTTGTCCTCTAAGTTCTATTTCCCAATCTGTTTCTAAAAAGTACTGCTTCAGGTCATGATAGTTGCCCTTTTTGTAATTTAGACTCTTTTTGTAACTCTCACTGCTGGTAACGTCATACACAATCCTGAAGTTACAGTTTAATACTGCATGGTCGCTTTTGCCAAATGGGGGGGGTGATACTTTGTATTGTCAATTTTTTTTCTTGCCTGGTAAATATAAGATCTAGTACTGATGGATCATCAAGTCCTCTTTTTTTTTTTGGTGTTTTCCTTTACGTGCTGTGTTAGGAAAAATTCCTGCACAAGATGTAGGAGCATTTGATTGCAACAGCTTTCATGGCTTTTTACATCTAGAGTATTCCAGTTTATATTTGAATTAAAGTCTCCAGTTAATATAATGCTTTCAAATTTCTCTTCTATTCTATGTAATAATGTTCTTTAACATCGAATTGTAATTTCTGCCAGGTCTTCATATTCGCCTCCTTCCCAGGTGTTTCTTTTGGGTGGCATGTATAAATTTGCCACAATTAATTTCCATTCAGATGTGTTAATTTCCAAAGCAATCAGTTCTACTTGTGAGGGTACATCTAGTTTTATTTCTCTGACTTGTACATTTTCTTTGTTAAGATTATAATTCCTCCTCCCTTTCTTAAACTTCTGTCTCTTCTCCATACACTGTGTTCCTCTAAATTTAGTGTATTGTTGGATATCTTTGGGGTTAATTTTATTTTAGTCAGGCAAATAATGTGTGGTTCCTTTTCTTTGCTGTAGTATTTTCTCTCTAATAATTTAGACACCATTCCATCTACATTTGAGTACATCAACCTAACCATCTTGTTTACATACATGCCATAACTTGCGTCTCCTACCTTCTTCCTTTCTGTTCCCTGTTGGTTATGTACCACTTTCGTACCTGAAATCCAATTACTTGGTAAAAAAAAAAAAAAGTACTCTTCCTCTGATCTTTCCTCGTTCTTTGTTTCTGCCTCCTCCCTTTTCTCTTTTAGTATTCCCAATTCCTCTTGAGTTAGGCATCTTTTTATCAATACTTTATTAAATTCCTCTTTTTCCATGAGTTTGCATTATTTTAGTAATGCCTCTACAGTGTTCACAATCTGGAAATTTACTTTCTGAGGCCTTGACTTATTTCTCTCATATTTACCTAACCTTTTATGGACCTCTATGTCTTTATTACTGATTTCCTCTAATACTTCCTTCAATATGCTCATTACATTTGCCATCTGCTTGTGTGTGTGTGTGTGTGTGTGTGTGTGTGTGTGTGTGTGTGTGTGTGTGTGTGTGTGTGTGTGTGTGTGTGTGTACACTTAATCTACATCTGGAGCCATCACATGTATTTAGCCTTGGAAATATCATGAGACCTTTAAACCAGTCACTTGGATTTAAGGTTGAGGATAGAGCAAGTTTTGGAGGCCGAGGCCTTGAAAATGTGACCTTCAGGCTGAGGCCACGAGGCTGAGGACAGGCCTCAGTTCCAGTCCTGTAATCCAAACTGCAGGGGACTGAGGGTCTTTCGGACTATTGTTTTTTTTGGACTATTGGGGAGGTCCTTTGAAAACATTAGAAATATGTACATGATCATTAAATAAACACTTAAAATGATATGGGTTACTGTTTTACTCATAAGAAATGCATAGAAGTGTAGATGAATAGTTGTATGCTGGTACATCCATGTCCAAGAGCAAGTCCAGCCCAGATAAATCCTTAGATAAAGCTCAGAATCTATCTATCTATCTATATACCTAGGCTGCTTCCCCCAAGGAAAGGGAGGTAGCCGAGACAGGACGACACACTCTCCATTTACTCATCCATTCAAACACACTCATTCGCATCTTAGCCCCACAGGGGAGAACGGACAGATCCTCACCGCACCACACCGCACAAGGGTCAACTGCGCAATGCAATCAGTGACATCCGCAGCAGGGCCGACAGCAGAATATTTTGAAAAAAGACCAGAAATATTCAAAACTTTCACTATGACAAATTAGGAGCACTGGGATTTTCGGATTATTGGTGGCCGGATTAGAGGACTTTTACTGTATTTTTTTCTTTTGTCTTGGAGGGAAGAATCTGTGGGCTTCTTGCCTTTGGCTCCTTCTTCTTCAGAGAGAGAGAGAGAGAGAGAGAGAGAGAGAGAAAAAGACTTACAGCTGGGGTCCTCATAGTCCACATCAGGTGTTCTGGTTCACTGACTGCTGGTTGTCTTGTACAGCAGACATGCACTCTCCAGTTGCTCTCTCACCACTCACCTGAAACACACAATTAACTCAGTATTTTGCCTGGTGGACAGATACTGTACCAACAGCTGATACCAGGTGGGAGGTTGTGAAAAATTATTATTATTATTATTATTATTATTACTATTATTATTATATTTAACCATCTTACAGCAAAAACCTCCATGTAAATAACTTAATACATGACCCTGACCATATGTGTATAGAACGATTACTAATGCTGTAACTGATATGATTTGACAAACTGATATATTGCCAAGATTTACATTTTTCCAATACCGAACCATACTGATATTTATTGTCGATATCAGGATATTAGATATGGATGTCAGATAAACTAAAATAACTTTTATTAAATAGTTCAGTAACTGTCTTCTCTAATTCTGTGTGAAACAATGTTGTTACCTTGACACTATTTTGCAGTTTAATAGTCTTACTGAAACCCATTAAAGATTCATAATAATAAGTGGGTGAGTGGGAAAGAAAAGAATCCATCCATCCATCATCCAATCCTACGTTGCCCCATGAGGAGCGTAGGAGCCCAGGGCTAGGCAGTTGGTCCTGACATTTAAGATGAGAGTGACCAGCCTCACCCATCCCTGAGTGGCATTACGTGAGCAATAAACCCCAACCACCCCTTGGATATAAACCTTCATCAGCTCAACCTGATTGGAGCACAATAATTACCCATTAAAAACCACCAGGTGCCAAAATTTGGTTATATGGTTACCACCCAGCATAGTAAATGGTTTCCTGATGTACAGGAAACCATTTGGCTTGTCACTCAGTGTACTGTAGAGTCACCCACGGGCAGAAGGAAGAGGTAAGAATGAAGGAATGAAAGACAGAAGAGGGAGTGTAAAGTTACCCATAGGCAGATGGACGAGGAAAGAATGAAGGAAAGAAAGACAGAAGAAGATGGAAGGAAAGATGGATGGAGGAGAGGACAGGGCAGACACCCGAGAGCAGCACTACATTGAGTGAGTGGATGGTGAGTGCCCCCACCTACCACAAAAGAAAGAAAAAAAAAGAATTGAAGGCCGAAAGCAGTGAGTTGAGAGTGTAGTATGTAAGTGGTAGCCATGTAGGTTTATGTACATAAATACTGTACACACTGTCAAAATATGCACAAACTGCCTGCACCCATTACTTATTACAGTACATCCCCACAGTACACGAATTCCGAGTACGCAATCCCTCTTGTACGTGAGGACCTTTTTTTTATTTTTATTTTAGTGTATTTTTTATTATCATGCAAACTGAACTCCTTGTAAGCGAGACAGGCAGCGAAGAGAGGCCCAAATCTGGGGTTACCCGAAGTACGCGACATTGCCCCCCCAAGAAGTGATAACGGTTGCCTACACTCCGCCCACCTTGTGCAGCGAGTGGACAAGGCAGACGCAGAGCAGGAGACAGCAGCAGAAAAGGCAGCAACACCAGTGATGGAGAGTGAAGATTTGACCATGATGGAGATCAGCAGGGTACTGTGTGCCCTTGATAAATTCAAGGAAGAATTCAAGGGCATTGAACACTCTCAGTTGCGAGTGGAGGAGGTGATGTCTTCACTGGACAGAACCTTCCGCTACTACACTGACAAGCACAACCAGGAAATAAACAGATGGAAGCAAACACTCATCACACGTTTCCTTTGGCTTGAACAAAGTGAGGAATCACTTCCTTCATCAGAAAAGTCATATCCTGAGGAGGATCAAGAGGCTGATTTGATGTCTGAGGTGTCAGAAACAGACACTGAAGGGTTTATGAACGAAATGAGTGCATTAGGTAGTGAAAGTGTCGAAAGTGCTGGTGACGAAAGTTGTGAGGAAGATGGTGTGTCAGGTGGTGTGGTGGGTGATGCAGGAGATGCACACTAGGTGCCTCATCCTGCCTCGGATCCTCTTCTTACCTTCATCACGCCTGTTGTCCTCTTGGGTAAACGTGAGCAGCCATATTCTTGCTGGTTTAGTTAAGCCATATCCTTGTTGATTTACCTTGTAAAGCCATAATCTTGCTGGTTTACTTTATCTTAGGTAATATGTCTTAGATAGTTTCCCTGTATAGTACAACACTTAGGTCTGAAAGGCATCTCAAGGGTTGCCCATGAAGGGGGGTGCCGCCCATATGTAATTTTTCCCATAAGTTTATGTATTCACAGTATGCAAATTCCTAGCATGCGACATCCTATGCCGCCCATAAACTTGCATGCTGTGGGGATGTACTTTATATTGTTTATTTAGTCATAATATTTAGTCACTCATCTTACTGCATATGATAAGAGAGAAGGCAGTGATGGGGACAATTCGAGGACATTAGCTCAGAGAAGAGGGGACAAACAGCATTTGGCAACTTCGTTTTAGCTCGGCTTACACATTGAAACAGTCCTTTAGTTGATGGGAAAGCATTACATTCAGATGTTGCCTATGCTTCTTTATTATTATGCTATACCAGCATGTACATGAGGTTTGCAATTGGGTATTTGTATAACTGAAGGACAGATAGGTACATAGACTGATGTACCATAGCTATAAACAAAAGAAAGATGGTAAATCAAAGAGCATGAACATCTTCTGATGATGTGTATGTATGGGCGATCATGTGTAAGCTATTAGTGTTTGTGCGCGTAAATGATGCCCAGATTCGAGCGTCACTTTAGAACAAATATTTAGCATAGTGGAAGACACTGTGACCTACAATTGTTGCTCACTTCCACCACAGAACCTTCAATGCTAAATTTTTCAAAGTAAATATGACATAATTAACTGAAGACTCTTATAATCTAGAAATGTATAACTTTGTGTGTGTGTGTGTGTGTGTGTGTGTGTGTGTGTGTGTGTGTGTGTGTGTGTGTAATGTGAGCTTTACAGCACACTATACTACCTATTTATGTGGATGCCATACGCTGGACTGGCAAGTGGTTTTACTCATGGTATATATGAGGAACAGTCCTTGATTACTGGAGTGTTCAATCCAATCGCTGGGATTAAAGTTATTGTATTTTTCACTATACACTAAGTCTAGGCTGGCCTGGCCTAAACTGGCTTGTGTTCAAAATACTGTGTATGTTTAAATATACATTTTTCAATTTATGGCTAATGACCAGCCAGCGAAGATTTTAAGTACGGCACTTTCAAGTACAAATGCAGTATTTTATTACTTGGGTAATGACCAGAGGCTTACAATCATGTGTTTCATATATTGTTAATTACCAACATCTGACTTACGTTTACAACTTAAATGTTGTGTACAGTAATCCTTGTAAGACCTGGATGCCAAAGTCCTGGGCACCCCAAGTCCCAGACAATTTGGGCTCAGGTTCTCAGACACTAAACATGGCCAAAAAATGCAAAAATTACAAGAAAAAAAAAAAAAGCCAACAGGTTTTCATCCCCACTTGAAATTTCCTGTGCGGTGACAAACAGCTGTGTTTTGGCACATAGTTCTTCTGACGTCCGCTACAGCTCCCCTGCATCCTCCCCATTTCCTGCCTACCTACCGTCGTGACTGCATGCTCGTTGTTATGGTTCTCACGTACTCACTTTTATCGTGGTGCCCTACCCGCTGCAGGCCCTGCTGTTCCTCTATTGCCTCTTACTCGTGTCTGTCACGATGGCCCCGCCACCTGCCAAGAGGAAACGAGTAGTTCTAACTTGAGAAGAAGAGGGAGATATTGGAAAAGGTGGAAGTGGGATGGCTGACTTCCCAAATCGTCCGTGAATTCAACCTGGCCCGCTCTACCTTGTTCGGTATCAAGAAATCCTGGGAAAAACTCATCCAGTACATGGCACACTTCGCATCGAAGACCAAACGCAAAATGCAGAGGAAGATTATGTACTCTCCCAGGTTTGCAGAAGTCGACTGCTCCAAGCTGATTTGGTATCATCAACAACATGCTGCTGGTGTGCTGGTGACTGGCACGGAGCTGAAGGCTGTCGCAGAGATGTTCGCAAGATTACATGACTCCCCAGATGACACGACATCCGAAAGATGTCTCTTCACCTTAAAACGACAACATGGTCCTACTAACCGTGAGGACCATGGTGAACCTTTGGACGCCAACGAGGAAGAAGAGGAGTTTCAGCAGAAGGTGTAGGGCTTGATCGACAGGGAGGGCCTCACTCTCAGTTGTCTACAATGCTGATGAAACTGGTCTGTTCTATCGCTCACTGTCCACAAACACCCTAGCAGAGGAGACAGATAAGCGTGTACCTGGACACAAGCTCTCTACGCAACGGATATCTGCTTTGTGTCGTGCCAATGCTAACAGCATGCACCGGCTCAAGCCCGTTATTGTTGGGCATGCAAAGCAGCCTCAGCGATATCACGGGTTGATGGATGTCCTTCCTGTCGTTTGGTACCATTCTGTGAAGGCATGGTTCACAGCCAAGATCTTCAAATATTTTTCACCAGCACTTCGTCAAGGAGGTCATCCATTATGAGACGAACATACTGGGAATCCCACGTGACCAGGTAAAGGCTCTCCTTTTAGACAATGCACCAGTGCATCCAGCTGACAAGGAGTTGGTGGCTGAGAATGGCTGCATTAGGTGCTTGCTCATGAAATCTAATACGACTGCTCTCATCCAACCAATGAACCGAGAAGTGATCATGGCAACGAAGAGGCTGTACCGTCGAAGTTCCTGGATGAGGTGATGGCTGTTCTCGAGGAGGAGGATGACCACAGGGAGGGACAGGACATGCAGGGCCAGCGGACTGTGGAAAAGCTTCACACCTACAACCTCAGGTCAGCCATCTAAAACTGGGCCAGTGCAGGAAGAAAAGTCTCTGTCAAGATTCTGGAAAGTGGTTGGTCCTGTCTGCTTCTGGGAGCCGACGTGGTGCACGACTTTTTAGGTTTTGACATGGATGACTTCCATGCACGTCTTCATGCAGCTGGTGATGAGGTGGATGTGGTTGAAGTGCGTGAGTGGTTGGATGATGATGAGAGTGATACTGGGTATCAGATCATGTCTGATATCAAGATTGTACCTTCTATTGCATGTACATGTACCCAGCTGGAAGATTCCGACAATGACAGCATCAATGACACACACTCCTCACAGCGCGCCACTACTTCACCCATCCCCAAGCTGAGTGCACTCCAGGAGCACGTCGACTTCGTTCTTGACTACCTGGAACACACGGACTGCGACAGGGAGATGGGGCCGCTGGGACTTGTGTAGGATGTGTGCGCTTTTAGGGAGTGCATCATCAATCGCCAGAATTGCTATTCCTTATGTCAATCAACCATTGACACCTTTTTCAGGCCCATGACCCCTGCTGTGCCCAGCCCTGGCTCCACACCACTGCCTAACCATGACCTGCCTTCTACCTTTGAGCTGCAGCCCAGCACATTGGCCACAGTGGAGTCTCCACTGGAAATGAGTTTGCAACTATCTTCAGGGTTGTCTGCAGTGTGTAGCCCATCACCACATCACAGCGACAAGCCCCAAGGCCACCTACAACATCCACTCTTTGGCTCTGACAGTGAGTAAACAGCAATAACTCACCACTAGACCACATGGGAATTTACAGTGTTGTGCAGTGTCAAGAACAGAATGTGCAGTGTTAAGAAATTAGAATTCAAAGTGCAAAGGATCGAGTGCAGAGTGAAACACTGGCATGTTGAAACTGGCGTGGCAGAAGTAAGAAAAGAATGTGTGGTGTTAAGAAATTATAATTCAAAGTGCAAAGGATTAAGTGCAAAGTGCAACACTGGCGTGTTTCAAGTGCAGCGCAGGTAAGAACAAAATGTGCAGTGTTAAGAAATTATAATTCAGAATGCAAAGGATTAAGTGCAGCGCAACAATGGATTGCTGTACATGCTTCAAGTGCACCTTCACCACTGTCAGAACCATAGACGAGGCAGATTAATCTTCGCGACGACCACAGACGTGTCGTAAGTACCCTGTACGCAGCTAAACATTTTCCATACTCACTTCTAATTTCTCATTCTCTAGTTTCACTCCATTTATTTCATGGTTTCTGTGTGCACAGGGACCTAAATAGGTGCTCTGCATGTTTGGTAGGGAGTTACTTAGGTGCTTTAAAAGTTAATTAGGGTTGGGGTCCATAAGTACCTGTCCAGGGGTATTTTTCTCAAGTCCCGGACAAAACCAAAACATGGACAAGTCTTTGGCTCTATTACGTCGGATCGTGGAGAGATTACTGTATTTACAATTTGTCTAATGACTGAGTATTGTGTACATTTAGGGAAGCACAAAATAGTACAACTAATTAGAAGAACCTTTGATCACCTGGATACTGCAATATTTAAGACCCTGTACACAGCCCTAGTGAGACCAGTCTTGGAGTATGCCAATCAAATCTGGTGCCCACACTTGGTAGAGGACACTGAAGCAGTAGAGAATGTGCAACATAGGGCCAACAAGATCAACACAAATCTGAACTTCAGGAAGTACTCATTCTCAGAGTGATTGACAACTGGAACAGCCTGCCAGAATGAGTAATAGGGGCCAAGACAGTAAAAAAATTACAGGCAAATCTAGACAGATTTTGGAAAGACCAAGAACAGAGATTTTCTTACAAGGCACAAATATTCACCACGCGAAGCCACTGTCCAAGTAGAGATGAGGCTAATGAGATGGAGTCACAGGTTTAACAGCCTCTTCCAGATCATCACCTAGGTGAATCCATGTGTTATGGTATGTGCTTTATGTTTCCTATTATTTGGCCAGTAGCAAGGATGTTACTTATGAGTATTATCGGGTAATGTGTCTTCATAATCCATCCATCCATTGCCAGACGCCATGTATCCCAAATGGGGTGGCCAAGGGCTTAGAGTTAATTGTTTTACAGAGAGGGGCACTAATCCTCCACCAACCCCACTTGACACGTAGGGATGCCAATAGCATCTGGTGTTCCCAGGCAGTCACCCATCCAAGTACTAACCAGACCCAACGTCTTCATAATAATTTAAAATATAAAGGTACAGTACAATTTACAGCTTTAAAATAAAAATCAAATAAAAAAGCCAAAGGAATTGTCATACAGTAATCCCTATAAGACCTGGATGCCCAAGTCCCGGACACCCCAATTCCTGGACATTTTGGGCCCTGGCCTTCGGAACCCCAAAAAAATAAATAAATAAATAAATAAAAAAATCCAATATTTTTAAAACCGTATTTTGAACCTGGTGCGCGGTGCCTACCAGCTGTGTTTTGCTGCGTAGTTCTGCTGATGTCCTGTAGGGTGACGCTGCCTCCTCCCCATTTTCTGCCTACCCATCGTCGTGAGTCCACGCTCGTCACCATGGCTGCCCATGTGCTCGCTTTTGTGGTGGTGCCCTATCTGCTGCAGGCCCTGTTGTTCCTCTGCTGCCTCTTACTCGTGTGTGATGATGGCCCCGCCGCCTGAGAAAAGGAAATGAGTGGTTCTGATACTGGAGAAGAAGAGGGAGATATTGTACAAGGTGGATGCGGGATGGTCGATGTCCCTCGTCCTCCGAGAATTCAACCTGGCCCGCTCTATCTTGTTTAATATCAAGAATTTGCGGGACAAACTCACCCAGTAAGTGGCTGACTTTGCATCAAAGACCAAATGCATAGGAAGATTACATACCCTCCCAGGTTTGCAGAAATTGACCGCTCCATGCTGATTTAGTATTGTCAACAATGTGCTGCTGGTGTGCTGGTACATGGCAGGGAGCTGAAGGCTGCTGCCGAGAAGTTCGCAAGGTTACAATACACCCCAGACTTCAAGGCATCCGAAGGATGGCTCTTTGCTTTCAAGTTACGGCATAGACTTACCAACCGTAAGACCCATGGCAAAGCTTTGGACGCCAACGAGGAGGGGGCAGAAGAGTTTCGGCAAAAGGTGAAGGGCTTGATTGACAGGGAGGGCCTCACTCTCAGTCAAATCTACGACACTCATGAAACTGGTCTATTGAACCGCTCGCTACCAACGAACACCCTGGCAGAGGAGACAGAGAAGCATGGACGCAAGCTCTCCAAGCAGCGAAGATCTGCTTTGTGGTGTGCCAATGCTAACAGCATTCACTGGCTCAAGCCCGTTATTGTCGGCCGTGCAAAGTAGCCTCAGTGCCTTCGTGGGGTAATGGATGTCCTTCCTGTCCTGTGGTTCAATTCTGTGAAGGCTTGGTTCAAAGCCAAGATCTTCAAAGACTGGCTTCACCAGCACTTCGTCAAGGAGGTCATCCATTATCAGAGGAACACACTGGGAATCCCATGCAACCAGGGAAAGGCTCTCCTTCTCTTGGGCAATGCATCAGCACATCCATCTGACAAGGAGTTGGTGGCTGAGAATGGCTGCATTAGGTGCTTGTTTTTGCCACCTAGTGTGACTGCTCTCATCCAACCAATGGACCAAGACGTGATCGTGGCAACGAAGAGGATGTACCGTCGGAAGCTCCTGGAAGAGGTGATGGCTCTTCTCGAGGATAAGGACAAGAACAGGGAGGGACGCGACACGTAAGGCCAGCAGACTGTGGAAAACCTTCGCCACTACAACCTCAAGTCAGCCATCTATAACTGGGCCAGTGCATGGAGAAAAGTCTCTGTCAAGACTCTGAAAAGTGGTTTGTCTCGTCTGTTTGTCAGAGCCGATGTGGTGCATGACTTTCTAGGTTTTGATGTGGATGACTTTCATGCGCGTCTTCGTGTGCATGGCGATGAGGCAGATGTGGAAGAAGTGCGTGAGTGTTGGATGAAGACAAGGACGATCCAGGGTATCAGATCATGTCTGATATCAAGATCATATCTTCTGTTGCAGGTACAAGTACCCAGCTTGAAGAATCCAACGAGGACAGCGAGGATGATGAGGGCTCCTCTCAGCATGCATACTCCAGCCACTGAGCGCACTCCAGGAGCATGTCGAGTTTGTTCTAGACTACCTTGAACACCCAGACTGCGACAGGGAGATGGGGCCCTTGGGACTTGTGAAGGAAGTGTGTGCTTTTAGACAGAGCATCATCACTCATCAGAATCGCAATTCCTTACGTCAATCAACCATTGACAGTTTCCTCATGCCCATGACCCCTGCCATGCCCAGCCCTGGCTCCACACCACTGCCTCACCAAGACAGGCCTTCCACCTCTGAGCCACAGCCCAGCACATAGGCCACGGTGGAGTCGTCACTGGACATGACAGTGCGGCTCTCTTTGGCGTCATCTGCAGTGTATAGTCTATCACCATGTCCAAGTGATGCACCCCTCAGCCGCCTGCAACACCTACTCTCAGACTCTGACTTTGAATAAACAGGAAAAACCCGCCACTAGACCACAAGAGAATTGAGGCGCCCCCTGCTGAAGTGATGCAAGTGACACAAACAAAAAGTCGAGAAAACAGCGTCTGAAAGTTGGCGGGCTGGCTCACTCCCACTTGTCCTTGCCTCACTTCACCTCTAGAGTGGAAGTGAATCAAGGAGCAAATCGGTGGCGCTAACCTCATTTCCAACTCTCATACGCTATTTTCTCAGGTTATGATTAATCTACTGATAATACATGACCCCTTGAAGAACATAACGCTTTTGTACCTTATATTTTAGGTACCTCCATACAATCTCACTCAACATACAAACATTTGTCAGAGTTGCATGGATAAAAAAAATGGCATCCTTTACCTATTAATAATCCTGTTGTTTTAAACTGTCTGAATAAGTTGCTGATGAAGACTGAAGACCTACCCAAGCCACTGTGAGACAATGACCCAGACATTAAATATTATTGAATGTAATTGTGCTTTGCCATATTACCGTACTACTTCGTCACTTAATATGTTCTCGATGTCGATACTTAATTTCCTCTTCATAATACAGTGAATATTATTTTCTTGTAAATTAGAATGAAATGGGTAATGTAGGACTCAAAAGGACTTTTCAAAATAATATTATTCTTTCATGTAGCCAAGTACACACAACGTGCTTTTTACTATAAAAAAAAAAAAACTTTTCTTTCATAATATTATTCTTATTATTCTTTCTTAACACTAACTTAACACTAAGGCTTTCTCTTGGGTACTTCACTTAATCATAGCTGTAGAACCCCCTTTGGCACAAGGGGTCAATGCTGAATAATATTTTCTTGTAAAAAAAAAAAAAAAAGTAGGTAATGTAACACTCGTAAGGACTTCTCAAAATAATATTTTTCTTTTATGTAAACACGTACACACAACTTGTTTGTTACCAAAAAAAAAAAAAAAAAAAAAAAAAAAAAAAGACTTTCCTTTCATATTAATACAGTGAGTCCTTGATATACGAAAGGGATAGGGACCAAAAAAAAAAACTTTCGTAAATCGAAATTTCATATATTGGAATGATTTTCCCCATTGAAATATACATACAGTATAAATGGGGGGAAGTGTCCCAGGACCCCATCAGACCCCCACCTAAATTTCACCCCCCCTATTAAGAAGTAAGCAATACCTGTATACAGTTGTAGAGAAGGAGGTGGCCATATTCTTGTACATCTCCTTTTTCTTTATCACAGTTCCAATGGTGGAAACAGCAAGGCCTAAAAGACACCCAATCTCCGAGACTCCCTGCTCTTCCAATTTCCTTTTCAGAATTAGAGTACAGTGCTGCTGCTTCTTTACAGCGGGCCCCCCCAATGCTGGAGATGATGCAGGGTGCTTGGGAGGCATGGCGAAACAATACTAAAAGGTGAAGGGCTGCAAAAATATCCTCACATACAGCGAGGCTGTGAGGAGAGGAGGGACGTGGACTCAACTGAGAAGTGCGTGAAAATTTGTTTACAAGAGAGGGGTTAGTTCGTTTTCTCTCAGCAAGCGAATGCAGCGCTATGCACTGCGCCTATTTTGAATTTTTCATACAGTATTCCATTAACCCCTTCATAGTTGCCGGCCTTGAGCAACACTTCACTGTTTCAGTGTGAATGACGTTGAGTTAGGACATTATAAAAAACTGCGAACAATTACGGGAAGGGAACGAAGGTCACTGGTGTGTGTACATGACCCTACTCTACCATCCCATCAGTCTGGCGCTCTCTTCACTCCATGCCGATGTTTACATGCTTATGTTACATGCGCCCTAATATTGAGTAAGTTTCTTTCAACAAGAGAACATAATTTACCACCCTCAAAATAGTCAGAAAAATATAGAAGACAAACTAGAGGAATATGAACTTAATTAGGCTGTATGCTTACACGAAAGATCATGGGTTTTACAATTTTAAGAGACGATATGGAACAAACATGTTTGCTAATCAGAGAAAAATTACTTTCATCCCACATGTTCTTGTAGGTTAGCATTCAGTTCCACGTTCTTCGTTTGGTATCACTCTTCCCAATATATCTCGGACCGACTGAGCACAGTTATTTCTGCTCCTCAGAGTTAGAGTACATTTACTGCTCATTCTTTTGTTTGTTCTTATGTGTATGAGTGAGAGAGGACTGATACAAATTATAATGTATTCCATTATCGCTTTCATAGCTGCTGGCCCTGAACAATGCCTTACTGTACTGGTGTCAGTGACATTGAGTTAGGGTGAGCTAAAAAAAAAAAAAAAATGCAAGCAAGTATGGGAAAGGAATGAGGGTCACTGGTGTGTTTACACAACCCTACTCTACCACCTCAAGCATTCTGGCATTCGCAGTTCATTTCGTCCCAGATGTATTCAGCTGATGTACACATGCTGATGTAACACTCATCTTAATTTTATTAATTCTTAAACGAATCATAGCAAATCGCAGGATAGGTTTAGGAGAAACAATTAAAAAAAAAAAAAGAAAGCCAGGTGTGACAGATGAGTCTTTTCACATATGAAAGAAAAAGAAATTGATTTAAGAAAAAACGGTCCCAAGGTCAACCACAGGAGCACGCAAATATCTGAACCCACAGCCATTGAGGGGGCTAAACATATGTTTTACTTTAAGCAGTAAAAGCACCTTACCAAATCAGTTCTTCCTGATAGTCTGTTATATTTTTCAGACTATTTCTGGGTTGGTAAATACAGTAAATGTTTCTTATTAAATCTGTTTCCCCATCATTTTTAGCTGTTCTGGTGTGACAACTCGTTTATTTCGTTAACATAATGGCGGCAAGGACTGTTCTTCTCTAAGTGTTTAACCCCTTAACCGCAGGTGTCACTTTCGTGATGCTTGGGAGCAAGAGATCATACCACGGGGCATCACTTTTGTGATTCTGTGTTATTTTGAATTCGCCCAGGCTTTCAAGTGGTGGCTTGTATCATCTATCAGTACTGCCAATGTCCAACACTAGTCAGCACTCCTAATCTCATCTGTACTCCCATCCATTGTTGACAATTTAGCCACTTCTCCCTGTTCTTGACTCCCCTCCCTACCCCCCCTCCATTACCCTCTCCTCTCGCCTGCCCGGCAGTACTGGGCTAACTAAATCTTCCCCGGAATTTTCCACTGATTTCATCCATTGAAATAAGCCCTATGCCCTATTCTTATACCAATATATACCAAAAAGAAATAAGGTAAGTGATATTGCCATACACCTGGAATTGGCTAATTATCAACTGACAACACCTCACGTGCACTCGTTCGCTAATTTTCGCTTTATTTCCCCTTGAAATATGTCGTATAATCTATTCTCGTAATGAAAATATATATGAGAAAAGAAGGGAGCAGCCTAAGTGATATTTACATTCACCTGCAACTACCTAATTTATTATGTATTGTCTAGATTTCCTGCCAATCATTTCATAGCGTATATATTAGCAGCTGTCACCACGCTGAGATTGGCAGCATTGCACTCCCCCTAGATCACGAGCCCACCACACTGTATTCAGTTTACTGTCGTCTTTCAAGGTGAAACTACGTCGGATTCGCTCCTGTCCAATTCCGCCGCTTTTTAGCCCCATGCAAAGGGCCCTGTGACCTCTACCCCTACCTAAACCTCGTGTGGAAAGGGGTACAGGGCTAAGTGACTGCTGTGGAATGTGAACTGGCTAATTTATCAATGAAAATGATGTACAATGACTACAATGTTTCTGGTGACTAAAACAGTGCAAGTGGAAATGTAAATAATGTGTAAACAGCAAGTGAAAGCAATGAATGTAAATATAAGTGAACAGTGGAAAATAGTTTTATAAGTTACTGCAAGTGACAGTGCATAACACAGTGTAAATAAAATAGAAGCGTAAATAATGTAAATAAAACAGAGAATGTAAACAGAAATGTAAATGAGTATAATATATGAATACGAATATATATACTAGGAGTAATGACAGTGAAAGTTTCATTCTAGCATGTATGAATACTATGAGTTATGAAAGTGGAAGTGAAAGTGACAGATTCGCTCTCAACGCTAGTATACAGGACGAGAAAGTGAATGCTACGTATTTTACTGAAAGAGAAATTGAATGCCTACAGTGACAATAAACTACTATTACTGAAGGAAACTTATGGATAAAGTCTATCTATCTATCTATTGCCAGACGCCATAATCCCGTAAGGGGTGGCCATTTGACTCTGAGCTGTTTGTTTTATGGGGAGGGGCACTAACCCTCCACCAACCCACTTGTTGACACGTAGGGAGCACGTATGGTTTGGTTATATAGTTACCACCCAGCGTTGTAAATGGTTTCTTGGCTTACAAGAAACCATTTGGCTTGTCTCTCAATGTAAAGCCACCTGTAAAGGAAAGAAAAGCAATAAGAAGTGACAGGAAAGATGGGAGAAATAGGAAGAGAGGAGGACAGGCACAGAAAAAGAATGATAAAGGCTAAGGAAGGAGTAGGCAGCACTATGTCAAGTGAGTGGATGATGGTCGCCACCACCAACCACAATTAAGGATAAAGACTGCAGATATATACAAGTGTTATATAGTAATAGAAATATAAAATGTGAGGGTTTTTATGAATAATAAATGACAGAACACCAGCGGCGAACAAGCGCAAGTGGGAAGGTCATACGCACTCGTAATTTTCATTGCTTTCACAGTGTTTTTTTTTTTTTTTTTTTTTTTGAGTATGGATTCCAAACTACAGGTATTTGAAAATCATAGAATACTGTTTCTAGTGATAATATCAGGCTGTGGTAATCATATTACGGGTTGTCGGGAAGTGTATAGTGGAGACTTCGTTACCCAACTTCAGAGGTCTCCACAAGTCCTACGGTACTCGACGAAGGCTCAGCAAACATCCAAGGAGAAAGCTGAAGGTATGTGCCATATGCATATGTAATTTTAATATTCTAGGACTAATAACTGATTTTTGGCAAATATTTTTAGAGAGTCTGTCGGAGCGCGATTAACCCCACAAGACACACAAGTTGAGCCAAAACAAGCCCACGGTTAAGGGGTTAACTAAACCTGGCCTAACCGAGCTTATCTGTACCTAATAATTTAAACCTAACCTAACCTCCAGTTGGGAAACTGGGAAACGATATCTACCTTTGAGCACTCTGAGTTTCTTCCACTGTGTTGGAAACGATCGAGTTTTAGTATTTCAAGGACCCACTGTATTACTTTCTTTCATAACACTAGCTTAACACAACGAACCGTACAAGTCAGAAAACCACACACAAAAAAGAAAGAAAGAAAGAAAAAGGTAAACTGGTTGATACAAGGCGGGAGCTATGATTGACGGCCCTGCTACACTCCCACTGGCTGGCGGGCACCATGATGTTAGTGTGCTGATTGGTTGGGCACCTCTCCCGGGCTCTTGCCTTACTACAGATTGGAAAGTAAAATCGTGCAGCATTTCCTCCAAAAATTTGTGGTTTTGTGTAGGATTATGGACCTTATGACCACACCACTTCCCTGAATCACTTTGGGAAACTTACCTCACATAGAGATATTATCGTGCTACTCAATGCAAGTGAAAACTAAATTTTGACCGAGGTGTCACCTGCATCACTTCAGCAAGGGGTGCCTCAATTTACAGTGAAGTGCAGTGCTAAGAAATTAGAATTCAGAGTGCAATGGATTAAGTGCAAAGTGCTACTGTAAAATGGTGAGTTTCAAGTGCATAGCAAGTAAGAAAAGAATGTGCAATGTTGAATGTGCAATGTTAAGAAATTAGAATTCTCAATGCAAAGGCTTTAGTGCAGAGTGCAACACTGGTGAGTTTCAAGTGCAGCGCAAGTAAGAAACGATTTTACAGTGTTAAGACAGAATTCAGAGTGCAAAGGACTAAGTACAGTGTAACACTTGATTACTATTGGTGCTTCAGGTGCATATTCATACTGTCAGAGCCTGAGAGGAGGTGGGTTATTCTTCGCGATGACCATGGACATGTTGTAAATACCCTGGACACTGCTAAATATTTTCCATACTCACCTCTAAATCCTCATTCTCTGGTTCCTTTTCATTTATTTCATGCTTTTTGTCCAATATTTGTGTGAACAGAGTCTTATATAGGTGCTATGCATGTCTGGTAGGGAGTTATGTAGGTGGTTTTCTAGGTTAGGCTGGGTTAGGGTCCATAAGTACCTGTCCAGGAGGCATTTTCCCAAGTCCAAGACAAACCCAAGTTACAGACATGCCTTTGGCTCTATTACATTAGGTCTTGAAGGGATTACTGTATTTCAATACAAATTAAAATATAGATGATTTTTCAAATACTATCATTTTTTCATGTTCACTAGACAAAATTAGGATTTGCAAGTAACAATGGAATTTAGCACTAAATCTCCTAACTCAAAAAAAAAGGCAACAGTAATTGTATATCTTGTTCAATTACAGTATAAACATTTTATTGAAAATTAATTTAAAAAAAAAAAAAAAAAAAAGCTATCTGTCCTGACAGCTCTTGTACCATCGAAAGTAAACATCAGTCCTAGGTCATACCATTCATGGGACACTCCCATTGTGTATGTGTGTACCGCCTGACTCACAAATTCATGCCAGTCCTCAACAGCTCCTTGATAGGACTGCTGTCTAGATATTTGTGTCAAGCTTCACTTGGAATTGGAAAATGTGAGTACGTTTAAGTACTTGGGTAGTGTGATGAGTAAGGATGGAGGTTTGGAGGGTGAAGTGCTTGAAAGGGTACAGCAGGGAAGAAAGGTTGCTGGTTCTTTGAAAGCAGTGATAAGAAACAGGGAAGTGAGCATGGAAGTGAAAAAGTTACTACATGACAGTATTGTGATACCAACTCTAACGTACGGAAGTGAAGCTTGGACGTTGTTGGAAGGACACAAGTCAAGAGTGAGAGCCGTGGAAATGAGTTATTTAAGAGGGGCCTGTGGAGTCACATGGAGAGACAGGCTGACGAATGAGGATATAAAGAAGCGTTGTGGTGTTGACGTGGATGTGATAGGAAGCGTTATGAGGAACACACTGAGGTGGTTTGGCCATGTGGAGAGGATGGAGGGTGAAAGACTGACGAAGAGAGTGTATGTGAGTGAGGTGGAGGGGGAAAGAGGGAGGGGGAGGCCGAGGATGAGATGGAGAGATGGGGTGGAGAGGTATATGAGAGAGGGGGGTGTGAGTTGGGAGCAGGGGAGTGAAATGGCGGGGGACAGGGCGACTTGGAGGCGATTTGTTTGTGGCCACCCCAAACGGGATTGAGGCGTCTGGCAATAGATAGATAGATAGAATCACTCCAACCACAGTGATATACAGTAAAATCCCTGCATCTGGTATCCAAACAAATGGAATACTCAGAAAAATGTGAAAATTCAAGGGCTGGTGAATGTGTCAGTAAGTTATAACTGTACGCCAATTTGAATGGACCGCCAAACCGCCGTTTTATTGTGTCACGCAAGGGTGGGTGAAGTCGGACAAAACGAGGTGAAGGCATTTCTGGCTAATGTAAGTACAGTAATCACTCTAATATCCGGACCCCCAATAACCGAACATCCCCACTAACCGAACCTTATCGTCCTGGGATCAAACATTCCCAAAATGGTCCGAAAATCCAAAAAAAAATTTTAAAAAATCGATTTTTTGCCGTCCGTAATTTGAACTTGCCGCACGCGCAGCGTGAGAGCATTGTTTTGGTTCGTCATTCCTCCGACGTCCGATAGAGCGCCGCTGCATCCTCCCAACTTCCCGCCTATCTCTCACCGCGACTGGACCTACGCTCTTCGCCATGGCTGCCCACGTGCTCGCTTTTGTGGTGGTGCCGTACTTGCTGCAAGGCCTCCTGCTGCTCTCTGCCCTCCTCTTAGTGTGTGTGATGATGGCCCCGCCTCCTGAGAAAAGGAAAAGAGTGGTGTTGACTCTGGAGAAGAAACGGGAGATATTGGAGAAAGTTGATGCGGGTTGGTCTTCTTCACGCATTCTCCGCGAGTTCAACCTGGCCCGGTCGACTTTGTTCGATATCAAGCGTTCCCGAGACAAGCTCATGCAGTACACGGCTGACTTCTCGTCGAGAAGCAAACGCAACGTGGAAAGGAAGGTTATGTTTACCCCCAAGTATGCAGAAATCGACCGCTCCACGTTGATTTGGTATCGACAGCAACGTGCAGCTGGTGTGATGGTACGTGGAACGGAGCTGAAGGCTGCTGCTGAGAAGTTTGCAAGGCTTCACGACGCCCTAGACTTCAAGGCATCCGAGGGTTGGCTCTTCGCGTTCAAGTTGCGACATGGCCTTACTAACCGTAAAGCACATGGTGAAGCATTGGACGCTAACGAGGATGGAGTTGACGAGTTTCGGCACAAGGTGAAAGGCTTGATCGACAGGGAGGGCCTCACTCTCGGTCAAGTCTATAACACTGACGAAACTGGCCTATTCTATCGCTCGGTGCCAACGAACACTCTAGCCGATGAGACGGAGAAGCGTGTACCTGGCCACAAGCTTTCTAAGGAATGGATATCTGCTTTGTGTTGTGCCAATGCTAACGGCATGCACCGGCTTAAGCCCGTTATTGTTGGCCGTGCAAAGCAGCCTCGGTGCCTTCGTGGGGTGATGGATGTCCTTCCTGTCGTATGGTACCATTCTTTGAAAGCATGGTTCACAGCTGTGATTTTCAAAGACTGGTTTCACCGTCACTTCGTCAAGGAGGTCATCCAGTACCAGACGAAGACACTGGGAATTCCTCGTGACCAGGTAAAGGCTCTCCTTCTCCTCGACAATGCACGTGCCCACCCGTGCGACAAGGACTTGGTTGCTGAGAATGGCCATATTAGGTGCATGTTTCTGCCACCTAATACGACTGCTCTCATTCAACCCATGGACCAAGGAGTGATCGTGGCAACAAAGCGCCTGTACCGTCGGAAGTTCCTGGACGAGGTGATGGTTGTTCTCGAGGACGAGGATGAGCGCAGGGAAGGACGTGACACTCGAGGCAAGCGGACTTTGGAAAACCTTCGCTGCTACAACATCAAGTCTGCGCTGTACAACTGGGCTAGTGCATGGAAGGAAGTCCCTGTGAAAACTCTTGAAAATGGTTGGCCTCGTCTGCTTCTCGGAACAGATGTGGAGTACGATTTCCTAGGGTTTGACGTGGATGACTTCCATGCACGGCTACGTACGCACGGCGACGATGTTGATGTGGACGATGTTCGTGAGTGGTTGGACGACGACGAGGGCGATCCTGGGTATCAGACGTTGTCTGATATCGAGATCGCATCTTCGGTTGCTGGTGTCAGTCCCGAACCTGAAGATTCCGACGACGAAGGCGATGATGATGTGGACTCCTCTCAGCAGGACACTACTCCAGCCATCCCCAAGCTGAGCACACTCCGGGAACATCTAGAGTTCGTCCTAGACTACCTGGAACACCCGGACTGCGACAGGGAGATGGGGCCCTTGGGACTCGTGGAGGAAGTGCGTGCTTTCCGGCAGCGCATCATCAATCGCCAGAATCGTCGGTCCTTGCGTCAGTTAACGATTGACAGTTTTTTCAGGCCCGTGACCCCCGCTGTGCCAAGCCCTGGTTCCACTCCGTTGCCTCCCCAAGACAGGCCCTCATGCTCCAAGCCACAGCCCAGCACATCAGCTACAGTGGAGTCACCGCTCGATGTGAGTTTGCGGCTATCTTCAGAGTCTTCTGTAGTCGGTACGCCATCACCACGACCCACCGATGCACCCCTTGGTCGCCTGCCAGTGATACTCTCGGACTCTGACAGTGAATAAACAGCAAGAACTTCTCCACTAGACCACACGGGAATTTTGAGTGTTGTGCAGTGAAAAAAACCGTGTGTTGTGTTAAGGTTTTCGAAATGAGAGAAAAGACTCAGTAGAAAAGAAATTTAACGTAACTAACCTTCTTTGTTTTGGCTTTGGAAAATAAAAAAAACTTGGGAAAAGTTAACTAATGTGCAACACTAAATTTTAATGGAACATTATTTGGACTAAAGTGAACACTGTGAAGAGAACGGACTTCTGTGTGTTATTGACTAAGTTCAGTGCAAGACTTCAAGAAGAGTGTACTGCAAGTGCTTCAGGAAATCGTTCTTACTGTCAGAGTCCGAGAGGAGGCGGTTATTCATCGAGGTGGCCAGGGACTTGCTGTAAGTAGCCAGAATGTTTCATATTGTACTTTTTTCCGTACTATACTTACCAGAATGTGTCATACTGTACTTTTTTCCATACTATACTTACCTCATGCATGTGCAGTAGGAATGTGTTTTTCAGAGTTAGGTTCGGTTAGAGTCCATAAGTACCAGAATGTTTATTAATGTATGAACATACTTCTAAACCCTCATTTTATGTTTCTTTTGCATTTATTTCAGTCATTTATGTGCCTTATTGGTGTGATTTGGGTGTTAAATAGGTGCTATGCATGTCCGGAGGGAGTTGTACAGGTGTTTCTCTGAGTTAAGGTCCATAAGTACAAGTCCATAAGCTGGGGCCCAATATCCGGACGAAACCAATATCCGAACCTACCGATGGCTCTATTGATCCGGATATTGGAGGGGTTACTGTACCTAGTAAATCCTCTTAACCACCCCTCCTCTCCCCCTCTTTCCCCTGCTTGAATTCAGTCATCCTCCACACCCTCCACAAATCACCAGTCTGCTTTTTACCACCAGACAGTAAACAAGCGCTCTTGCTGTTGTGTTGCTCTGATGGAGGGTAATTTCTACACTCCAAAATGCCTAAAGAGCAAACTAAATGTAAGCGTGTCATGCTTACCTTGAAACAGAAGCTGGACATATGCAACAGACTTGAAAAAAGCAAACATTATAAAACACTGATGACTGAATATAATGTAGGAATGATATCAAGACCCAAGCATCCAAGCTCAATGAATTTTCCATGAAAAGCGAAACAAGTACCGTATTTCGCGGCATGTAAGACGCACTTTTTTGTCTCAAAGTTACCTTAAAATATCCTCATGCGTCCTGCACACTAGACTAAGGCAGGTTAGCTTGGCTCCATTGCGAAGAAACTCTTATAAAGATGATCATCTCACTGCTTGGCAAAACTTTATAAAGATGATCATCTCACTGCTTGGCAACCACAAGTGTTTTCTACAGTATACAGACTTGATTTTATTTTTAAAAATTATATACACTAGTGTATATATGCAGCAGATTTTAGAAACATGCGAGATCAGAAACACACAAAACATCGTGGGCTTGTTTACAGTTCAACTGGCTAACACTGTGAAGATATTTAGCGGTTTAGCAATTTAGCAGTTTAGCATCCGCCCTAATCCAGCAAGCTAACATACATGATCACTGGTGAACTGTCTGGTAACCTTCTGAAAGGCAATCATGGCCCCTTTGCTTGCCATTCATTCACTAACTAGCAAACCAATCATACTGGAGAGATGCTGGCTAGTGAAACTGCCACGTCATCAAAACAGACTTTCGTTAAGTATGGAAATTCAGTAACATTAATTGGGTCGGTTTCTTTTGTGACATTTTGTGAGTGTATATATGCACCAGATATTAAAACACGCAAGTTCAAAAACACACAAAGCATTCACGGTTTATTTTCAGCTCAACTGGCCAATACCGTCTAGGGGTTTTAGCTGTTTAGCAACTTAGCAGTTTAGCGTCTAGCGTACACCCTACTCCAGCCAGATAACATGCTCGTGGTGAACTGTCTGCTAACCTTTTGAAAGGCAATCATGACCACTTTGCTTGCTATCCACTTACTAACTAGCAAAGCAGTCATACTGGGGAGATGCTAGCTAGCGAAACTGCCATCAAAATTGCTTTTTGTTGCATATGGAAATTCAATCACTCTTATTGGGTTGGCTTCTCTTAGTGACATTTTGTTTCATGCATGACAAGAGTATCACAGAAGTGAACAATCTTATTATATCAATAGTGAAAAACAGGAAAAACAGTTGTAACATTAAACAGCACTGCCTGAAGTTACAGCTTCACCTTTTCAGCCAAGTGCAGCACTTTAGCAATGTCTATGTGACTCAGGGCACACCCAATTACAGTATTTTGTTGTGAAAATAGGATAAAATTGACTGAGTAGCATAACTGATACAATATCTGAAATAGCAGTGTCTGATGGGCATTCATATCAGCGTCCGCCATTTCTGCTGTATTCTTAGTAGACGAAGCGATCAGAATGATTGACAACATTCACTCTGCATCTCTGCTGCCTAAGCAAAGCTTTCATGATCAGCGATGGAGATCATTTAGGCCATTTAACGTCCAAATTGCTTAGGTTAGGTTATGTTCTGTTGTAAAGTCGTTTGCCATTTTGGACGTTACGGCCGAAATGACCAGAATCCTAAGGGTGTGGGTGAGAGTGTGGTGTAGGTGTAGTTAAGGAAGTAGGAGTGGGAAGAGTCAGGCTAGAGGACTGATAATCCGCTTATTACAATCCCTTCAGCCCAGTAACGTATTTTATAGGGTAGTTTATTCATGCTCACCATATGATTTTATTCAGTTCAGGAAACATGTACTGAGGATATTAATGTGGGCTGTATCAAATGCCCCAAGTCCGAAAAATATCGCCTGTGCTCAGTTAAAACGATTGCCAGGTTAAAGTCGTATGAAGTGGAAGAAGATTACGGTAATAACCTACAGCTCTGCCAGCATCAACTGCCATAATGTTAAAGTTATTGTATTTTATGCTTAATCAAATATAACCATCCCCCTCTGAAATGTCACATTCAGAAGAATACGTTTTCGTTTTCGTTTTCGTTTTTAAAGGCTCCAACATGCTTGCATGTGTCGGCCTTGGTCACCTAATGGCAGCTCTCCACGCTGCACGATCCACTGCAGCCTCCCTGTTCAGTCCCTTAACCCTAAGGTCACACTTAATGACCTCGTCCCATGTCTTTCTCGTTCTACCCCTCATAACCCCACCTCCAATATTAACACTTCTCACCTTCCTCACCCAATTATCATCCCCCATCCTCTCCACATGTCCAAACCACCTCAATCTACCTCTCCTCATCACAACACCAATACACTCCAGTCCCATCCTACCTCTCAACTCTTCCATTGTAAACCCAGCCCCTCCAGGCCTTGGACGCAGGGACGCACTGCACATCCACCTAATCATTGTCATTTCTGTACGTCTGAGCCGGTGAATGTCTTCCTCCTTCACTGACCAGGTCTCACTGCCATACAGCATTACACTCCTAACACATGCTGCATACAAAGACCCCTTAGCACGTAGGGAGAGCCCTCTCAATGTCAGGAGAGGCAAGAGCTCCCTGAACTTCTTCCAACCACTTCTCACCCTAGCCACAGAGCTAGCTCCAGCCCCACCTCCAGCACACAACATGTCTCCCAAATAACAAAACTCTTCCACACACTCAAGAGATTCACCAGCAAGTTCAATCCTTTCACGTCTGACGATCTCCACCTGCTCACCCCGGCACGCCGTACACATAAAATCAGCATTATCTCGCAGTCTACCTCTGATACCACTACATCTCTTATGCACCCATTTATCACACACACCGCACAAGATGGAATTACTTCCCACGCCCTTGTGGCAAACTGCACATGTCCACTCTTCTTCGTCTTTGACAGTACCGCCACCAACCCTAGATATCATCACTTTTGTTTTATCTGCATTTACCCTTAAACCCTTTTGCCCCATACCATCTCTCCACTTCCTAAACCTTTCCTCCGCCTCCCTTTCATTCTCTGAAATCAACACCAAATCACCAGCATACAACAACTCCCACGGGAGTCCGTTTCTAAAGTCACGTGAAAGGGCTTCAAGTACCATGATAAACAACATGGGACTCAAGACTGACCCCTGATGCACATCAACATTCACGGAAAACTCATCACTCAAATCTCCATTCACTCTCACCTAGGTGTGAGCACCCACATACATGGCCATAACCACCCTACCCAGCCACTCCTCCAAGCCAAGCTTTCTCATTGCCCACTTCACCACCTTTCTAGGGACTCTGTCAAAGGCCTTTTCCAAATCAACAAAAACAAAATAAAGATCCCTTCTCCTACCAATATATTTTTCCTGAAGCTGTTGAACAATGAATATGGCATCAGTGGTCCCCCTACCTGGCATAAACCCAAACAGCATCTCATCAATATTCACTCTTTCTCTAATCATACCTTCTAAAACTCTCTCCATTACCTTCATTATCTGATCTAAAAGCTTTATACCTCTATAATTTCCTCTTTCCAGGGCATCACCCTTCCCTTTATACACATTTACAATTACACTCTTCAGCCAATCATCTGGGACAACACACTCATAAATAATCCTATTTATCAGGTCAGTGACTAAACTCATCCCTATATCGCCTGAGGCCTTCAACATTTCGGCAGTCAACCCAGACACACCTGCTGCCTTCCCCACCCTCATCCTGCCTATTGCCTCACTCACAGTAGCAGTATCATTCAAAGGCCAAGGGCCAGACACTGGATCTGCTGGCTCCAAACCTTCCCTGTCCCAGTCAAACTCCTCATCATTCAACAACCGGTTATAATGCTCTCTCCATGCATCTTTAATATCCTCACTGTTCACCACTACCCTTCCTTCATCATTCTTCACACACTGCTCACCTATGATATCCCGATTATCTCTCTTCACCTGACCTGCCACCCTAAATATATTTTTCCTTTCCCCATGATTTAAGTTATCAAGTAATTGTCTCTGTGACTCAGACTTTGCCCTGTATACCTCTCTCCTAGCCCTACGTTTGGCAGCCAAATATTCCTCTTTGCTACCACCCTTCTTCCATTCCCGGAAAAGCCTTCTTTTCTCCTTAATTGCAGCTTCTACACCCTCATCCCACCACCAAGTTACTTTATGTCTTGGTGGTCCTCTTGTCCAGCCACATGTTACATCAGTAACTCTCAAGAAATTGTTCTTGAGGGCTCTGTACTGTTCATTAACGCCTCTGTCTACAGCTCCCTGTTCAGCCACCACTCTCCTCAACTCGCTATACAAGGCATCCCTTACTACTTGGTTTTTCAGCTTCCATATTTTCCTCCTAGGTCCATAAGTCCTCTTTTCCATCACTTGTTCTTTAAGCACCATATCACAAATTAATAATTTGTGCTGCTGCACACACTCCTCACTTCCTATAACTTTAACATCCCTCACTAACCTCCTATCGGCCCTCCTAACCAGAAAATAATCTATCTGACTGCTATTTCCCCCAGACTCATACGTAATTAAACTACTGTCTCTTTTCCTAAAATATGTGTTGCACACAATCATGTCCGTTGCATCCCCAAACTCGAGTATCCTTTCCCCTTCTGCATTCCTTAGACCATACGCACATCCCCCATGCACTCCTTCATAACCTTGTGCTGCTTCACCTACATGACCATTTAAGTCCCCTCCCAAGATCACTATCTCATCATCCCGCATACCACCCACTACACGTATTAAATCATCCCAAAATCTATCTTTCTCTGATTCATCCAATCCTGCCTGTGGAGCATATGCCGATATAATCACAGCTATCTTTCTTCCCAACAGAATTTTCACTACCAATATCCTATCGTGGAAAGGACTGTCCTAACCTAACAGTTAAATAAACCTAACCTAATCTAGCTTAACTGTACCTAATAATTTAACCTAACTCAACCTAACCTAATCCCCAGTTGGGATATGGGAAACAAAATCCACCTTTGTGTATGATCACGTTTCCTCCATTACGCTGGAAACAATCATAGGTACGGCTTAAGGATAGTGATGATAATAACCGGGGAAACTTTTCAGCAGGAAAATGTCAGGTATTATTTTACAAGTTGCAATACGCAGTTCAGTAATACTGTACTACCACCATAAACACATAGTATAATACCTAAGAATACTAATGAACCCCCATAACCCCATTCAGATACTGATATTTACAGAGATACTGAATATAATAGAAAGTACCGGTACCCAAAATACCATACCTTGGATTATGACTCTGCCAGTCCATGCAAAAAATGCATGCATTTGTACGTGTGTATCTCATTCCATCGACTGCACATGCATCTGCTGGGTCTGTTTCACTCAATCATAGGCATACTTTATGTCACATGACAGTATTCTACCAGTCAATTTGATGCACAGTCTTTGATTCCTTATGAGTGGAAAATTCAAATCCTTCTCGCTATGGCTTCTGACGAAGTAAGACGTGATCTTTGCACCGCATGTAATATTGATTATTTACGTGTTATTAAGAAATTTCCACTCGGAACCAAAGGAAGCCATTGAGTTATTGAAAAAACACGATGTATTTTTTTTCTGCTAGTTTTTGATGAGATTTGAGTGATTTTGACCTTCGTTTTTGTTGGAAATGCTTCATTCTGCCTCTTTTCCAATCACGAACATTGACTGGATGACGAGGTGAAATGAAACATTTTCGACAGAAAACGAAGGCAAAAATCAATCATATTGCATCAAAAACCACAAGAAAAATACACTGCACAACCTGGACCATCGTATCTCTTGGGTAAGCATTCCGCTGTAGCACGTTAGGTTAGGTTAGGTGTGGTTAGTCAGATTAGGTTTGGTTAGTGTAGATCTGTTTGGTTAGGTTAACCAGTTGTGCAGTTTATTTTTCTCGTGATTTTTCAAGCGATTGGAGTGATTATTGTCTTCGTTTTCTGTCAGTTAGGTTAGGTTAGGTTAGGTCTGGTGGTTTTTGATGTGATCTGAGATATTTTTACCTTTGGTTTTTATCGGGTAGGTTAGGTTAGGTCTGTTTAGCTAGGTTAGGTTAAGTTAGGTCTGTTTGGCTAGGTTAGGTTAGGTTAGGTCTGTTTGGCTAAATTAGGTTAGGTTACATTAGGTCTGTTTGGTTAGGTTAACCAGTTCTGCAGTACCCGGTACCAGTATATTTTTGTGGTGGTTTTTGATGAGGTGATTCTGTTCCTTCGTTTTCTGTCAAAAATGCTTCATTTCACCTCCTCATCCAGTCAAAGTTCACGATTGGAAAAGAGACAAAATGAAGCATTTCCGACAAAAATGAAGGTCAAAATCACTCAAATCTCATTTTAAAAATACAAGAAAAATATACTGCACAACTGGAGGGTTTATTGGCAACTTGTAAAAATTTACCACCTAACCTAACCTCCAGTTGGGAAATAGAAAGTGAAATCCATCTTTGAGTACCGTACGTTAAGTAAGTTTCCTCCATTACGCTGGAAACAATCATACGTATGGCTTAAGGATCGTGATGTTAATAACAGGCGAAATTTTGCAGCAGGAAAATGTTATTTACAACCCATGTATGGCAGAAATATCTAGAAAACTGTAGGAATATGAACTGATATAGTTAGGTCTTTATGCTACTTAAACATTTACCACACAGAAAATATCCTACCAACACTTCATTCCCTTATTTTAATCCAAACAGCACCTTAATGACTGCGAGCTGTTGCTGTTGGACACACGTGTCCAACTAGCCAGGTTTCGGGACAATTCGCCATCAAGTCAATTCACCGTCATAACAATAACAAGACAATTCGCCGTCAGGACGATTCCCCGTCATTTATTTACATACCAGTTTATTTAGCAAGTACACTAGTCTTGTAATGGGGTGCTTTCAAAGCTAGGGTTCCAATAGATGTCACCACCAGTGAGACAGACACATCCCCACGCCATTTAAAAAGCATATTTTTCTCTCTTAAATATCTACAGAACAATATATTGGATATTGTCATTTGAGATGAATATATACTTGTACCTCTTCAGAGTCATTTTAAAATATACGCAGGATGTTGTAGTACCAATGAAAATAAATGAAGACAGCTATGGGTGACGCTAAAATGTAATTCAAAGTCGACTACAGCGAGGTAGAAACACGTTAATTATTGGCTAAAAGTGCAACTTATAAATGATATCCAATGCCTACGCTATTGAATGAACATAGACTTTGATAGATCCCCATGAAAATTAGTTATTAAAGTATTAATTATTCAAAAACAAGTATATTTATAGAATGACGGGTCCTGACGAGGAATCGTCCTTGTTTTGACGGCGAATTGTCTCGGAACCGACTAACTACACAACAATGCCAGTGAACAGCAACAAATGATGCTATCTTTGCACTCGCCCCAACACCATACTCACATACATCTGACCAACCACACACCAATGCCAGTCAACAGTAACAAATGATGCTATCTTTGCACTCGACCCAACACTATACTCACATACATCTGACCAACCACACACCAATGCCAGTCAACAGTAACAAATGATGCTATCTTTGCACTCGCCCCAACACTATACTCACATACATCTGACCAACCACACACCAATGACAGTCAACAGTAACAAATGATGCTATCTTTGCACTCGCCCCAACACTATACTCACATACATCTGACCAACCACACACCATTGCCAGTCAACAGTAACAAATGATGCTATCTTTGCACTCGCCCCAACACTATACTCACATACATCTGACCAACCACACACCAATGCCAGTCAACAGTAACAAATGATGCTATCTTTGCACTCGCCCCAACACTATACTCACATACATCTGACCAACCACACACCAATGCCAGTCAACAGTAACAAATGATGCTATCTTTGCACTCGCCCCAACACTATACTCACATACATCTGACCAACCACACACCAATGACAGTCAACAGTAACAAATGATGCTATCTTTGCACTCGCCCCAACACTATACTCACATACATCTGACCAACCACACACCAATGACAGTCAACAGTAACAAATGATGCTATCTTTGCACTCGCCCCAACACTATACTCACATACATCTGACCAACCACACATACTACCAGATATACAAATAGCAGAAAAAGTAATACAGGAGGAGTTAAGTAGATTAGACAGAGGAAAAGCAAGTGGTCCTGATGAAATTTCATGTTGGGTGTTACAAGAATGTGCAAAGGAGTTAAGCAAACCATTATTTTTAATTTTCAAGAAATCTTTGAGTCAAGGGAAACTACCTGATATTTGGAAAAAAGCAAATATAGTCCCCTTATTCAAGAAAGGAAATAGACAAAATCCTCTCAACTACCGACCAGTATCACTGACCAGTGTTGTAAGCAAGGTATTAGAAAAACTTATAAGAAAAGCTTGGGTAAATCATCTAGAAAAACACAGTATGATAACAGAAAGACAGTTTGGTTTCAGAAAAGGAAAATCCTGTGTTACTAATCTGTTGAGCTACTATGACAGAGTAACAAACACAATACAGGAAAGGGAAGGATGGGTGGACAGTATCTATTTAGATTTCAAGAAAGCTTTTGACACAGTACCACACCAAAGACTTTTATGGAAGCTGTACCATCAAGGAGGAATTCGAGGCAAACTGTTTTGTTGGATGCAAGACTTTCTCAGAAAAAGAGAAATGAGGACAGTACTAAGAGGAAACTACTCATCATGGAAAGAAGTGACTAGTGGAGTACCACAGGGTTCGGTGCTGGCACCAATCATGTTTCTAGTGTACATAAATGATATAAACATTAACACTGGAAATGAGAGCTATCTGAATATGTTTGCAGATGATGCAAAAATACAAAGGAGAATTACTAGCACAGACTCTTGTAGGGAGCTACAAGAAGAATTAAATAAACTTCATGAATGGAGTAGTACATGGCAAATGGAATTCAATGTGGACAAGTGTCATGTAATCAAGTTTGGTAAAAGTGGAAAAAGACCTGATTGGGATTATAAGTTAGGAAATAAAACCCTATACACATCAGAAAGAGAGAAAGACTTAGGTGTGATTATCAATAACAGACTATCTCCGGCTGACCACATCAGCGAGAAGGTACGGAACATGTATACACTGCTTGCAAATATGAGAATAGCATTCACATACATAAATGAAGACATGCTAAAAAGGATAATAACATCATTCATTAGACCAACCCTGGAATATGCATCAGTAGTCTGGAGTCCTCATCTCAAAAAGCATATAGACAAGATTGAAAAAGTTCAAAGGGCCGCTACAAGATGGATACCAAGCTTAAGGGACCTAAGCTATGAAGAAAGACTAAATAAACTGAATCTACCAACACTACAGGAGAGAAGGAAAAGAGGTGACATGATAATGCTATATAAGTGCATATCAGGAAAGGAGAAAATAGACATAAATGATTACTTAACATATGGAGAAGCATCAGCAAGAGGACACTGCAAAAAACTGCATAAGAAGAGAGGTGATAAAGACGTAAGGAAATTCAGTTTCCCAAACAGAGCAATTGATCAATGGAATGCACTACCGAATGAAATAGTGTGTGCCAAAACAATTCACAAATTTAAGGATATGTACGATAAATATGGTTTAAGACACGGGACAGTACGAGCTTGACTCATTCCTGTAAAGATACAATTAGGTAAGAACACCAATGCCAGTCAACAGTAACAAATGATGCTATCTTTGCACTCGACCCAACACTATACTCACATACATCTGACCAACCACACACCAATGACAGTCAACAGTAACAAATGATGCTATCTTTGCACTCGCCCCAACACTATACTCACATACATCTGACCAACCACACACCAATGCCAGTCAACAGTAACAAATGATGCTATCTTTGCACTCGCCCCAACACTATACTCACATACATCTGACCAACCACACACCAATGCCAGTCAACAGTAACAAATGATGCTATCTTTGCACTCGCCCCAACACTATACTCACATACATCTGACCAACCACACACCAATGACAGTCAACAGTAACAAATGATGCTATCTTTGCACTCGCCCCAACACTATACTCACATACATCTGACCAACCACACACCAATGCCAGTCAACAGTAACAAATGATGCTATCTTTGCACTCGCCCCAACACTATACTCACATACATCTGACCAACCACACACCAATGACAGTCAACAGTAACAAATGATGCTATCTTTGCACTCGCCCCAACACTATACTCACATACATCTGACCAACCACACACCAATGCCAGTCAACAGTAACAAATGATGCTATCTTTGCACTCGCCCCAACACTATACTCACATACATCTGACCAACCACACACCAATGCCAGTCAACAGTAACAAATGATGCTATCTTTGCACTCGCCCCAACACTATACTCACATACATCTGACCAACCACACACCAATGCCAGTCAACAGTAACAAATGATGCTATCTTTGCACTCGCCCCAACACTATACTCACATACATCTGACCAACCACACACCAATGCCAGTCAACAGTAACAAATGATGCTATCTTTGCACTCGCCCCAACACTATACTCACATACATCTGACCAACCACACACCAATGCCAGTCAACAGTAACAAATGATGCTATCTTTGCACTCGCCCCAACACTATACTCACATACATCTGACCAACCACACACCAATGCCAGTCAACAGTAACAAATGATGCTATCTTTGCACTCGACCCAACACTATACTCACATACATCTGACCAACCACACACCAATGACAGTCAACAGTAACAAATGATGCTATCTTTGCACTCGCCCCAACACTATACTCACATACATCTGACCAACCACACACCAATGCCAGTCAACAGTAACAAATGATGCTATCTTTGCACTCGCCCCAACACTATACTCACATACATCTGACCAACCACACACCAATGCCAGTCAACAGTAACAAATGATGCTATCTTTGCACTCGCCCCAACACTATACTCACATACATCTGACCAACCACACACCAATGACAGTCAACAGTAACAAATGATGCTATCTTTGCACTCGCCCCAACACTATACTCACATACATCTGACCAACCACACACCAATGCCAGTCAACAGTAACAAATGATGCTATCTTTGCACTCGCCCCAACACTATACTCACATACATCTGACCAACCACACACCAATGACAGTCAACAGTAACAAATGATGCTATCTTTGCACTCGCCCCAACACTATACTCACATACATCTGACCAACCACACACCAATGCCAGTCAACAGTAACAAATGATGCTATCTTTGCACTCGCCCCAACACTATACTCACATACATCTGACCAACCACACACCAATGCCAGTCAACAGTAACAAATGATGCTATCTTTGCACTCGCCCCAACACTATACTCACATACATCTGACCAACCACACACCAATGCCAGTCAACAGTAACAAATGATGCTATCTTTGCACTCGCCCCAACACTATACTCACATACATCTGACCAACCACACACCAATGCCAGTCAACAGTAACAAATGATGCTATCTTTGCACTCGCCCCAACACTATACTCACATACATCTGACCAACCACACACCAATGCCAGTCAACAGTAACAAATGATGCTATCTTTGCACTCGCCCCAACACTATACTCACATACATCTGACCAACCACACACCAATGCCAGTCAACAGTAACAAATGATGCTATCTTTGCACTCGACCCAACACTATACTCACATACATCTGACCAACCACACACCAATGCCAGTCAACAGTAACAAATGATGCTATCTTTGCACTCGCCCCAACACTATACTCACATACATCTGACCAACCACACACCAATGCCAGTCAACAGTAACAAATGATGCTATCTTTGCACTCGCCCCAACACTATACTCACATACATCTGACCAACCACACACCAATGCCAGTCAACAGTTACAAATGATGCTATCTTTGCACTCGCCCCAACACTATACTCACATACATCTGACCAACCACACACCAATGCCAGTCAACAGTAACAAATGATGCTATCTTTGCACTCTGCACATAACTTTACTCACATACATCTGACCAACCACACACCAATGCCAGTCAACAGTAACAAATGATGCTATCTTTGCACTCGCCCCAACACTATACTCACATACATCTGACCAACCACACACCAATGCCAGTCAACAGTAACAAATGATGCTATCTTTGCACTCGCCCCAACACTATACTCACATACATCTGACCAACCACACACCAATGCCAGTCAACAGTAACAAATGATGCTATCTTTGCACTGCGCCCAACACTATACTCACATACATCTGACCAACCACACACCAATGCCAGTCAACAGTAACAAATGATGCTATCTTTGCACTCGCCCCAACACTATACTCACATACATCTGACCAACCACACACCAATGCCAGTCAACAGTAACAAATGATGCTATCTTTGCACTCGCCCCAACACTATACTCACATACATCTGACCAACCACACACCAATGCCAGTCAACAGTAACAAATGATGCTATCTTTGCACTCGCCCCAACACTATACTCACATACATCTGACCAACCACACACCAATGCCAGTCAACAGTAACAAATGATGCTATCTTTGCACTCGCCCCAACACTATACTCACATACATCTGACCAACCACACACCAATGCCAGTCAACAGTAACAAATGATGCTATCTTTGCACTCGCCCCAACACTATACTCACATACATCTGGTGAAGGTCTGTAGCTTCATAAACGCCCTCACAAAAACACCAAAAATACCTTCAAAATAATCTGTATATTCATGTATTTCAAAAGAATTGGATTATTGCCCAGAACATTGCTTCCGTGGCGTAGGTCCGTTAAGACAAATCAGTAAACAATGCTGGCTTATCTCTATATTTGTAGCATATATGTCGCCATCTTGTTACGACAGCCTGACGATTTTACAATTACTGTAATATACCCCAAATTCCAAAACGATATACTTTAATGAATTAATGCTAAATATCCAATGAACAGTATAGAATAATGGAGAATCAAGAAGTCATCGGGAATAAGTTGGTCAATAGTAAGTAGCGTGGAAAGATGGCGACAAATAGCATTAGGTAAACACTGGCTGTCAGCTGATTGCCAATAATGGTATGAAGATGACGTTATCAATAAGGGTTTTGTGACCATATTTCCCAGATAATTCTCTTCATGATACAGACTTCATTGCCCTTAGCAGCAAGACCGTGGAGAGTTCTGCTTTCTCACATCCAGCCAGCGTTGCCAGATTCCTAAGCTCATTTTTTCGTACAAGGCATATGTTAAAATTGTCGTTTTTTAATCAAAATTATCGTACACATTGAATTAAAGCCTTTTCCCCCAGATTTATTCAGTCTGTCCACATTACTCATATACGCACATAAATAATGCACATCACTTAATGTCCAAATCACAATGTAGGCTAATGACCTACGCTTAGCCAGCAACTTAAGGCAGAGGCTAATCCATACTGAGTAACTACAGTTGCACACTGGTTATAAGTATTCATTTTATGCAAATTAGCCTTTCTTTCACATACAGTACATGAAATGAATAAATAATAACATATATTAGGCCTGCCGAAACACTCGAAAGCATAGCCCCACGAAGAAAGAAAGAAGAAAAAAAAACAGTGGACTCGAGAACAAGTCTCCGAAAGGGAAACAAACTTCAGAAAATGACAAGGGAAGATGAGTGCACAGTGAGGTAATGGAGAAGGCCAGAAGTCATTAGAAGCTAATTGTTATGCTGGGTGTTTTTAGCTCGGCTTCCCGTGCTAAGCACACCTATGATGTAGCCGGGTTCCCTTTCTAGACGGGAGCTTAGACACTATAGGAGAGGACCAGGGCATAAAAACACAAGGCAACAACCTTACATGTATATTGAAAAATTCGATGCTATGGAACAGGCAGACTAAAATGCAGTATAGTCTCACGGAGGACAGCCCAACACCCTCAGAAGGAGTCTACGGAGGGGCAAATAGAGCGCGACCTGACTCCAGACGACAGGGACATAAGTCCGCCCATGCTGTGCGCCATCATGACCCGTAGCTTGCCCACCGCCACCATAGCAGGAAAGCGAGACTACCTGCGGACCCTCCAAAGAAACGTCGTCTGTGGTACTTTGGAGATGCGGATTGGGAGGCCCTCAGGCAGTACTTCTTTGATTTTCCCTGGAATGATTATTCCTTCCATGGCCGGGAGCCATCTGGGTGTGCCTTGTGCATTACGGAGGTTATTCTCTCGGGCATGGAAGCTAAAATACCCACCGCCGCCGAACCACCCACCCCGCCACCCCCCACCCCACCACCGAGCCGCTACCACACCACCACCCCAGGAGGACACAACAGTGGGGCTAGTGACCCAGAACAAGAGGGTCACCGGGACACTACTGTCCCAAGTCCCTCTTCCCCGCAACTACCCCAACACCAGGTAAGTGGAAAGAGGCAACGACCCTGCGAGCAGGACAGCCGTCACCAGAATCGGGGTGGGACTGAACAAGATTCAGTCCCAGGTGACACCACGTTCAAGGCCACTGTATGTGACGGGGAAGGAGCGGCCACTGTATGCCCTTCAGTTATCTCCCCAAGGACAGGAAGACCCAAGGCTACGGCCAAAGTACGTACCAGGGTAAGGGGACCCTCGGCCACGGCCTCAGTACGTACTGGAGAGGGCGCAGCCTCTGTGCGCCACTCTCCTGTCTTTCTCTCCTACGGGAGCAACACCGCATTGACGGCCACTGTACGTGACAGGGAAGGAGCGGCCACTGTACGCCCTTCAGTTGCTTCTCAAAGGGCAGGCAGGCTTATGGCTATGGCCGAAGTACACACCAGGGTAAGCAGACCCTTGGCTACGGCCTCAGTGTGTACTGGAGAGGGCGCAGCCTATGTGCACCCCTCTCCTGCTTTTCCCTCCTACGGGAGCAACACCACGTCGACGGCCACTGTACGTGACAGGGAAGGAGTGGCCACTGTACGCCCTTCAATTGCTTCTCTAAGGGCAGACAAGCTCCCGGCTACAGCCAAAGTACGTACCAGGGTAGACAGACCCTCGGCTATGGTCTCAGTACGTACTGGAGAGGGCGTGGCCTCTGTGCACCCCTCTCCTGCTTTTCCCTCCTACGGGAGCAACACCGCATCGACGGCCACTGTACGTAACGGGGAAGGACCGGCCACTGTATGCCCTTCAGTTGCTTCTCATAGGGCGGGTAGGCTCACGGCTACGGCCACGGTACGTACCAGGGTAAGCAGACCCAAGGCTACGGCCTCAGTACGTACTGGAGAGGGCACAGACTCTGTGTACCCTTCTCCTGCCTTTTCCTCCTTCGGGAGCAGCACCGCCAGCATGGCCACTGTAAGTGTGGGGGAAGGAGCGGCCACTGTACGCCCTTCAGCTGCGTGCCCTAGGAGTCACAAAACCGCGCTCACGGCCACTGTACATGACGGGGAAGGAGCGGCCACTGTACGCCCTTCATTCGTGGCTCTGAAGGCCCTCCCAATGCAGGAAGTCCCTTGCGCGGCCGACCCTTTCCCTCTCGGCTGCATGGGATGTCCTTTGTCACCATCCGGGAGTGTTGCCCTGGAGGTGTTGCCAGAGTGGTGGCGTGGCCCGATCCGGGTCCTACCGCCTACCCCTGGGAGATCCCTGCTCCTGCCGGACACCCGACGGAGACAGTGCTGCAGCTCACCCCTGTCGGCGCCTCCCCCTACAGGCGACCGCAGTCCTAGGACCCCCAGGCCCGACCAGCAGCCTCCAGGTGAAGGCAACCCAGGCTCTCTCTCCCCACGGAGCCAGAGGCGACAGGCCTGCCTCCTACAGCTGTTTGGTCCCAGTCCCGAGGGCCACCTCTCAGGTCAAGGCCCCCAGACCGGAGGGCCTCCCTGCACCCCACCAATGAGGTTCCAGTACGAGGGCCTCCTCCCAGGTCAAGGCTCCCAGACAGGCGGGCCTCCCTGTACTCCACTGACGACCAGGACCCGGGCAGTGACTCCTCTGCGGGCAATGTATGGCCCTCTGCAGGAAGGCTCCCCCTAGGGCCTCCCGCTCACGCCCGGACACCATAGTGAATTATACCCAGGAAACACGGGTAAATAGTGACGTTAACGCCCCTTGTGTCATGAACAGTCAAGACGGGAAGATAACAGTGAATAGTGACAAAGTGAGGGCCAGAATAATACCAGTGAAAGTTACCACTAACTTACTAAAGCCCGATACCCGGCAGAATAGAAAATAGCCCAAGTCCCAGATAAGAGAACTTATAGTAATTGTGAACCAGGACTAGAGTGCGCTGAAGAATCAAAAGTCTGTGAATAAGTGCCGTCGCGACTAAGTGACTCTACCAAGTGTCGCAATCTGCACCCTGTCTAGTTATAGTAGCATTCACCCCACTAACTCTTGGCCCTGTTCATCTCCAGTGCATCAGACTAAATTTATATAATGCTAATTCTGCCTAAAGACGAAATAAGGGTATTGCGAAATTATAACTAACAACATAAGTGTACATGCAGAATACTGTGTCTCAAGTGTAACTGTAAATCTTGGTGTTAAAGGCTAACTCTGTGTCCCTGTCTACTGTATATCCAATACCTCTCTGTTATACTGTAACGGTGTAGGAATTAAGACAATAGATGTGTTAAGGTATACTGCCTGGTTTTTATGTCCTGTTCCTTTGTGGGTGCTTTACTTCCGGTCCGGAAAGAGGACCCCGCTCAGTCGCTGGTGTTCTTAGAACGAGAAGTCGGCCTAAAAACACCCAGCATAACAGAAGCATACATTCCTTTCTCACATCCTTTGACTAATGCACGAAAGCCTTGGTTTAATCACACTTGTTCCAATGCTGTCCACAACAAGGAGAGGGCCTATTAAAGGTACCGGAGCCAACCCACCCCTGAATCACATCTTTCATACGTAAGGTGACCAGAGTCCCGCTTTTAGGCGGGACAGTCCCGCTCTTTGGACATCCGTCCCGCTTTTTTAATTGTGACTAGAATGTCCCACTTTTTTTTGCAAATTATCTTAACTGTCCCTCTTTTAGAAACTTACTATTGCATTAGATATAACATAACCTTGTTTAATGAAATTAGGATGAATTAGAAAAATTATGCATAATCCTAACCACATGAAATACCGATTAATATAAAATCTGTAATGCTCACTAGCTGGTAACTTTGGTCGACCCATTCACTGTGCTGTACGGTATGTCCGGAGTTCGTAGGAGACGTTAGTGTTTGATTAGCAGTCTCAGTTTGAGGTGTGCGTGTGCGTCCCGCTTTTAGCTCCAATAAATCTGGTCACCTTATTTATACGTTTCTGCCTAGAATCGTGCTAAGTCTGTTCTTTGCTCTGTTAAAAATAATTTTATCCGTACTAAATGCTCTCAACTCTCTGACTCGAATTCTTCCCGCTCCTTCTGGCACCTTGCCAAAAACCTTTCTAATAACTTTACCTCATCATCCTTCCCTCCTCTTTTCTACTCTGATGGTTCTGTAGCTATTTCTTCTACAGATAAAGTAGATCTCTTCGCTCAGACTTTCTCCTCCAATTCCACCTTAGGTGATGCCGGTGCTGTTCCTCTATCACTTCCACCCTCTGACTTCCTCATGGCTGACATTAAAATTTCTTCAGCTGATGTATTTTCTGCCATCACAAGCATCAATACTAATAAGGTATATGGGCCTGATGGAGTCCCTCCTATGTTTCTCAAGAACTGTGCTTCTGTGCTTACATCCTGCCTAGGCAAACTCTTTTCCCTCTATCTGTCAACTTGTACGTTTCCTTTTTGCTGGAAGTTTGCTCTCATTCAGCCATTCCCAAAGAAGGGTGACCATTCCCAATCCTCTAACTATCGTCCAATTGCTTTAACATCCTGTATCTCAAAAGTTTTCGAGTCTGTTCTTAATAGAAAAATTTTAAAGCATCTTCCCTATCATAACCTTCTTTCTGATCGTCAGTATGGGTTCCGTCTGGGACGCTCCATTGGCGATCATCTCACCTACCTTTCAGACTCCTGTCATCCTCTTTTCGGGACTTTGGCAAAAGCTTTGCCATTGCACTTGACATCTCAAAGGCTTTCGATCGAGTCTGGCATAAATCTTTAATTTCCAAACTGCCCTCCTACGGTTTCTATCCTTCTATCTGTGCCTTCATCTCTAGCTTCCTTTCTGGTCGTTCTATAGTCGCTGTTGTAGACGGCCATCGTTCTTCTCCTAGATCTATTAACAGTGGTGTTCCTCAGGACTCTGTCCTATCACCAACTCTCTTCCTTTTTGTTCATGAATGACCTTCTAAGCTGTACATCTAACCCTATCACCTCATTCGTTGATGACTCCGCCCTTCACTTTTCCATTTGGTTCCCGCAACGTCCATCTCAGCAGTTACTTCAACAAACAAGGGATGAGGCTATGACACACCTAATGTCTGACTTGGCTCGTATCTCTAACTGGGGTAAAAATAATCAAGTTGTTTTTAATGCATCAAAGACTCAGTTTTTGCACCTATCAACCTGACAAAATCTTCCACAGGTATACCCACTAATGTTTAATAATATTCAACTTAATCCTGCATCATCCTTGAACATGCTTGGGGTTTCATTTACTCGGGACTTATCTTGGAAAGATCATATTACATCTCTTGTAAAATCTGCTTCCAAGAGATTGGGTGTGCTAATCCGACTCTGTTCCTTCTTTACCCCTGCACAACTGTTGACTCTATACAGGGGTTTGATCCGCCCCTATGTGGAGTACAACTCTCATGTGTGGGAAGGCTCCCCACATACAGCTCTTCTCAATAGGGTGGAGTCAAAGGCTTTGCGCCTCATTAACTCTCCTCCTCTTACTGACTCCCTTCAACCTCTGTCTCTTCACCGCACTGTTGTATCTTTATCTCTTTTCTATCACTACTTCAATGGTCACTGTTCCTCTGAACTGTCTGCATGCATTCCTCCACTTCTACAATGGGCGCGTAGCACCCTTCTAGCAGCAAACTCTCATCCCTTTTCTGTCCAACTCTCCAATGCAAGAGTTAACCATTACTCCCAGTCCTTCATTTATGCAACAGGTCAACTCTGGAACTGTCTCCCTATGTCTGTATTTCCTACTTCCTATGCTCTCCAGTCTTTCAAACGCAGTGTGTCCAGGCATCTCGAAATGATCAGATCTTGAATTTGGCTTTCTCTTGCATTTTGTTTTTCTCTTGGAAGGAACAGTTTTGTGGGCTCGTTGCCTTTGGTTCCTTCATTCTCACATAAAAAAAAAAAAAAATCCGGGCAAGCTGACCACCGACAACCACAGGGTGGGGCTATTACTTTAGCTCCAGTCAGCACCCCTCAGACGGCCTGCAGCTGCTCTGGAGGTAATAAGGTGATTGCCGGTAGCTGCTCCTGCCTTCGTCAGGAGATGACTGGTAGCCGCTCCAATGGTGCCCTTAAAGAGAGTGCCTGTAGCCGCTCGACTCTCCTACAGGAGATGGCCAGTAGCCACTCTGGAGGTAGTAAGGGGATGGCCGGTAGCCGCTACTGCCTTCATCAGGAGACAGCCGGTAGCTGCTCCAAAGGTGCCCTCGAGTCGGCCTGTAGCCGCTCCCTTCCCCAAGCCACGGCCAGTAGCCGGACTTTTGCGATGGCCGGTAACCGTGCCCCTAGAAGGCCATGGCCAGTAGCCTGGCCCTACGGCAGGAGATGGCTGGTAGCTGCACCAAAGTTTCTGTACCCCCCTCGGTCGAAGGAAGTAGAAGTCAGGATTAGAGAGAGGGCACGAGAACGGACAACAGCAAGTTGCAGTTTGGAACTGAGCTTCGAGGCGAATTATGAGAAACCTAGTGACACTGGATTCGAAAAATTCCCATGCTATTCACCTGCAAAACATTATGCGTTCGTATCATACATAGCATACATTATAACATAGACTACTATGTTATCATGGTTTCTTGTGAAACTGGTCCAGACACGACCCATCTGTTTCGGATCCCCTTCATACAAATAAAGCACCAAACCAGTTGTAAAAAATGGGACTGGTCATTATCATCGCAGTGATAATTTTTGTGAATGCTATTCCTGGATTGTCTATAGCTATAATATAGAATGATTGTGAATTTAATGCTGATTCCCACAGTAGTTGTGCGGATGGTTATAAATTTTAAAACTATTATATGTGGACGATGGGCAGCGAAGAGCATTCACGAATAATTTACTGTAACAAGACGAAGCTTGATGCAAATAACACTAAATATTATGAGAAAACGAAGATACAGCTGCGGTATCCTGCTTCGCCTCGTTATCCAGGCCTTTACTGTTGCTTCACCTCATACGTGCATTATTTTCCTTCAGTCTCTGCCTCTTCTGTTACTCTTACTTCCCATTTCCTCGTACTGCGAGTCGTCATAGTCCTTAGAGAGTTTCTAGTCGTCCAGTTCTATAACCCCTACTGTATTACACTATTCGCCACATCATCACTCCCACACAACGTTAGCACAAGACTGCTGAATCTGTTACTACCATTATTGGCACTGCCACTACTAATCCCCCTTTTCCCACTGACTGTGTCTAATTTCCCACACAATACTACTACTACTACTTCTATTACTAATCCACTATAAACCTGTATATTATTACATATGATTGTCCTTATGTCTGTGTATTTGCTAAACACATTGTCCCTGTCCCACCGTTAACTAATAGTCGGTACAATACCTCCAGAACGATCATCGCTCTCCACGGGTTAACGACACGATAGACAAACAAGTTAGACTGCCAACAGTGAAAACAGTGCCACGGCCCTAGTGAACAGAACTTCACTAGATACATAAAACCTAGACTTCCCCCAAGTGACAGTATTTGCCCCCACTGCCCTAGGACTCCTGATTATAGTCTATCTATCTATCTATCTATAGCCCGACGCCCTAATCCTGCAAAGGGTGGCCACAGACAAAACGCCTCCAAGTCGCTCTGTCACCCACCATTTGACTACCCTCCCCCCAACTCACCCCCCCCTCCCTCATATACCTCTCAACTCCATCCCTCCACCTCAACCTCGGTCTACCTTTCCCCCTCCCTCCCTCCACCTCACCTACATACACCCTCTTAGTCAGTCTGTCATTCTCCATTCTCTTCACATGTCCAAGCCACCTCAGTGTATTTCTCCTAATCTTCTCAACCACATCCACATCTACCCCACAACGTTCCTTCACTTCTTCATTCGTCAACCTGTCCCTCCACGTCACTCCACATGCTCCTTTCAAGTAACTCATTTCCACTGCTCTCACTCTTGACTTGTTCCCCTCTTGCAAGGTCTACGCCTCGCTTCCATACGTCAGGGTAGGGATCACAATACTATCATGCAGTGACTTCTTAACTTCCATACTCACCTCCCTATTAAACAGGGAGGTGAGTATGGAAGTTCTCATCACTGCTTTCAGTGTACCAACAACCTTCCTTCCCTGCTGTACCCTTTCACGCACTTCATCCCCCAAAGTTCCATCCTTACTCATCACACTACCCAAGTACTTGAATGCACTCACATTCTCCATATCCTCACAATCCAACCTCACAGCACACTCTGTGACTTCATTCCTCTCAAACACCATAACTTTACTTTTGTTTACATTAACTTTCAGATTTCTCCTCCTGCACACTGTCCCAAATTCATTCACCAAACCTTGCAACTCCCATTCATCTTCACTCAACAGTACTGTATCATCAGCAAACAGCAACACCGGAAGCTTCCCAATCTCACCCTCATTCATTAGAGCCACCCCCACATCCACTGCCCTACCCTGCACCTCCTTTACAACCCCGTCCATGTATATATTAAACAGCCATGGAGACATCACACACCCCTGTTTCAGTCCCACACTGAGATCAAAGAACTCACTCAGCTCACCATCCACTCGCACCGTAGCCCTAGCTCCCTCGTACATACTCTTCACAGCACTCAACAATTTCCCCTCCACCCCATATATTCTTAATACCTTCCACATACCTTGCCTAGCTATTCTGTCATAAGCTTTCTCCAAGTCCATGAAGGCAGCATACACTTTCCTTCCCTTCTCTAGATACTTCTCCACTAAACATCTTAGAACAAATATCTGATCTACACACCCTTTTCCCTTCCTAAATCCCCCTTGTTCTTCTCCAACTAGCTCCTCTGTCATATGCCTAAACCTATCAATGAGTATTCTACCATATATTTTACCAGTCACACTAAGAAGGCAAATACCCCTATGGTTACCACATACTTCTCTCTCCCCTTTTCCTTTGTATAAAGGAACAATTATACCTGATTTCCAGTCCTCTGGAACCCTTCCCACTTCCCAAGCCAATCTACACAACTTCTATATCCACTCCACAACAATCTCACCCCCATACCTAAGCATTTCACCACACACTCCATCAATTCCTGGGGCCTTTCCCAACTTAATCTTCTTCATCGCTTCCACTACTTCCGCCCTACTGATCTCTTCCTCCCTCCTCTCATCTCTTCTTCTCCCAGCCATTCCCCAACCACTTATACTCGCACTGCTCTCACTCTCTACATTCAACAAATTCTCAAAGTGCCCCTTCCATCTCCTCAATTTCTCTCTCTTCTCCACCAACGATCTATTATTCCTATCTTTCACTCCCCTACTATTTCCCCTTTCACACTGCCTTACTTTCTTTACCTCCTTCCAAAACAATTTCTTACTCTCCCTCCATTTCACACTCAGATTCCTCCCAAACTCTTCATCTACTTTCTTCTTACTCTCCTTCACCAGTCTCTGAACCTCCCTTCTCCTGCTCATATATACCTCTCTCTTCTCTCTCATCTTCTCCCCTACCTCTACTCGCTAACCATTCATTATATGCCTTCTTCTTTTGTTCCACAGCTCGTTTCACCTCATCATTCCACCATGCTGTCCCTGATTATAGTGCTATTCACTTTACCCGATCTTGTCCCAAATAGTATCCTGCGTGATACTAGTACCCACAATCTAGGCCTAAGGTTTATAATTGTTCAGTAAAATTACTCCTGTGACATATACCCGTTCCACTTGTAGAATTTAGCAATACACGTGTAAGGTTGTTGCCTTGAGTTTTCGTGTCCTGCGTCTCTCTTATTTGTCTAAGCTCCAGACTAGAAAGGGAACCCAGCTACACACTAGGCGTTAGAGGGACGGGAAGCCGACCCTAAAACACCTACCATTACACTGGTGGACAGCGGTGGTTCTTGACCCGGGCATACGCGAGAGGTAATCAGGAAATACCTGTAAAATGGCAACCAAACCCCATGTGCAATTGCCTAAACCGACCCCGAACAGTATGATGTTCACACATACCTGGCAATTATTAAACCTTTGCTAGACATCGAGTTCAAAGATGACAAGCAAAAAATTGCAGTTACACTCCCACTACTGGGCAAAGCGGCATCCAATATTGCACCCAAAATCGTCCCGGGGCTCACCTGGCAGAATTTCACGAAACTCGTGATTCAGGCCATCACCCCATCACTAGGTAAAGTGGTGGCGCTATCCCAATTGGATAGCCTAACTTTTGATGGCAATTTAGATGACACTCTAATCCAGGCCAGATGCCTGGTCACTGCTGCCTACCCGGAGGCAGATGATGAAACCCAGGAACAACACACCTTTAATACTCTCCTTAAAGAGCTCCCCAGCATTGTCAAGGAGCACTTTACAATCCATGACCCTGTTGGAGACATGGCTAAGGATATCCAACTGATACACCACCTCCTGACCTCCCGCCATACACCCCAGCAAATCAACGTGGTGAAAAAGTTCCCCACGAACATCCCAGCTCCTCCAGTCAAACCACATCTGCCTATGCCCCACACCAGCCCCACCCCAGCACCCAGCCTGCCTAGGGCACACCCCACCCACCAGCACCCCAGTCACAAGCAGAACCCCAACCTCATTCTGGTGAATCCCTGGGAGTTCTCTGCTTGCAGCTCCAGGTGCCCACTACATGATATCAGGGACCAATTGAAAGCTGCCAGGTGAAAGACCACCACCCCAGGCCGATGTAAAGTCTCCTCCTTGGACAATGAGGAGCCGGAGGACGAACCCCCACCCACGGAAGATACCGAACCCGCGGAGCAGGAGCTGGAGGAAGAAGAAGGAGGACCTCGGCAGTTGGATTTTTAGGACCGCCCCTGCACCTTCCCACGGTGGCCGGGGCCACTTCCCCAAAAAACCGCCCCCCAGTTTACCACAACATGAAGCTGAACGGGGTGAAAGCCAGACTTCTGGTCGACACAGGAGCGGCCAGATCCTGCCTGTATAGCCACTATTTCTCCCATCATAAGTCGACCTTCAGCCCGCTATTCCCGACAGCTAATCACTTTGTGGACGCAGGGGATGGCCCCCTGCCGATCCGTGGGGAAACACGGGCCCTGCGTGTTGACACCCACCAACCAGCATTGACACACCACAAGTTCATTGTGTTCAACTCTTCCTGCCGCAGTTACAGTGGATATCTGGGGCTGGACCTGCTACAGAAATTAGGAGCCACCATTGATTGCCACAATAGACAGCTCCAGTTCCAGAAATCACCCGACCCCCCCTCCCCCTCGGGCCGTTTGCACCTGCACACCACAGCCTCGGCTGGAAGACTCCATACCCCCCTACCCCCCTCCCTCATTCCCCACCACCATTTCCTCTGCTGTCACAATTTCCCCCCACCATGAAGCCTGAGTGCCCCTCAACCGGCCCTCGGGTACATCCGTCCTGTTCTCCCCACACCTGCCACCCGGAACCCTCTCGGCCTGCCTCCTGCCCCCAACCTTCCTTCCTCCTCATCACACGGCAGTCCGAATTGCCAACCTTGCCCCCTCGCCCGTCACCCTCCCTAAAGAGCTCATAATCGGAGAGATGGAGGAAGCCGAGCCCTGTGCTCCCTCTCACTCCACCTTCCCCGCCCCTGTGCCCCCCAATCCCAACCATCTCTCCACCCACCAATGAGACATCCTTCGCCGCCTCCCCCTGGATTTCCAGGACCTTTTAGCGACGGGACCCGCCGATATTGGACATACCACCTACCTGGCTCACGAAATCCACACGACAGGCCCATCGATCCGGCAGCCATCCTGGCGGAAGAATCCCAAACAGTTGGAAGAGGAAGACCGCCAGGTTCAAGAGATGACTGAGGCTGGAGTTGTCTCCCCCTCCACCAGTCCCTGTCCCTCCCCCATCGTCCTCGTGAAGAAGAAGGATGGCATGATGTGGTTCTGCATAGATTACCGCTGGCTTAATGACATAACCACCAAGGATGCTACTCCACTCCCGCGCATAGACATCTCCCTAGATTCCCTGTACAACGCCTTCTGGTTCTCCACCCTCGACCTCCAGTCGGGGTATTCACAGGTCCTGGTGCAACCGGAAGACAGAGGCAAGACTGCTTTCTCGACCAGCAACTAGAAACATTATGAATATAAAGTTCTATCCTTCGGCCTCTGTAACACCACCACCACTTCTCAAGACTAATGGAATCTGGCCTCAGCGGCCTCACATAGGAGATCTGTCTAGCCTACTAACAACGTCATTGTCTTTAGCAAGACCTGGGCCAACCACCTTCAGCGCCATCACTGGGTCTTCACCCACATCTGAGAAGCAGGCCTCAAACTCCGGCCTTCCAAGTGCGTCCTGGCCGCCAGAACCGTCTCACTCCTGGGACATGTCATCTCCAAGGCTGGCATATCTCCTGACCCAGTCAAGCTCCACGCCATCGCGAACATACCCCTGTCACAAGACGTTCGCGGAATTCGGACCTTCCTCAGCCTGACGTCCTATTACCAACGTTTCGTGAAGGGGTTGCTCACATCACTAAGCCACTCCACGACCTGACCTGGAAGAGAGAACCGTTCATCTGGATGGACGAGAGACGAGCCGCCTTCCAACTACTTAAGGATAAACTCGTTTCCGCCCCGGTTGTGGCCTTTCCCGCTTATGCCCTCTCATTCTGACTCTACGCCGATGTCTCCTTGATTGTGATTGGCACTGTGCTGGCCCAAGCCCAACAGGGCCGCGAGCACATCATTGCCTGCATCAGTCGTACCGTCAACCAAGCGGAAAAAAATTATGCCACCACGAAGAGGGAGTGCCTAGGCATCATTTCTGGGCATACCTATCAGGGACCCAAGTTACCATCATTACTGATCATCAGTCCCTCCAATGGCTGCGGCAGTCTGACACCCACAACACCCAGCTCTTCAGATGGCATGAGACACTGGAGGAATTCAACTATTAAATCTCGTACTGCCCTGGCAAACTCCACACCAACGTGGATGCTCTCTCCTGACTCCCCATCAATGCCGTCCAGCCGGAGCCAGATCTTCTCCAACAGTGGCTTCGTCAGGAACGACCCCCCTGGATCCCCCAGCATCTCTTCAAAAAGCTATATCGCCAGGGCGACCACCTGCTCACTCCGTCCAGGCATATCATCCCAGCCCCTGACAACGCCCTTGACGCCCTCTGGCATCTGCATACCAACAATGGAATTCACCTGGGCACAAAAAATCTCCTGCAGGTCTTTAACAACACCTATGGGGCACCCCATCCCTCCACCCTAGCCAAGGAGATTATCCAATCTTGCTGAGCGTGTGCCTTGGGTAAGGACATCACCCACACCGCTGGTCCATCAAAGCACATTACCACCCACAAACCTTGGCAGTTATTGGCGATCGATGTAGTGGGACCTCAACCCCCGAAAGCAGGCTATTGGCACGTTATCCCGTTCGTTGATATGTATTCAAAATTCGTCAGTCTTTTTTTTTTTTTTTTTTTTTTTTATGTGTCCGACTCTGGGCATAGGCTTCACAGCCTGCTATCAAGGCCCAGCAGTCCTCCTACATACCATACACCTCTACATGTCACCACTTCGGCGCTAACACCCACCGTCCATATTGAATACATGCTAGGGCTGTCTCATACAGGACTGGTGTATTGGTATTAGCGGGGGTATTTTTACGACATGTCGGCGGGTCTTCTGGTAGATCAGTAAAGCCTGATTTAAAGAAATTCAAATCCTTAAACTGTTCCCTGCGCCAGCCGGGATTCGAACCTGGGTCCGTAAGGACTGCAGGCCACCTCTCTACCGATTGAGCCACCGCCTCCCCCGAGCAAAAGAACACCATGCTGTCGCAGTGGCTGACACCCTGATTCGGCACGTTTTTCCATACTTTGGTATCCCACAGGCAATCCACTCTGATAACACACCAGAGTTCACCAGCAATGGGAGGAGCTAGCCCACATCTTCGGTTACAACATCTCTCACTCATCCTCTTACTGCCCCCAAGGAAACGCCATCTGCGAATGAAGCCATTGTACTTTAATGAAAATCAACTCCATACCCTGATAGAAGCCCAACGACTGGCCCGCCCATGTGAAAATCATGCAATGGGGCATAAACTCCTGCCCCCAAGAGGAAGGAATTTCACCATACGAGCGAGTGTTTGGGTAAACACCTCTTCTCCTACCTTTGCGACAACACTTACAGCCCCCCACCTCTTCTCCCACATCTGACCCCCTTCACCACCTCAAGCGGCAGCTATCCCACCTACAGAACAACCTGGACCTTCGCCCCGACACTGCCTCCAGCCCCTACAGACCAGGAGACACTGTCATGATGGTGCAGCTCCCCACCCCTCACAAGCTCGTGCCATGGTTCACAAGACCCCTTACCATCATTCGCATCCCTAACCCCTACCAAGTGACAGTTGAATATCACAGCACCCCTTGCACACTCAGAAACCGTCACGTATGCCCCTTTTATGCTCCCATGTCCCCCGCGCCTGCCCCATGCTCCGCCCCACCCGCTACCCCTGCTCTGCTCCCCTCTATCTCTTATGACTGCTACATCTCCCCCTCACCATCTCTATCTCCCTCCCCCTCCCCCGCCGCCTCCACCTCACTCCCTGCCATGCCGCCCCACACCTCACCTGAAGGTTCACCAACACCACCAAGTCCGGATCTTTCCCCCACCTCCTTGCCACCAACCACCCCATCCCCCACACCCAGCACCACGTGCCCCGCCCACATGCCGCACCTCCTCCAACCACCACACCCCTGCTCCAACCATCACCCCCCCCCGACCCCGAATCACCCCACCTGCCTCTCTCTCATGCCCCCTCGACCCCACCTGCCCCATCCCCCACACCAGGTCCCACCTGCGCCACCCATGCACCCACTACACCACCACCCACTAGGCCTACATCCACCCGATGCCCTGTGCCACCCCAACCCCTATCGCCTCCCATCTGTCCCCACACACCCCACGCACCTCACACACACACCGACACCACATACCCACATCACCGCCCACACCCACCCTAAAAACAACCATCACACGCTCCGGCCACCTCTCACGCCCAACCGCCAGATACACCAACATGCCCACACTACCCACCTCACCGCAAAATCACACTCCACTCCTTCCCTAAATCATCTCACATTCATGCTACACCAGGCCCAATTTCCAGCCACCTACACTCCCCAGAGACTTTGCGCCACATCACTCTGTCATAAAACCCCACACTCGATGTCCATCTCCAGCATTCAGCCCAGCCTTCCACAGGAGACAACACCTGCCACCATGAGGATTCACCGAGCCACATGGGCACCGCCCTTCAGATGTAAACACCGAATCCGTGGACCCCTCCACCTCCTATGACTCCTCCGCTCCTCCACCAACCCATCCACCCTCTTCATCATCTGTGATGCTCATCTAGTTGAAAATCCCGCCACCACAGCCTAGCACACCCTCCTCCAACACATGCAGCCAGTCTATCACACTTACGACATAAAAGTTTACAACCTCCAGTCACAGGGACGTGACTTTTTCCCAGAAGACGGTGGTAAAATGCAGTATAGTCCCACAGAGGACAGCACAGCACCCTCAGAAGGAGCGTACAGAGGGGCAAATAGAGCGCGACCTGACTCCGGGTGACAGGGACATAAGTCCGCCCAGGCCACGTGCCCCTGTGACCCAGAGCTCGCCCGCCAACACCATAGCAGGAAAATGAGACTACTTTCTGGGCTAGCTGACCACCGACAACCATGGGGTGGGGCTTGTACTCTAGCTTCAGTCAGCACCCTTGAGACGGCCGGTAGCCGTTCAACCCTCCTACAGGAGACAGCCTGCAGCCGCTCTGGAGGTAATAAGGAGACGGCTGGTAGCCACTCCCATCTTCGTCAGGAGACGGCCAGAAGCCACTCTGAAGGTGCCCTTAAAGAGACCGCCTGTAGCTGCTCGATCCTCCTACAGGAGACGGCCAGTAGCCACTCTGGAGGTAATAAGGAGATGGCCGGTAGCAGCTCCAAAGGTGCCCTAATGGAGACGGCCTGTAGCCGCTCGACCCTTCTGCAGGAGACTGCCGGTAGCTGCTCTGAAGGTGCCCTCGAGGCGGCCTGTAGCCGCTCCCTTCCCCAGGCCATGGCCAGAGCCAGGCCTTTGTGACAGTCGGTAGCCGTGCCCAAAGAAGGCCACAGCCAGTAGCTGGGCCTACGGCAGGAGGCGACCAGTAGCCGCTCCTCTGTCAGGTGCTGACTCCCCTACATGAGACTACAACCCAGAGGGAGGCCCCAGCCTGGAGGACTACTGGAGAGGCCCCATAACCACCACCGGGCTCTTCTCACTGCAGCTGGTTCCTGAGAGGACTCGCCTGATGGACCCTGACGGAGGCCAACGCCGCAGCCCACTTCTGAAGGCGTCCCTGACCACCGGAGACCGCAGCCCACGGGACCTCCAGACCACTCCCAGGACCCCTGGGCGGGATATTCCTACACCCCGATGCCGGAGACTCTCGTCCTCCGTTAGGCGCCTGAGCAAGAGGTTCAGGCAGCTGTTCAGCCGGCCCCAGCCCACAGGGCCAGACTCCCGCCCCGAGCCCCGAGAGCGCGGGACCCATCGCCACCAACAGCCCCAAATGAGAGGGGATGCCCCTACGCATGATCCCGTAGTCCCTGAATTCGGAAGCCCCTGGCGGAACTCAGCCCCTGTCAGTAGTTAGGCTGAGTTGTTCCTGCCGCCCTTGTATCTGACTACCAATACGCCCAGTCCCGAAAGTGAGTGACAGTGAAAGCACAGCGAAAGTGATACAGTGAAGCAAGGGCAGAATAGTGAATTATCAGAATACGGGAAGTCAGAGAATTAAAAGCATCAGTGTTGGTGTAAAAGAAAGGTGGAATAAATAAACAGTGAGACAATGAATACGGCAGGGCAGTGGAATAAGTGTCTGTCTGAGTGAACACGCTACCATCTAGTGATATAGCCTCACACTAAGTTCATGCGGAGGTTCCAGTGCAAGACAATAATTAACGACACGATAGACAAACAAGTTAGACTGCCAACAGTGAAAACAGTGCCACGGCCCTAGTGAACAGAACTCCACCCGATAGATAAAACCTGGACTTCCCCTAAGTGATAGTATTTGGCCCCACTGCCCTAGGACTTCTGATTATAATGCCATTCACTTTACCCATCTTGTCCCGAGTAGTATCCTGCGTGATACTAACACCCACAATCTAGACCTAACTTTTATAATTGTTCAGTATAATTACTCCTGTGACATCTAACCGTTCCACTTGTTGAATTTAGCAATACACGTGTAAGGTTGTTGCCTTGAGTTTTTGTGTCCTGCCTCTCTCTTATTTGTCTAAGCTTCGGTCTAGAAAAGGGAACCAAGCTACACACTAGACGTTAGAGGGACGGGAAGCCGACCCTAAAACATGTAGCATGACACAGACAATCTTACACAATATACTAAGCAAAATTATTTCATAGGCTGGTATATGGGAATGGAGTATCACGCAGGATACTAGATGCACAGGAGTCTAGGTCAGGTTTAGGAGGGCAAGGCACTGTTTGTCTATTCTCTGCACAAGAGGCTCTATCAGTGAGGAGGCTAGAACGTGAGGCTCATATGGGTTTTTTCACTCTGGCACTTACTATGATGGTTTCGCGGGGGAGGGAGCGTTACTGAATTTGCATCAAAGGGAATAGACTTTGTCACCATGATATAGTCACTGCACTGTCCTTGCCTTCACTATTATGTCTGGTTTTAATACACTCATTCTGCACTTCCGGTATGTCTTATTTTCTAGCCTCACTGTTCACTTACAATTCACTGTCGTGATACTCACTGTAATGTCTCATTCTCTAGCCTCACTGTTCGCTTATAATGCACTGTCGTGATACTGTAACATCTCGTTCTCTAGCCTAACTGTTCACTTATAATGCACTGTCCTTATACTTAGTGTTATATTACGGGGAGGGCAGAAGGGGAGGGGAGATCCTGGGGCTTACAATCATCAGCAAGGGGTAGGTGGAGTCCCCTCAGGAGTCCCTTCGTCCTGCGACCACAGGACCACTCTTAAGAGCGTCATCTCTTGTCTGGGTCTCGGGCTATGTGTGGCAAAGGGCCCCGCACTCTTGGGGCTAGGAACCGGGGTCTGGCCTGTAGGGCTGGGGCCGAACAGGTTCCAGAGGTGCTCACTAAGGCGCTGGTGGAGGACGTGCGTCACCTTCATCGGGGAGGGGAAAGGTCCCACCTGGGGGTCCTAGGGGCGTTGGTTGCGGTCTCTTGCTGGTGGTGTTGCCGTCAGGGGTGGGCTGCGGCGTTGTTCCCTGTCAGAGTCCATCAGATAGGCATCATCCTCGGCTGGCCAGATGGAGAGTAACCCTGGGGACAGCACTGGGCCTCTCCACCAGTCCTCAGGGCAGAAGACCTCCTCCTGGAGCTTGCCTCAGTCCGGGTGGACAGGAAGGCAGTCAGCACTCCTGCCAATAGGCAGGACTGAGTGCAGCTCACCCTTTCACTATGGAGTCACAGGGGGTGAGGGACTTTGGTGTCCCTCTCTGGCATGGCTACAAGCCGTCCCTGGGTTCCCTTAGGCAACAGATGGAGAATGACTACAGGCCGTCCCTTCGCTGTCGGCGTGGCAACAGGCCATCGCCGGGGCCCGACTCCTTGACAGGAACACAGATGAAGCGCAGCTACATCCGTTGCTTGCCTGTCAGCGCAGCTTCAAGCCGTTGCTGAAGTCCCGCAAGGAGGGCGACGTGCGGATGAGGAGTGGCCACAGGCCGTCTCCTGCCTACTGGCGTGCTACAGGCTGTTGCCGGTGTCATGCCCTGCTGGGCAGCTGCAGAAGGAGAGGGGATGTACCCTTTTCTCCCCGGCGTGGGTACAGGCCATCGCTGGTTTCTGCAGGGGGTGTTGGTAGCACCTTGCGGAGCGGCTACAGGCCGTCTCCTAATTGTTGGCCCAGCTACAGGCTGTGGCCTTTTCTGTGTACGGTTACAGGCCGTGGACTTTTCTATGTGCGGCTATAGGCCGTCACTGGTGCCCGGCTACAGGCCATGGCCCTTAATTCGGAGCAGCTACAGGCCATCTCCTGCTTGTTAGAGCAGCTGCAGGCTGTCTCTGGTGTTGCGCAGCTACAGATCGTCACTGGGTTGCTGCCAGGAGCTGTTAGGTCAGCTCCACCCTGATTCTGTCGAGGGTCAGCTCGCCTGGAAGGTAGTTAACCTTTCCTGCTATGGTGCCAGTGGGCAAGCTCTGGGGAATAGGGGCTCGCAGCCTGGGCGAACTTATGTCCGTGTTGCCCGGATTGGTACTGTGTGCTCTCCACCCCTGCATAGTCTCCTCCTAGGGGTGTTGTGGTGTCCTGGGTTGCCACAACTGGCATTTTGTTAATGAATAATATAAGCCCCCACTCAGTGGCGGATCCAGGATTTAGGAAAGAGGGGGGTTGTTTGTCAATGTAAGGGGTGGAGCTCCAGCCACAAAATGCTTTTTAACATTTCACAAGCATTTTGAAAGCATTTTGGGGCAAGTTGTGGTCCTTTTATGGTGGTTACTAACAATAATAATAATAATAATAATAATTATAATTATTATTATTATTATTATTATTATTACTGAAATACCAGCACAGCAGGATGAACCTGACACCACCAGCCCAGGAGGAGAGTACCAAGGGGTGACAGAGAGGTTGTATTCCCCGACGAGCCATCCAGGCAGGAACAGCATATCTCCCCCGTGACCCGACACCCCTCTTCCTTGCAGCCAGACCACCCATCAGTGTACAGTAAAAGTACACTACACTTCAACGGAGGAAACATTCGCCAGAATTGGGGTGGAACTTGCAGTGGCAAAGTCCCAAACAAACCCTCGGATGCCGCGTCCATTGGATTGGCCTCCACCAGTAAAGAGGACTCAGGAGGAGCCTCAAGATTTGTTACACCCCAAGGAAGCAGTGGCACAGTAGAACCCACCGGATATACTGTGAGTGGAGTGACCACCAGCTCTCCACCCTCTGTCACCCACCTTCGGGAGCCGGCATGTCGGCATATCTATCAGACAACTTTCGCCAGTACTCCTCAGAAGGGAGGCAGGCCCCGGGGTAGACTCCACCTGAGGTACTACTCGGGACAGGCCACCGGCCATCCCCCAAGGCTGCCCCAACCCCGACGGATGAAGGACAGACTCCACTGGAGCTGCAGCTTTGTCCAAGAGTGTCCACTGGGCCTCCCCCTCCTGACGTTCCCAGGACAGGAACCCTAGTCCCTATGGTGGAAGAGCAGACTCCACCGGAGCTGTGGCTGTTGCCGGGAGTGCCCACTGGGCACCTTCTTCCTATCACCAGGGTCTGTGGCCCCTGGGGGAGTCCCCTCCTCCTCCTCCTCCACCCCTGTCCCAAGTAGGAGCACAAGCAGTGCCCAACAAGGCTGCCTGGCGGAGGAAGTGTCCCTGGGACCTCCCACGCACACCCTGGACTGGAGTTTTTGCAGGTCCTGTCAGGCCCACCAAGTAGGAGAGCAGGCCCCTGGCCATCCTTCCTCTGTGAGTCCTGGAGCTCCTACTGAGGGTAGTGCCTCTTGCTCCACCCACCCTTCCTGTGGCAGAACGAAATGCCCCTTTCCCTGCCTTTCCCCCCGAGAGGGTGGGATCTGCTCCCCTGCAGGTACCCTGCCAGAGACTAAACCGCGTGAGACGTCCCCAAGGCCAGGTGTCCGGTTGCTGCAGCCCCATCCTTCCCAGGCGGTCGGACTCTCCTGGAGTGAAAAGACGCAGTCCATCCCTGATGGCCTCCTCCCGCAAATGAGGCCACAGCCCCTGGAGTCAGCTGGCCACCCCAGATGCCTGCTGCAGCCACCAGACCTCAACTGGTGCAGGTGGCCACAGTTCTCCCTTGACGGCGCCCCTGCCAGACGAGACCGTGCCCCAGGCAGGACGCTGCCCTCTCCGAAGCCGACCCTCGGCTCGGGCCTCCCCACGTCTGCCCCCAGGACCCCAACGACAACTAAGGGCCAGCGTCGTGTAGCTCACCTCCTGGCCCTCTTTGGCCCTAGCCCAGAGAGCCCTGCATCACCCAGGGCCTCTACAGAAAGAAGACCACCCACCATGCCACCCACCAACTCCTACGAGACTCATGGCAACCCCACAGGTGACCTACCCCTGGAATACACTCCGGACGGCCCACCCCCAATGCCGGCTGGTACCTGCAGTTCCCGGCATAGGGCCTACTGCCATCCATGACCCGAGCCATCCTCTCTGCCAGTCCCGTGAGTAAAAGACTCTGAGGTGTCTGTGAGCCCTTACCCACATGGAGCAGCCTCTCTCCCCCAGTGCACCCCTCTCCAGTGTTACCTCCCAGTGTGGAAACGTGAACTCCCCACCAATAAACTCGCACGCAGAGTGCTTGGCGCTAGGCCACAGGTTGCCCCCAAGTGTGACTGTCCTCCTCCAGTGTTACATATGGGCAGACAGCATCAGTGCTGCACTCCTCCCCTTCCCTTGCTTTGGCCATATTGAAGCGAATCGAACGTGATATATAAGGTATACTCCCAGTTATCTGTCCCATAAGAAAGTCTATATTACCACTTCCCTTCCCCCTCCCACCCCTCCACCCCTCACACGTGGATAGATTGTAAGTACTGTATTCTCTCGTCCCATGTAACGCGCATGTAGCATAAGGATAGCTAGGGTATCGTCTGTGTCACGCGGATGTATATAACTAGCATAGGAGGCCATTTATGTTATGCGAATATATATATATATATATATATATATATATATATATATATATATATATATATATATATATATATATATATATATAATGATGGCCAGCAAAACCAGAGTGATGATGTACATGATTTATTATTGGTGACGTTTCGGTTTTATAACACAAACCATCTTCAGACCTAAAACAGAAATAAAAACACACAAAAAAATAGAAAATAAACTAAAATATAATTTTCTCATCTTCCACAGAATAACATAACAGGGAACAGAGCAGGTCAAATGAAATAAAATCACAATACAACAATTTACCAGCTAAAAACAGAGCAATTGTGTAGAGGAGTCGTGAGCCAAGGGATGGTCGTAGCTCTGCCGTTAGTAGAGACTCCGCTATAAGTTTAGTCAAGTCATCTCGTGCAGTGAACAAAATTCGAAAGTTCTGGTTATTTATAGGGTGACTTTCCGAATCTGAATGATTTCGAACTGCAGAAAACGATGGTTTCGAGATTGGGAGTCCTGTCCTATGAGACCTTCCCTGATGCTCGGCAATCCTGGTAGCTAGATGGCGCTTAGTTTGACCAATATAGGATGCATTACAGCAACCACACTGAAATCGATACACCACCGAGGACTGCAGGGCATCCGGGACACGGTCTTTAAACATGAAACACTGAGACAGGATTTGGGGAGATTTAAACACCACCCTCAACGATATCTGCGGATAAAAGTCGTGAATTAGATTGATTATCCTGTTACGTAAAAAGTTTGATTTAGGACCTAAATACTGTAATGAAAAATAAACTTTAGCTTTCTCAACCGTGTGAATTTTTTTCAAAGTATTGGTTCTTAATTTAGTTAGCTGTATTCCAATATACTTATCTACAAATTTAGTTGGGAATCCATTGTGGTACAGGGTTTTCCTCAGAAACTGCAGCTTATTATGTAGAGAAAAATATAAGGAGCATAAATTATAGGCCCTAGTCACCAGAGTTAGAATTAAATTACGTTTATATTGGAGGGGAACGTTTGAGTTAAATTTAGTAGTTAATCCTGTATATGTAGGTTTCCTGTATACTGACGTTGTAAAAGTTCCTTCTGTTCTCTATGCAAATATCTAAAAAGGGGAGTTTATTATTTTGCTCCGTTTCACAGGTAAACTGTATATTTTTATGTTTAGAATTTAAATAATCCAAAAACAAGGGCACATGAGACTGGGACCTAAAAATGGCAAACGTGTCATCCACGTAGCGTTTGAAATAAAGTGGCTTAAAATGGGTGGGACAATCCTTTAACCATATAGATTCGTGATAAGCTAAAAGCATTAGCAAGGCTGGGTCCAAGAGGATTTCCCATAGCCACTCCGTCGACTTGTTTAAAGTAAGAACCATTAAACGTAAAGTAACAGTCTTGCACTGACAATGAGAGCAGTCTATGAAATTGGTCTTTATTTAACCCTCCAATGTTGTTAGTTTCATTAAACAAATTATCACGGCAGATATCCACAGTTTCATCAAGGGGGATATTTGTGAATAGGGATTTTACATCAAATGAAGCCATGAAACAATCGTTAAATTTAAGTTCACAAATTCCTTTAGCAAAAGAAAAAGAATCTTTCACAGTGTAATCATTCAAAGTTATCGGAGACAGCAATGGAACAAGATACTTAGCAAGATTATAATTGACAGTGTTTAGGGCAGATAGTATAGGACGAAGTGGGCAGTCCTCCTTATGAACCTTAGGCAAACCATACAAGACACCTGGTTTTGAACCTGATACAAATAATTCCGAATAAGTAGTTTCCTCAATTGCATGTTTAGATTTCAAGTTTCTAAGAAAATTGTTAATTTTATCTTCACTCTTCAATATAAACTGAAATATATCCCCAGTCACCCTACAAAATTTTGAAGAATCACTAAGTATATCCAGCATCTTAGAGTTATAGTCTGTCCTATTCAGTAACACTACTCCATTACCCTTGTCAGGTCTTAAAATGATTAAAGAGTTGTCAGATTTCAAATCCTTGAGGGCAGCATATTCTTCCTTTGTGAAACAACTCCGAGCTTTATAATTATAAAAACTAGAAAAAGCCAAATGCTTTAAACTACTTTTAAAATAATCGAAGGTTCTACCCTTGTTGGGAAAAAAGGCATGGTTTGACAAGATTTTAAAAAGCTTCTCAAAAGGGAGAAAGTGGGATAAAAAACTACTCTTCCTGGGGAAAGAAAACTTCAACCCCTAGATAAAAGGGACTTTTCCACACTGCCGAGACTTCTCGACGAAAAATTATAAATGACTCTGTCGGGAGATATACCTTGGGGATCTACAAAACCAATTTTCTTTAATTTTTTTTGGTGTATAAATTTAGTTCTAGCAAGGGAATTTACGTTAGTGCGTTCAATTAAGCTGGTCAGATGTACATAATCAATATATGAAACTGCAGATTTTAATTTAACCAAAGACTCATCCAAACGTAGTTTTAAGGAATTTACATGTCTACTTTTAGTTTTAATTTCACTGGTAAGAAGTTTACGTTGGCAATTTTTATACAGCCGAGTAGACTGAAGGTATCTACTATGAGTTTTAAAGTTCAAAAATGTCGGGGTTAGGTCATGATTCTGGCAGATGTTGAGAAACTGAAGATCCTGGTGGGCTTTACGTAACTTGTGATCCAGGCGCTGACTATGCCTGTAGACTTGAAGCACTGGTTCTCCATAGCGATTTCTGATGACATTAGCGATACTTTTGAGAAGCTTTTTAAAATCTTGTCAAACCATGCCTTTTTTCCCAACAAGGGTAGAACCTTCGATTATTTTAAAAGTAGTTTAAAGCATTTGGCTTTTTCTAGTTTTTATAATTATAAAGCTCGGAGTTGTTTCACAAAGGAAGAATATGCTGCCCTCAAGGATTTGAAATCTGACAACTCTTTAATCATTTTAAGACCTGACAAGGGTAATGGAGTAGTGTTACTGAATAGGACAGACTATAACTCTAAGATGCTGGATATACTTAGTGATTCTTCAAAATTTTGTAGGGTGACTGGGGATATATTTCAGTTTATATTGAAGAGTGAAGATAAAATTAACAATTTTCTTAGAAACTTGAAATCTAAACATGCAATTGAGGAAACTACTTATTCGGAATTATTTGTATCAGGTTCAAAACCAGGTGTCTTGTATGGTTTGCCTAAGGTTCATAAGGAGGACTGCCCACTTCGTCCTATACTATCTGCCCTAAACACTGTCAATTATAATCTTGCTAAGTATCTTGTTCCATTGCTGTCTCCGATAACTTTGAATGATTACACTGTGAAAGATTCTTTTTCTTTGCTAAAGGAATTTGTGAACTTAAATTTAACGATTGTTTCATGGCTTCATTTGATGTAAAATCCCTATTCACAAATATCCCCCTTGATGAAACTGTGGATATCTGCCGTGATAATTTGTTTAATGAAACTAACAACATTGGAGGGTTAAATAAAGACCAATTTCATAGACTGCTCTCATTGTCAGTGCAAGACTGTTACTTTACGTTTAATGGTTCTTACTTTTAAACAAGTCGACGGAGTGGCTATGGGAAATCCTCTTGGACCCAGCCTTGCTAATGCTTTTTTAGCTTATCACGAATCTATATGGTTAAAGGATTGTCCCACCCATTTTAAGCCACTTTATTTCAAACGCTACGTGGATGACACGTTTGCCATTTTTAGGTCCCAGTCTCATGTGCCCTTGTTTTTGGATTATTTAAATTCTAAACATAAAAATATACAGTTTACCTGTGAAACGGAGCAAAATAATAAACTCCCTTTTAGATATTTGCATAGAGAGAACAGAAGGAACTTTTACAACGTCAGTATACAGGAAACCTACATATACAGGATTAACTACTAAATTTAACTCAAACGTTCCCCTCCAATATAAACGTAATTTAATTCTAACTCTGGTGACTAGGGCCTATAATTTATGCTCCTCATATTTTTCTACATAATGAGCTGCAGTTTCTGAGGAAAACCCTGTACCACAATGGATTCCCAACTAAATTTGTAGATAAGTATATTGGAATACAGCTAACTAAATTAAGAACCAATACTTTGAAAAAATTCACACGGTTGAGAAAGCTAAAGTTTATTTTTCATTACAGTATTTAGGTCCTAAATCAAACTTTTTACGTAACAGGATAATCAATCTAATTCACGACTTTTATCCGCAGATATCGTTGAGGGTGGTGTTTAAATCTCCCCAAATCCTGTCTCAGTGTTTCATGTTTAAAGACCGTGTCCCGGATGCCCTGCAGTCCTCGGTGGTGTATCGATTTCAGTGTGGTTGCTGTAATGCATCCTATATTGGTCAAACTAAGCGCCATCTAGCTACCAGGATTGCCGAGCATCAGGGAAGGTCTCATAGGACAGGACTCCCAATCTCGAAACCATCGTTTTCTGCAGTTCGAAATCATTCAGATTCGGAAAGTCACCCTATAAATAACCAGAACTTTCGAATTTTGTTCACTGCACGAGATGACTTGACTAGACTTATAGCGGAGTCTCTACTAACGGCAGAGCTACGACCATCCCTTGGCTCACACGACTCCTCTACACAATTGCTCTGTTTTTAGCTGGTAAATTGTTGTATTGTGATTTTATTTCATTTGACCTGCTCTGTTCCCTGTTATGTTATTCTGTGGAAGATGAGAAAATTATATTTTAGTTTATTTTCTATTTTTTTGTGTGTTTTTATTTCTGTTTTAGGTCTGAAGATGGTTTGTGTTATAAAACCGAAACGTCACCAATAATAAATCATGTACATCATCACTCTGGTTTTGCTGGCCATCATTAGATTCCGCTTCCCACAGCACAAAAGTATCGCTAATATATATATATATATATATATATATATATATATATATATATATATATATATATATATATATATATATATATATATATGTGTGTGTGTGTGTGTGTGTGTGTGTGTGTGTGTGTGTGTATAAGGATTTGAGTATATATTGCCGTCTATGTCACGCGTTTGGGAATATTGAGATATACTTGACTGTCTTTGTCGTATACCTGAGACCAAGCGTACCTGGTGTATTGTGTGAACCATATGTATGACACTGTGTGGGAATTATTCTGTGTAAGAAAAGGTAGAAAACTGTGTAAAGGTCAAACTCACTGAACTAGGTGGAAATATTTACTGTAAGAGATAGCTTCCTGAGGTTATCTGGTAATTATATATCACATAGTTTTGATCACGGATTGTGTGTGTAATTGTCTATTGTTAATACATAAGTGTGCCTTTGACCAGTTGTGTTTGGACTTTCCTTCCTTGCCTGTGACTGATCCGGTTGAGAACAAAGAACCCAAGGTTGTACCGTGTTATGCAGCTTGTTCTGAGTCCCAGCTTCTCGGTCACAGACACGGTGCGGTTCTGGGTTCTTTGCTTCCAACCGGGTCAGTACAGACAAGGAAGGAAAACACAAACACCACTGGTCAAAAGGCACGCATATATTATCAAAAGACAAATACACACAAATTCTATGAACAAAACTGAGGAACATACAATGACTTGAAATAGTGTTTACAACAATCACTTTACACCTAATTCAGCAAGTATGACCTTTGCACGGTATTATACCTTCCCTGATATAGAGTTATGTCTTCACAGTGTCACAGACAAATCTCACAGATACACCAGGTACATTATGTTCAGTACACACAGACAATATAGTGCAGTATATCCAATATGGTAGACGCATGACATGGATGGTAATATAATTATATTCAAGCCCTTAAGTATAGGTGTTCGTGTGACATAGACAGATTCCTAGCCAGAGAAAGGCAGAAATACATCCGCGTGACGTGGACGATACCCTAGCTAACCTTATACTATGTGCGCGTTACAGAGGACGAAAGGATATAATACCTTGCATCTGTCGGGGAAGGGGAGGGAGGGGGGGGTAGTAGTGTGTCTAGGGTGGGACGGATTACTCGGGGCAGGGACTTGGGGCCTGTGGGGGGGGGGGCTGCAATGGAGAGCGTTGTACTGATGTATAATGTTCTGTGGGGCAACACTGGGGGAGGGTTTTCACATTTGGGGGAGGGCCAACCTGTGTATGGCCGTCGTACACTCCGCACATGTGATTACAAGCGGTAGAGTTCACTATGGCACACTGGGGGGGGGGGGAACTGAGTCCACCAGGGGAGAGGGAGGGACTAGTTCACAGGGATAGGACTAGTTCACAGGGATAGGACTGAGGGAGGCACCACGGTATAAAGGGGAGTCGCAGGGGCTAATTCACTGGGGGATTTCACCAACACTAGGGAGTGCACAACCATAAGGTTTCGTACTCACCATACTGGCAGAGTGGAGGGCGCGGACCACGGGGTGGGAGGGCCTATGCCAGGAGCGTCAGGTGCCGGCCAGGTGTGGGAGATGGGCCGTCCAGTGAATAGTACAGGGGAGGGTGGTCCATGTGGTCGCCACAAGTCCTGGTGGAGTGGGCAGGTGGTATGCTGGGTGGCTCCCTAGCCACAATGGACCTGCAGGAGGCAAGGCTCTCTGGGCTAGGGCAGAAGGGGGCCAGGAGGCGCTCTACTCGGCACTGGCCCTTAGTCATCATTGGGGTCCTGGAAGCGGACCTAGGGCTGCCCAGGGCTGGGGTCGGCTGTGGGGAGGGTGGCACCCGGGCTGCACTGCCATCTCACCCTGCAGAGGCAGCCGTCAGGGAGGGCCTGTGGCCACTGCCGCTGAGGAAGGCTCAGCTACTGCAGTAGGCATCAGGGGAGGCCCGCTGACTCCAGGGGCTGCTGTCTCACCATCAGGACGAGGCCGGCAGGGACGAGCTGCTGCCTCTCATCCTAGAGGAGTCCGACAGCATTTGGGGCTGCAGAGACAGGACACTGGACATCGGGGACGTCACGCCTGCTCTGGTCTCTGGTGGGGTTCCTGAAAGGGAGCAGAAACCACCCTCTTGAGGAGGGAGGTGGAGAAAGGGGAACCTCGTTCTGCCACCTGAGGGGAGGCGGGGCAAGGGGCACCTTCGTCTACAGGAGCCTGGGGACGGGCAGAGGGAGAGTGGCTAAGGGCCGACTCTCCTTCTTGGCAGGGCAGAGAGGCCCTGCCAGAACTTTGGTCCGGGGTAGACGGGGGAGGTCCAGGGGACTTTCCTTCCATCAGGTAGCCCCGTTGGGCACTGCCTGGGCTCCTACAGGGAATAGGAGGGCCAGAGGAGTCGGGGGAAGCTCCTCTGGGCACTACAGACCCTGGGGGTGGGGAGAAGACACCCGATGGATACGTCGGGCTATTGCCACAGCTCCAATGGAGGCTGCACTCCAGTCGTTGGGTCTGGGACTCTTGTCCCAGAGACAGCACTGGGGGACAGCAACATTTCATCCCGCTTGGTACCTCTGACAGAGTGTACCCCAGGGCCCGCCTTCCTCCTTGGGGGCGCCGGCGAAGGTCTTCTGGTGGACGTGCTGACATGCCGGCTCCCAAAGGTGGTTGGCAGAGGGTGGCTGACCGACGGTCCTTCCACCCACAATATACCCTACGGGTGATACTGTGCCGCTGCTCCTTTGGGGGAATAGCAACCCTTGAGGCTCCTCCTGAGTCCTCTGTTAAAAAGAAAGCTGATCCAGGGGACTCGGCATCCAAGGGTTTGCTTGGGATCTTACCACTGCAAGTCCCACCCCGATTCTGGCAAGTGTTACCTCCACTGGAGTGTGGTGTACTTTTCCTGTACACTGCCAGGTGGACTGGCTGCGGGGAAGAGGGGCGTCGGGTCATGAGGGAGATAAGTCACTCTTGCCTGGAAGGTACGTCAGGTAAGCCAGTCTCCCTGTCATCTCCTGGTGGGGTGGGTATCACCCCCTTGTACTCTCCTCCTGGGGTGGTGGTGTCTGGCTCACCCCGCTGCACAAGTATTTCACACCGTACCTGAACCCGAGGAGTTGGGATTCAGAATACACTGCATAACAATTATTATTATTATTATTATTATTATTATTATTATTATTTATCATTATTGTTATAGCTTTTAATTTTTACTGGCACTAATATTTGATAATAATCAGCTCTTAGGGGTGCCATTCATAGCCGAAGGGGGAGGCGGCTGCCTCCCCGCCCTCTCTGGATCCGCCACTGCCCCCACTTGAATCATCCATAATAAATCAGCCCTTATAGACACGACTCATGGAGCCCAGTGCTCCCACCAGCCACAGGCCCATGGGGACGAAACAGGGGTAGACCTATGACACACACAGAGAACGATTAACATGGACAGGAACTCGACACGTGAGTTTGCCTGTACGTAGTACGCGTTACGTTCGACACTTACCCTTGGCGGGATCACTTTGTATGTTTATGAAATGTTAGGTAAGTTATTTAATGAAAATCTTCCAAAGTCTAATTTAATTAAACAATATCGCATTATCTGAATGAAATATTGTACAAATACATAAACTGTCACAATATCGTATGCATGGTATCGTACATCGTACAGAGTGCTTATCGTATTTGCACGATAATTATCATATGGCTGGCAACTCTGCATCTAGCAAGTCACGTTCGTTATGAGACAATTCGCTGTCAAGTCAATTCACCGTCAGACGATCCGTTGTCAAAATATGGACGATTCCCCGTCAGGACAGTTCGCACCCTGGACGATTCCCCGTCATTCTATAAATATACTTATTACTGATTATATAAGATGGAGGGGGGTGCAAGGAACAGCGTGGTGAACTGAAGAGGTGAAACAGGCTGTGGCACAAAAGAAGAAAGCATACAATGAATGGATGAGAAATAGGGGCGTGGAAGAAGTTGAGACGCAGAAGAGAGAGTTATATGTAGAAAGAAAGAGAGAGGTGAAAAGATTAGTAAGAGAGAGTAAGAAGAGAGTGGATGAGGAATTTGAGTGTAAAGTGGAGGGACTGTAAGAAAATGTTCTGGAAAGAGGTGAAAAGAGTAAGACAGGGTGGAAGTGAAGTTAGCAGGGGAGTGAAAGATAAAAATGGTAGATTACTAGTGGAGAAGGGAGAAAAAGTGAGCAGATGGAGAGAACACTTTAAGGAATTGTTGAACATAGAGGATGGAAGTAACGCGAGTATAAGTGGCTGGGGAATGGCTGGGAGAAGGATTGAGGTGAGAAGACAGGAAGAAATCAGTAGGGTAGAAGTTGTGGAAGCAATGAAGAAAGTTAAATCGGGGAAAGCCCCAGGAATTGATGGTGTGTGTGGTGAAATGCTGAAGCATGGGGGAGAGATAGTAGTAGAATGGATGTGAAAGATGTGCAGATTGGCCTGGGAGGAAGGTAGAGTCCAGGAGGATTGGAAGTCAGGTATAATTATTCCCTTGTACAAAGGAAAAGGGGAAAAAGAAGTGTGTGGTAATCATAGGGGCATTTGTCTTCTTAGTATAATAGGAAAAGTGTATGGTAGGATACTTACTGACAGAGTTAGAGAAAGAACAGAGAAATTAGTTGGAGAAGAACAGGGAGGCTTTAGGAAGGGAAGAGGTTGTGTAGATCAGATATTCATTCTTAGATCTTTAGTGGAAAAGTTTCTAGAGAAGGGAAAGAAGTTGTATGCGGCTTTCATGGATTTGGAGAAAGCATATGACAGGGTGGATAGACAAGGATTGTGGAAAGTGTTAAGAATATGTGGAGTAGATGGGAAGTTGTTGAATGCTGTGAAGAATATGTATGATGGTGCGAAGGCTGCAGTGCGTGTGGATGGTGAACTAAATGAATTTTTCTCTTTGAAAGTTGTGTTGAAACAGGGATGTGTCATGTCTCCATGGTTGTTCAATCTTTACATGGATGGGGTAATAAAAGAGGTACAAGGTAGGGTAGTGGATGTTGGAGTGGTCCTGGTGAGAGAGATTAGTGTTTGGAAACTCCCTGTACTGTTGTTTGCAGATGATACTGTGTTGTTGAGTGAAGACGAAGGGGAGCTGCAAGGCTTGGTGGATGAGTTTGGGAGAGTGTGTAAGAAACGGAATCTAAAGGTGAATGTAGGGAAGAGTAAAGTGATGGTCTTTGAAAGAGGTGAAGTCAGTGAATATACAGCGAGGTGGGATGGTGAGGAATTGGAAAATGTGAGTACGTTTAAGTACTTGGGTAGTGTGATGAGTAAGGATGGAGGTTTGGAGGGTGAAGTGCGTGAAAGGGTACAGCAGGGAAGAAAGGTTGCTGGTTCTTTGAAAGCAGTGATAAGAAACAGAGAAGTGAGCATGGAAGTGAAAAAGTTACTACATGACAGTATTGTGATACCAACTCTAACGTACGGAAGTGAAGCTTGGACGTTGTTGGAAGGACACAAGTCAAGAGTGAGAGCAGTGGAAATGAGTTATTTAAGAGGAGCCTGTGGAGTCACATGGAGAGACAAGCTGACGAATGAGGATATAAAGGAGCGTTGTGGTGTGCATGTGGATGTGATAGGAAACGTTATGAGGAACACACTGAGGTGGTTTGGCCATGTGGAGAGGAAGGAGGGTGAAGGACTGACGAAGAGAGTGTATGTGAATGAGGTGGAGGGTGGAAGAGGGAGGGGGAGGCCGAGGATGAGATGGAGGGATGGGGTGGAGAGGTATATGAGAGAGGGGTGTGAGTTGGGAGCAGGGCAGTGAGATGGCGGGGGACAGGGCGACTAGGAGGCGATTTGTTTGTGGCCACCCCAAACGGGATTGAGGCGTCTGGCAATAGATAGATAGATAGATTATGTAATGCTAGGTGTTTTAGGCTCGGCTTCCCGTTCTGTAAACACCTAACGTGTAGCGGGGTTCTCTTTCGAGACCGGGGCTTAGGACAAATAAGAGAGAAGCAGGACACAATAACTCCAGGCAGTAACCTTACACGTGTATTACTCAGTCAGACAGGGGAAACAGCAGATTACAAACACAATATTCTGGTCGCTTATAAACACTTCTACCTAGATACTGCAATTAGTACATGCAGGATACTATGAGAGAATATAGTAAAATAACACTCGAGGCGGAGTATTCAGGATTAGTATAGTCCAAGGTTTCTAAGCGCATGGAGAGGTTAGAGGTAATGCTCACTAGGGGAGGGTGTAAGGCACTGGGGTCTACTTATGATTATGGTAGTATGAGGCGAAGTTTATTGGCAGCGTGTTCACTTTATTATTCTCTAGTTGCATGGGACTTTTGGTTAATTATTATTACTAACTCCACGGCCTGGGTATTTCTCTTATTGTGAAATGATGATTACAATGTGTCGGTCTTTCTCACTAGCATTTAGGTTCGTGATTGACAATTCACTGTTCCGCCTTGTCATTGTTAGACCACTATTATTCCAGTTCTGTTTAAAACACTTGGGTCTAGTACTATCAGTGCACTATGCCGCCTCGCCACTGTTGCATTATAATATTGTCACAGTCACTGTCTCATGGGTCACTGGGCAGCGGGTGCGGCGGAGAGATAATCTGGCTTTATTTCTGCTGGGACTGGGGCACTGCCAGGGGAGGCCGTACCGAGAGGGCACGGGATCACGCACAAGGGCATCTTCTCTCGTCCAGGGCTGCAGGTGGCGAAGGGGCCCGTACTCTCCAGGCTGGGGACAGGAGTGTGGCCCTCAGGACTGGGGCCGAACAACTGCCTGAATCTCTTGTCCAGGCTTCTGATGGAGGTGGAGGTCCTCCGCCGTCGAGGCGTAGGGAGTTCCTACCCGGGCCTTCTAGGGTAGGCCTGGGGTTCCCGAGGGCTGCGGCCCCCAGAGCTGGGCGGCACTGACAGGGGGGGGCTGCGGCACCGGTCTGCATTGGGGTCTATCAGGTGGGTCTCCTCCAGGGCCAGTTGTAGGGAGCAGAGGGTGGGGGAAGCTATAGGGCCTCTCCAGTACTCCTCTACGCCCTCTGCATCGGGTGTCGGGGAACTCGTCTCATGCTGGGGCGGCAGGGCGGCTCTCTGCTGCATCCGGCCGTGGGGCCCGGCTACTGGCCGTGGCCTGAGAGGGTGAATAACTGCCAGCAAACCCAGGGGCACCTTCGGAGTGGCCACCAGCCATCTGACGAAGGCAGGAGTGGCTACAGGCCGACTCCTTCAGGAGGGGTGTGGAGCCGCTACAGACCGACTCAGGGGCAACACATTCAGAGCGGCTACCAGCCGTCTGACGAAGGCGGGAGCGGCTACTGGCCGTCTGATGAAGGCGGGAGCGGCTATAGACCGACTCCTTCAGGAGGGGGTTTGGAGCGACTACCAGCTGTTTCCAGAAGGACACCTTCTGACGAAGGCAGGAGCAGCTACCGGCCGTCTCCTGGTTACCCTCAGGACGGCTACAGGCTGCTTCCTTAGTGAGGGGCGAGCGACTACTGCCCATCTCAAGAGGGAAGAAGACACCTTTAGAGAGGCTACCGGCCGTCTCCTGTAGAAGGCGGGAGCGGCTCCAGGCCGACTCCTTTGGGGTGCTGGCAGGAGCTGGACAGACAGCTCCACCCCTAAGCTGGTTGGTGGGGACTCGCTCGGAAGGTAGTGCAGGATTCCTGCTATGGTGACGGTGGGAGGGCTCTGGGTCATAGGGGAGTATGGCCCAGGCTGACTTGGGCCGTTGTCGCACCGAGTCTTGGTGCGCTGCTGCTGCTCATCCGTGGGGTTCTTGTGGGGGTATCTGGAAGTTCGCGGGGACACTATGCTGAATTCCTGGTGGAGTTGGTTGGATATTCCAAGGGACACTATGCTGTGTTTCAGATTAATTAACACCTTAATAACTAATTTTCAGGGAAATCTATCAAAGTCTATATTCATTCAGTAGCACAGGCTTTGGGTATCATTTTATAAGTTGAACTTTTGGCCAATAATTAATGTGTGTCTACCTCGCTGTAGTCGACTTTGAATTATATTCTAGCATCACATATAGCGGTCTTCATTAATTTTCATTGGTACTACAACATCCTGGGTGTATTTTAAAACAACTTCGAAGGGGTACAAGTATATATTAATCTCAAATGACAATATCCAATGGCTTGTTCTGGTCGGCCATAGCGGATGCAAACTGTGGGGAAAGGCATTGCTGAGACTCAACAGATGTCACTACATGCGCTGAAGAAGTGACCAAGATTACTTGAACCAACAGATAAGTAACCAGTGGCAGGGGAAGAGGCTCCATTATCTCCACTTTGCACCAGAAGTATTACGTTCTCCTTTGGCAGTGTACAAAAGCCTATATATATATATATATATATATATATATATATATATATATATGTCAAATATCCACCGTGACAAGGCACCACTGGGACATCGTGACCTCCACCCCAGGAGGAAACCATGAAGGGGCTTTGAGGGCGCACGTACTAGCCAGGCAGTACGGGCTTATGTCCCCTACTACCTAGCACCCTTATTCTCCGCAACAGACCCAGCTCCAGTACTCAGTGCTAGGGTATTACCCTCCAGCTGGACCAACCCTGGTCAGGTTCGAGGTAGGGCTGATTTTCAGTCCCAAGCAGCTCCCAAGTGACGGCCATCAGCAGCACAAAATCAGTGACAGCCATCAGCCACACAAACCCAGAGATGGCCATCAGTTGCTCAACCACTGCAACCCCCTCCTCCCCTGCAGAAACTGGTGACGGCCATCAGTCGCACTCGGGGGGAAACGGTACTGCCCCCTCTCCTCTGCAGGGTCCCATGGGGGCTGGACTGCGGTGACAGCCTTCAGCCACACCAGCTGGCAGGTGACGGCCATCAGCTGCATCTCGACTACCATCCCCTCCCCTCACAGGACACCAGTGATGGCCATCAACTGCACCTGTGGACAGGTGATGGCCATCAGCCGCACCTCGCCCATGATCCTGTCATGAAGTCAGGCTCCGATGACGGTCATCAGCCGCACCAACAGGAAAGGGATGGCCATCAGCCGCCCTCCTCCTGTTGCCCATGGGACCTCGTCGACAGCCATCAGCCGCACCAGGGAGAGACACCCCACCAAACATCTCTCACCCCCTGTGACTTCCCCTGCGGAGGACAACCATTGCTTGGCTCAACCCTTCTGTAGCCAAGCGGGACACCCCTCTGTTTCTCCCCACAGAGGCAGCACCCCGGAGAAACTTTGCTGTCTGGAGGAGGTTTGGTGAGGCCCCATGGTGTGCAGTTCACCCGGCACCCGGGAAAGACAACCAGCTGACGGACTCCCATCGGAGGCGACGCCGCAGACTACCCCTGACAGCCGCCCGACAGGAAAGAGACCTCAGCCGCCGGACTCCCAGAGGAACCCCTGCGACCCCAGGGTGCGACCTCCTCAACCCCAGACAATGATGACCTCCTCCCCAGGGTGGGTGCAGCACGCCTACTCTCCCTGTTTGGCCCAAGCCCCGAGGACCAGACCCCTCATCGAGGCCCCACGAGAGGAGGGCCTCTCACTACGTCGCCCAGCAGCCCACAGAAGACAACATCGCCCCTGAGGATTGTCCCGTGTCCTTTGAGAGAAGGAACACCTGACAAGACTCCTCATACACCTGGCCGACACCTGTGGAGCCCAAGACCCCAGCAGCCCAGTCAGAGCCCTCTAGTCTACCTAGTGCCTTTGTGATTGAAGAGTGTACTGTGTTGTACTTGTATTCATACTGTATACTGTGTGCAGAAATTAAGATAATATACGTGAGGTCGTTGCCCAGAGTTTTTATGTCCTGTTCCTCTCGTAGTGTGTCCTAGCTCCGGTCTCGAAAGAGAACCTCGGCTCAACAGCTAGTGTTTCTACGACGAGAAATCGACCTAAAACACCTAGCATAACAATATATATGGCAGCCTCTGTCAGAGATGCAGACGTATTTTTGTACTACTGTACTACCAGACACTTCAAAGTCAATGTTATTATCAAGTATGTTACTAACAAACTAATATTCTTTACTTATTATATTCGTGTGTTTCTAAATTAATATAACTTAAGCCAAGATTATCTTTGGAATAAAACTAACTACTCCCCATTGTCCCTAGTTAATCCTGATCCAAAAAGGACCCCAGTGCAATGGTTTATGCAACACCGATGAACGTGGTAAATCTACAGCTTTTCTTATTTTAACACACACACTCACACACACACACACACACACACACACACACACATATATATATATATATATATATATATATATATATATATATATTTTTTTTTTTTTTTTTTTTTGTAAACTCCTTGCAATATAAGCAGCCAGTTTAAATATAGAATAATTTCCAGAGCAAAAGAGGTCAAAGTTAGCTTTAAATGTTTACCATTATCAAAGAAAATTAAAGCTGATAATAAAGTTTAATAAAACGATGAGTGACATTTGAAGTAGGCTAAATGCAGGCATATATTATAGCACCACATGCAGACGTATGTGTACACAGTGGTTGGATAATTTTCTTCAAACGTCACTCATCGTCTTATAAAACTTTATAATCTTTAATTTTCTTTGATAAACGTAAACTTTTCAATCTAATTTTGACCTCTTTAGCTTCGGAAATTATTCCTGAAATATCCACCCGGAGAAGCGAGACCGATACCACCCCCCAGGAGGACGTAGAGAGTTAGCCTCCACCCCAATAGGTGGCAATGGGGAGGTACACCCATGTTCCACGCCACAGCAATATACATCCCCCGTGACCTGACACCCCTCTTCCACGCAGCTGGACCACCAGGCAGTACTCAGATCGAGTGCATTACCCTCTGGCGGAGAGAGCACTCGCCAGATTTGGAGTGGGACTTGCCCTAGGAAAGTCCCAAGTAGGCCCTCGGACACAAAGTCCACCTGACCTGCCTTTACAAGAGGGAGAGCCACAGCCAGCACTCACATTCCTACTTCACCCCAGTGGAGCAGCAGCACAGTAGTATCCACCGGATCTACAGTAAAAGGAGCGCCCATTAGATCTCCTCCTTCTGCCACCCACTTCCAGGAGCAGGCGTGTTGGACCGTTCACCTCGACGAACTTCACCTGTGCTCCTCAGGAGGGCAGCAGGCCCCATGGAAGTACCCACTGGATCTGCCACAGGGGAAGAGACAACCGATCGTCCCCCAGATACACTTTCCCCCAACAGCAGGAGGGCAGCAGAATCCACCGGACCTGCAGCACAAGCCAGAAGGCCCACTGGGACTTCTGTTGTTCCCGGGACGAGTGGTCCTCCAGCAGGGTACCCCGGACCTGTCAGCCCGAGGGAGTATCCACCAGATCTCCCTCGACCACTACCCCAGGAGGGAGCCTGGGCAGTGTCCCCCGGACCTGCCAGATAGAAGGAGTGTCCTCTGTACTACCTTCCTCCGCCCCGGCGTGGGTTCCGGCAGGGACCATCAGGCCCACCAGTCTGAGGAACAGACCACCGGTCGTTCCTCCTCCATGACTCTGGAGGTTCCCTACGAGGGCGCCATCTCTTGCTCAGCCTGCTTCCCTCCTGTGGCCGAGTGAGAAGCCCCTCCCCCCACCTCCTTCATGGGGTGTGGAGACTGCTTCTCCACAGGATCCCTGCCAGAGTACTTGTGACGAGACCACCCTGAGGCCAGGTGTCCTGTCTCTGCAGCCCAGCCCTGGACACCCCCAGCAGCTGACGGACTCCCCCAAGGTGAGCGACCATAGTCTACCCCTGATGGCCTCTTCCTCTGGGCGAGACCGTAACCCCCAGACAATGGCAGGTGCCTTGCAGGGCAGCCTCCTACACCCCCAGCTGCTGCTGGACTACCCCAGGGCAGGCAGCCGCAGCCAACCCGTGATGGCCCCCTCCTCCAGGTTAGACCACAGCCCCAGGACAGCACGGGGCACCTGGCGGCTGGCCCCAGGCCCCGACCAGATCAGGTCCACCCCCAGAACTCCCACCTCAGCCAAGGGCAGGCGCTATGCTGAACACCTCCTAGCCCTGCTCAGCCCCAGTCCGGAGGGCCACTACACTCCCAGGGCCCCCACCAAGAAAGGGCTATCCATCTGCCCGCCCTCCTGCTCGTATCAAGTACCGAAACCAGTAATGCCACTACTTTCTCGAGCTAGTAACGGGAATGGGAGCACCGCTACTTTGTATTAGTAGCGTTCCCAGCACTGTCTCTACCCTGCACCAAATGTAGGTATTCAACTATAAAATGAGTGACAGTGAATAATGTGAATATAGTGTGCATATCTAGTGTACAAGGAATTGGTGAAAAGAGCTTAGAAGAAGGCAGGAAATAGCCCTACAGTCACAACACAGTGTGGGTACACCGTAGTTTTTCACATTTTTCTTGAAAATTATGAGGCCTAGGATCACTGTTGTTGGCTCGAATGAAAGCCAGTGTAATTCTGCATAGGATGATAAAATAAAAACATAACAGTGGCGAGAAAAGTTTTTCGGTAGAGCTCCCCGAAAAAAAAGCTGTCTGTCAGAAATGGGTTTTACTTTTTCACTTATTACTCAAACACCATACCACGTATCAAAGTGGGACCTCCAGCATTCAAAAGCTTATGAAATTCTCTTTCTAATGATGTATAATATATTGAGATTGATTAGTAAACATTCGACTTATGATGTCGGGAAGTGACATCTTTGCTCCCGAATGTTTATTCTCAGGGACCCAACGTAGGTATACTGTGTTTTTTTTTTTTTTTTTTGCTTATCATGTAGAACAAACATCGACAAATAGGAATATGTGGGTTTTGTGGCAAAATAATAATGTTTGAGTGGTGAAAATCAACCGAGAATACACTTTTTTGGAGCGTGCGGCGGGCGGGGGGGGAGGGGAGATAAAGCAATGCGTCATGCCACAGAAAACTTATTAACTTATCCGCGCACGAAAGGGTTAGGAAGGTAAGGAGAAAAGAAGACAAATGCAGGAAATGTACAAAAAGGACCAAGCAATATCATTAGGATCAAGGACTGGGACTTGAGGGCAGGGGAAAGAGCACAAAGCAACACCATCCCCACCAACAGGCCCCAGCCCCAGCCCCAGAGCCCCCCCACGACTGCAACGGGCTTGGTAATGGGGGGGGGGGTTCTGGTGTTCAGAAAGAGATATATACATCTTCGGGCCCAGAATGCAAACATATAATGTACGTCAAACACATACCAGTCGATCAATATTCTCATGATGTATCAAACACATGGGGTAAGCCAGTTAACTCATGTGATGGAAATGTACCAGACACTATACACACACACATAAGAACACATACGTCACTCAGCCAGTATTATATACCGAGAAATCAGAGATGAGAGCTGGAGAGCCAGAGAGAATCTGAGACGGATGAAGGGGATAGGAGAGACAAGACAAGGAAGCTTAGGAGATAGGGTAGAATAGGAGATTCGCTATAACTCTGACAGTATGTGGGTCACGTCATTCTGTCCATCACACAAACACCATAAGTGTCAATAAAACCCCTTAACTCCAGCGTGTCTCTACGTCACCTTCACTTATGATAAAAGAAAGACAGAGCGGCCACCTACCGCTTCAGGTTATATGATGCCTCATGACTATATATAATGGTGGTACCTCGACAATTTGTAACTACAAAACAGTCTCCCTATCTCTCTCTTGACAAATGAACCGTACAGAGCTCTCAAGAAAACTCTCTTGAGAGTTCATGATTCAGTGTGTGGATGGACAAGGGGCCACAAAGACATAAGGTAACATGGCAGTGGGATGAGGATGTACTAGGTTGGTCCAAAAAGAAACCAAACTTTTTACACAGTGCACAAACTAGTAGCCATATCGTGACAATGCTGTGTACCAGCAACTTGAAGCCTTAGTCTAACACTAGCCACACCACGTCATGCAATGTGGCCATATCTGGACAGCAGGGCTAATGGGGGATAATAGTCATTTTGTGCTTCACAAAAAAGTCACGGATAAGGAGCAGCATGTGAGAAGATGGATTGGCATGGTACAGCATCCAGGTTTTGTTTGTCTATGCCTAAGGCCTCTTCCTTCACACTGCCTCCCTCAAACCCTTCAGGACATCCAAGGAAGTCTTTATTGACTGTATGACCATGTGGAACAAAGTCATGAAGAACAATACTCTCTATCTATCTATTGCCAGACGCCTCAATCCCGTTTGGGGTGGCCACAAACAAATCGCCTCCAAGTCGCCCTGTCCCCCGCCATTTCACTCCCCTGCTCCCAACTCACACCCCCCTCTCTCATATACCTCTCCACCCCATCTCTCCATCTCATCCTCGGCCTCCCCCTCCCTCTTTCCCCCTCCACCTCACTCACATACACTCTCTTCGTCAGTCTTTCACCCTCCATCCTCTCCACATGGCCAAACCACCTCAGTGTGTTCCTCATAACGCTTCCTATCACATCCACATCAACACCACAACGCTCCTTTATATCCTCATTTGTCAGCCTGTCTCTCCATGTGGCTCCACAGGCTCCTCTTAAATAACTCATTTCCACTGCTCTCACTCTTGACTTGTGTCCTTCCAACAATGTCCAAGCTTCACTTCCATACGTTAGAGTTGGTATCACAATACTGTCATGTAGTAACTTTTTCACTTCCATGCTCACTTCCCTGTTTCTTATCACCGCTTTCAAAGAACCAGCAACCTTTCTTCCCTGCTGTACCCTTTCAAGCACTTCACCCTCCAAACCTCCATCCTTACTCATCACATTACCCAAGTACTTAAACGTACTCACATTTTCCAATTCCTCACCATCCAACCTCGCTGTACATTCACTGACTTCACAATACCCATCCAATAAAAAAAAGTTGATCAACATCACCTTCACATTTGAACGACTCTGAGGTGCTGTTTTTGGCAACTGAGACAATGTTCCATGCCATGGCAATGCCTGCCTTCTTATTTCCACAGTTTAGCCGTACACCTGTGTTTCATCACCTCTTGTGACATTTTGTACAGAGTAAAAGTTTTTCCCAATTTTAAATAATTTCACATAAACAAGTTGCTCTTCAAGATTCTTCATTGTTCAACCTGCAACAAATAGCTAAGTGCACTAAACACATGTTCACTCAAGTGCATGTACACCTTTAGACATATGAACCTGCTACACTTCAAATGGCTGGTTGGCGATACCCGGCAACCTGCCGTAGTAAAGCATAGAATTCTATGAGTGAACCTCGTCACTTGTAACGGTGATCTCGGTTGGCTGCTTGATTTTATGTAGTTATGGAGAAAAAGGAATAATCATCGACAAATATGTATGAATATTTATGTGAAATGATTATTTTTACTAGTGATCTCTACACGGTTTTTTTCTTAACCCCTAAAACGCGGCTGTGTACGGGCGATCCCCCCGCTGTGGCGGGGTTGTAGCGGGGTCTGAGTACCTGTGGAAAAATATTTGCCAAAAATCATAGATTAACCCTAGAGCATTAAAATTTTTATGGCATATATTACTTACATTCAGCTATCTCCTGAGCCACATGTTGAGCCTTCGTTGACTACCAAAGGACTTGTGAAGACTTGCAAAGTTGGGTAACAAAGTCTTCACTCTCACACCTCCAGAAACCCGGTTTTCTTTCTACCACAGCCTCAATCTGTCACAGTACACTTTATACAACAACGTACAGGTTGTTTGGAATCCGTATTTGTAAATAAGAACTGAAAATAAGGCTAAAATGGACGGAGCGCACGGTCGACATGCAGCGCGGTGGCGATCTTCCCGTCAATATTGTCACATTTGCCTTTTCTCGGCAAAAAACACGTATACTCCTTTTTTTTCCATCATAGGACTTCGCAAACGTTTGCCTGTCACTATTACGGCCATAAAAATCAATGTCACTGCCAGTATTGTGGATCGGGACTGAGGAAGACCACCGCGGCGCGAGTTTATTCAGCCTTACGGCAGGCACTTTATTCTCGCTCCTGTCGGCCACTCGCACTTCATTTCTATCGCTCACTTTCACTGTATCTGTTTTTTTTTTTTTTTTGCCTTATTCATCAGTGTCACTGTCCAGTGTTATAAAAATAATATTTTATACACAAAAAACTTTCACTTTCAGAACATAGAATAGGAAAATATGCTTTCATCTTTTTACACTGGAGTGACTGTCACTCGCAATACTTATATGATTACTATGTACAATTATTTACAACAAAAAACACTGTCACTGTCAGTGCTTTTACAAGTACATACACTAATTTACACTCATCAGGCTGTCACTGTCAGCACGTAAAAGAAAACTAAACAATATTATCACTGTCACTCTCAGTATTTTTCCCAATATTTTTACCCTTATTTTCAAAATCTACTTAGGCTGTGGTAGTCGAAAAAACACGGGTAAGCACAGAGGGGAACTTTGCACTCTTTGCACTGCAAGGAGGTGCGCCTAAAAGTTCTTTCCTGCCTGGTAGTGTGGCTGCACACATGACACCTCCTCAGTGCTTTCCCCCTCTTTGCAGTGGCTGGCAGTGGCTCCAGGCGGTGTCGCTGAAGGTAGGCCATACACTGTAGGCGGTCTGGAGGTGTGTGAGGGTGGCGTTTGGGACCTGTAGAAAGCACCTGGCCGTAACGCTGAAGCAGCTGGTAGACACAAGTCTTGGAGAATCGTCTGAGAGAGTAGTTGGCTGGCTTCCTGTTCTTGATTTTATACAGGATGAAGGCGTTCAACATGCACATGTCAATCAAGTGCAAGAACACCTTCCTGTACCAACGACGATTTTTCCTCAGACAGTCAATCTCTCCAATCATCATATCCGACTTGTCCACCAGCCGCATATTGACGTTATAGTCAATGACAGCATCAGGCTTCATCACAGGCTGGCCAGTCCTTCTGTCGACCTTCCCTGTTGCCAGCATTTCACCCTTGTGTACTGTGGTGAGCATGTTCACGACTCTCTTATCATGCCACCTGATCGCAAGCATCTTGTCAGATTTCTTCAGGTGCACGTCTCCCCGCTTTGACTTTTCAGCCTCGGGGAAGGCAGGGTAATGTGCCCTTTTACTTCTGACAGTGCCACAGGAGCCGACGCCGTGTTCAGAAAGGTACTTGGCGAGTTTTGGAGCTGTATAGTAATTGTCCGTATACAGGACATGATTCTCGCCAAAGTACTTTTCCAAAAGCACTTTCACCACAGAACCAGAGAATCCAAGGGGGTCAGTCTTATCCAAATCGACATTGCTGGCGGTGTAGATGACGAAGTCAAGGATGAACCCCGTCTTGCAGTCGCACAGCACGAAAAACTTGATTCCAAAGCGGTGGCGTTTGCTTGGAATGTACTGGACGAACCGAAGACGGCCCCTGAACAATACCAAAGACTCGTCAATCACGACTTTCTTGAACGGGCGCAAGAACCTCGTAAACTTATCTTTGATCATGTTCAGGATTCCCCTCACTTTCCATAATGGGTCAGTTTGGGAAGGCTCATCATTATTCGCGAAGTGAAGATAAGTCATCAGCTGCCTAAAACGATCGCGGCTCATGTATTTATTGAATATGGGTGTTGGGCACAGCTCGTCGGAAGTCCAGTACTCTTCTAACTTATGTTTTCAGTTGTGCGGCATTAGCAACATCAATCCAATAAATACAAAAAGCTCGCGGATCGTCAGAGGCACCCATGATGCCATCCGCGACGTGGATGGCGTCGCAGCCTCACCTTCTCCTTCGCGAACTGGCGCACATTGCCCCTCGTACCTGTTTGTCTCGGTACAGATGTGCTCCATAACCTCGTCGTCAAGGAAGGCCAACAGGTAGTCAACGCATTCACCATCGTCGTCCACAGGGAAGTCAGCCTGAAGTCCACACTCACTGTCGTCAAAGGGCAGATCTTCAGGCACAAAATCTGATCCCTCTGACCACACGAAAGCATCTAAAGTTCCCTGCCTAGGCTGGGAGGTGCTTGGGGCGGCGGGGGGTGAGGCAGGTCGTGTGGGAGTGGGTGAGGCAGGCTGGGCAATAGTAGGTAAGGGAGAGGCTATCCCAGGCCGTGTTGGTGTTGTGGTGGTGGTGGTGGGAGGGACATTATCACTTGGGTCAAGGTCACCCGCGGTGGCGTGACTCCTGAGTTGCCTAGTGCGAGTTAGCCTAGGGGACTTAACTTTACTTACACGAACACTAGGCCTACGATAACCTCTCATACGTAAAATTGCTCGTTTACTTCCCTTTCTCGGTGGTGAAGGAGACTCCGACGACTCAGGAGACAGGATAGCAGACGAGGAGGACGAGAGAACAGGGCTGGGAGTACGTGGCGGGCTTGCGGTGGCGTGACGTGGTGTAGGGGACAATGGCGGTGCACTGGGGTCTCCGCTCCTCTTCCTTTTTTCCCCCTTTCCATATTCGAGGCCCCTTTTCACCGGGGCCTTCCCTGTTGAGGTGCTGGGCACAGTCACAGTCTCCTCCGGCACAGAAATAATCACTTCAGGGCCTGAATCAGCACTCAATTGTGTCTCGGATTCAGCCAGGCTAGACCAAACACACACGTCACTGCCATAGTCCATAGAGGCTTTCAACAGTTCTGAGGCTATTGCAGAGTCACTTAGCCCCTTGGTAGTCACTGGTAAAGTTTTGAAGGGGGTTGAGGTAACAAAACCCTTTTTCGGAGGGCTAGAAGGCACGGAACTAGAAGAGCTCGAGCTTGACATGGTGTCACCGTGGCAGATTTGCGTGGACTGACGCTATTCTGGGGCAAACCGCGCGAAAAAATGACAGTGTGACAACTGGGGAAACAACCGTTTCCCAATAGCAAAAAATGCTTGCGAGATGACGGCGCAGATTGACATGTATCAGCCGTCCGCGCGTTGCCATATCGCACGACGAGGGAGGGCCGAGCATCGGTGCGTCGGTGGGTTAAAAAAATGAGACTTGGCAACAACCGAGGTCAGTAGTACAAAGGTCAAGTGTGCTAAAAGTAGCTCACGGGTGGCGGGACTGATAGACAATACCAGCTGGAGCCTGCTTGCCCGCGGTTATTCAAAATTAACTCAAATCGCAAACGCGACGACCCGCCGTTCTGCCCTTTGGGCCGACCGTCGCAAATGCGACGATCCGCGTTTTAGGGGTTAAAGGTTTGATAGAGTTTAATTAGAAAGAAAACACCAGATTTGGCAATATCTGACTCTCAGGCTTACCACACAATATCGTAAGGCCAGGATGAATATAATACTGCTCATTGGTCATTGGAATTCAGGAGATATTAATGAAAATGTCTTTCACAAGATGTAGACTAATACATTCTTATTGTTAAAGCACCAGTTGCCATAATACAATGAAAGTAACTAACTGAAATTAAACAGTGACAACAGTTTACCATCTTGCTTTGCCACTTCCACCACAGCAGGGTGGAGGCCCATCGCATCAGGGTGACCAACTGTTCCATCCCATATCAGCTAGACATGTGATACACTTCTATATTAAAACGAAATTTATTAGTTGGCGACCTCATTATGTCTCCCATAATACAGGCAATGTTACTGAGATGTAAGGGCTAAGGCTAGCAGATCAAACCCTGCTTCAGCCCTCTATGAAAGTGATACATCTCCATGCATTATTACTGTTATACCCTGTTTGATGTGTAACAATGAACATTTGGTGGAAAATAATATGAATAATTCTCCAATCGATAAAATATAAACACTAAGTTATTACTTTTCCTCACATGTATCGGATGAAAGCTGTGTAAAGAGAAAACTAAAGTGATTGTTTCATCAACCCTGCAGCCCTTCACCTTAAAACTTGTAGCACTAAAATAAATTCGAGATATGATTCCCATGCATGTGGTTCATGATGTCTCTAGCAATTGGTGAACAAAATTATCATATCCATTGATATTACTCCCATTCATATTGATAAATCATCAAAATCATTAATAACGCCAACTGTCTAACTGTCAGACATCCAGATTAACACCTCACATTTCCCACTTTATCAATTCGCTGACATAAATTATTTCCTCCCTCTCTCTGCCTGCTTCTATAGCTGTCCCGCCGTCTGTGTATGAGGCGTCACACGATTTTGGTGTATCTTCATGACCATAAATATTTTTTAACTGGTGTGCATGTTTGTTCTATCTACATGGATTAGTATGCTGGAAAACATCAAGGAGCAAATGTTTTCGTTATCATTTGCTTTTTGCACAATGGAAACACACCGTAGCAACTGCGATTCCATAGCATCTCATAATATCAGTCACTCGCACTACTCGCATTTTATCACCCATCTCTCCCACATTCCATACTGGTGACCTCTGTCATGCCTACCCTTATCACCTCCCACCACTATGACTTCTTGAAATCCTGACTCTGTCTCACCTCTAACTCTCCCTATAAACCCATGATAGATAATATATAAAACCTATCATGGTTTGTTTCTTGTCTCAAGAAGCAAGGATGATGGCCATTTATATTTTAAACTGTGTGTTTAGAAGAACAGCCTCCCTTTGTGTCTGCACCATACTAAATATCAGGGGAGGCACATATCACAATACTTGCCAGCATTAAGCATAATTATATCATTAAGGATTTTTCATGTAGCATATATATAATGATTAAGAGATAACAATACGTGTGTTAGCAAGAATGGAAAGCATGATGATAGAATGACTGTTTTTGGTGAGTGTGAACTGAGGTAATGAGGGAGCATACGTTGATGGGTAGGCAGTTGGTGCTATTGATGATGATTCTGATGCTTTACAAAATATGTGAATGAGAGTAATATTAATGGATATGATAATTTTGTTCACCAATTGCTAGAGACATCATGAACCACATGCATGGGAATCATATCTTGAATTTATTTTAGTGCTACAAGTTTTAAGGTGAAGGGTTGCAGGGTTGATGAAACAATCACTTTAGTTTTCTCTTTACACAGCTTTCATCAGATACATGTGAGGAAAAGTAATAACTTAGTGTTTATATTTTATCGTTTGGAGAACTATTCATATTATTTTATTTTCCACCAAATATTCTTTGTTACACATCAAACAGGGTATAATAGTAATAATGCATGGAGATGTATCACTTTCATAGAGGGCTGAAGCAGGGTTTGATCTGCTAGCCTTAGCCCTTACATCTCACAGTAACATTGCCTGTATTATGGGAGACATAATGAGGTCGCCAACTAATAAATTTCGTTTTAATATAGACGTGTATCACATGTCTAGCTGATATGGGATGGAACAGTTGGTCACCCTGATGCGACGGGCCTCCACCCTGCTGTGGTGGAAGTGGCAAAGCAAGATGGTAAACTGTTGTCACTGTTTAATTTCAGTTAGTTACTTTCATTGTATTATGGCAACTGGTGCTTTAACAATAAGAATGTATTAGTATACATCTTGTGAGGGACATTTCCATTAATATCTCCTGAATTCCAATGACCAATGAGTAGTATTATATTCATCCTGGCCTTACGATATTGTGTGGTAAGCCTGAGAGTCAGATATTGCCAAATCTGGTGTTTTCTTTCTAATTACACTCTATCAAACCTTTAAGAAAAAAACCCTGTAGAGATCACTAGTAAAAATAATCATTTCACATAAATATTCATACATATTTGTCGATGATTATTCCTTTTTTTCCATAACTACATAAAATCAAGCAGCCAACCGAGATCACCGTTACAAGTGACGAGGTTCACTCATAGAATTCTATGCTTTACTACGGCAGGTTGCCGGGTATCGCCAACCAGCCATTTGAAGTGTAGCAGGTTCATATGTCCACAGTGTACCTCAATGACTAAGTGACATGGTGTGCTGCTGCTAGTGTAATAGTGTTAGACTAAAGCTCTAAGTCGCCGATACACAGTACGCCCATCGCTATCATGGCACGACAGCAAGTTGAAGCAGTGTTTAAAAAGTTTGGTTTCTTTTCAGGTAGACCTCACAGAAGCTGCAGTTAATCAGAAAAGGCTTTATTTGTTTTTGAAAAGGGGTTGTAAGAGAAAGGACTACTTTGCTGCCAAGCATAGGGCTAGAAAGGAGATGTACATGACAAAATCTGAGTCTCAGAAACGTTTACTGGCTAACCTAATACTCAAAGTAAGAATAAAGGTGGCAAATCAAATGAAGAAGGAAAACGGATAGCATAGGTGAGCAGTGTGTGGAGAAAGATGAACTGTAGTGGTGGCCAGTGAGGATATTACACACGCCTGGAGAAAGCATCATAACTTGTTGCTGAATGAGACGTTTGACTGGAGCAGGGAATGTTTGGAGTTAGCGGATCAAGTGTTTGGCCATTCATCTGCTACAGTGAGCAGGATAATGGGCATACTGCAGGTGGGGAAGGTGGCATGTGTCTGGGTTGACTGCTAAAATGTTGAAGGTTTCAGGAGATATAGGAGTGGGGTTAGTTACCGATACGATAAATATGAGTATACATGAGAGTGTTGTTCCAGATCATTGGCTGCAGGGTTTGATTGTAAATGTGTCCAAGGGGAAGGGTGATGCCCACGAAAGGGGAAATTACAGAAACATAAAACTTTTGGACTAGATAATGAAGGTAATGGAGAGAGTCTTAGAAGGTATGATTAGGGAGTGAATATTGGTGAGAAGCAGCTTGAGTTTATGCCAGGCAAAGGGACCATTGATGCCATATTTATTGTTAGACAGCATTAGGAAAATATATAGGAAAGGAAAGGGATGGGGGCACCCATCATCCACTCACTCAATGTAGAGATCCCATATGATCTCTATACTGAGTGACATGCCAACTGGTTTCCTGTACCTAGGAAACCATTTACTGTGCTGGGTGGTAACCATATAACCTGGGTTTCTGGCAGAGTTAAGTGTCTCCCAGATTCCCCTATCCAAAATCACTTAACCTGTGGATTGCACAATTACCCCTTTTTATCCCGTCCCGTGGTGTGCAAAAAACAAAGGAAAAAAAGTTTTTATTTTTTTTATTTTTGTTTATTATAAACTTGAAGATAAACATCCAGGGCATCATCTGGTGGAAAGAAAGAATCTCTCTCTCTGTCTTTGCATAGGGCCATGCACAAGATGCACAAGTTTACGTACGGGAGTAATGAAAATATATATATATATATATATATATATATATATATATATATATATTATAATCTTGAAGATAAATATCCAGGGCATCATCTGGTGAAAAGAAAAAAGTCTCTCTCTCTCCATCTTTGAGTAACGCCATGCATAAGTTTGAGTAGTGGTGCAGTTGTTTACGGTGATGCATGGCCACCACAGCCTGAGCTGTGGCTCACAATGCAACGCTACCCAGCCCAACCTGTGGCTCACAACCCACGGGCTAATCGTGGCAGTCGTTTCAGAAAGCCTCGGAGGGCCCAATACCTCCCCAGGACCCCAAACCAAATGAGGAGATTCGCATGGCCATGTGGAATGTGAGATGTGTAAAAGAGGACAGCAAGAGTGTGGAAGTGGTGAATGTGTTCAAGAGTGTGAGATATGTGTGATGGCATTGTGTGAAACGAAGATAAAAAGGTGTGAAGTGGAGGAGTGGGGTGCAAAATGTGTAAGATCAGGAATGAATGGGTGAGGAAGATGCAACGAAGGAGTTGATCTGTTGATGAATGAGATGTGGCAGTGTGGAATGGGAGATTACAAATGTGTCAGCTCGAGGTGTATGCATGTCAAGTGAGGTGAAACTGGTAGTGATTGTAGAATATGCACTGTGTGAGGACAGGAGTGAGAGACAGAAAGACAAGTTTTGGGATCAGCTAGATGACGTAGTGGGAGAAATGCCTAGGAGCTATAAAGTGATCATAATGGGGGATATGAATGGAAGAGTAGGCACTGGGCCTGAGGATGACATAATGGGTTGTTAGGGAGTACCAGGAGAAAATGATAATGGGAAGTGACTAAAGGATATGTGTCAGGAGAGGAGGTTGTGCATTTTTAACTCGTATTTCAAACAGAAAGATGCACATAAATGTAAATGGTATAGAGGGAATGGGATCATGATGAAAGAAGCCTGATTGATTACGTGCTCGTAGAGAGGTCGATGATGGGAATGGTTGCTGATACGAGGGCCGTAAGAGAATGATGTGGAGGTCTGTCAGATCATATGGTTGTGGTATGCAAGATTAAGCTGAGAGGAGTGAGGTGGATCAGGAGAGAGACAAGCAGTCACAGAGAAACACTGAAAGTCAAGAAGCTGAAGATCAAAGAAATGGCAGATGAATACAGGACCAAAGTAGATGAGGAGTTAGAATCAGTGAATTGGAATGAAATGGATCTGGACAGCCTGTGGACTGCATATAGGGATTGCTTAATTAGGAATGCTAAAGTGGTGTGTGGTGTGAGAAGAGTAACAACAAAGAAGAAAGGTACGGCATGGTGGGATGAAGAGGTTAAGAGAGCGGTGGAGGAAAAAAGGAAAAAGTGGCTAAAGTGGTTAAAAGACAGGGGTTCGGCTGAATAAGAACTGAATATATCGAGAGGAAGAAGCACGTAAAGACACTAGTGAAGAGGAAAAGGGAGGAGGTAAATGATTCTCTAGGAAGAAAAATGAATGTGAACTACTCTCAAAATAGGAAGATATTTTGGAAACGTGCAGAAATGTAGAAGTGAAAGCGGAAAGAAATGCGATGGTGTGAAGGATGTAGGTGGTAGATTATTAACCCATGGGGATGAATTAAGGACCAGATGGAAAGAATATTTTGAAAGCCTGATGAATACAAATAGAGAGAGCAAAGCAGCTGTAAACATGATTGGTATTAGGGGTGTGCAGAGAAGGAATGCAGTGCCAGGAGACATGCCACTCGCACAGGTGAAGAGTGCTGTGAAGTGGCCGAAAAATGGGAAAGCAGCTGGGGTTGATGAGGTGTATGCAGAGATGCTTAAGTGTAGTGGAGAGACTGGAATGAAGTGCTTGTTGGAGATATATAAGAAGGCATGGATGAGTGAAACTGTGCCAGCAGAGTGGAAAAAGGCTGTGAGTGTGCCCCTGTACAAAAATAAAGGTGAGTGAAGTGAGCGCAAGAATTATCATGGCATCAGTTTACTGAGAGTGGTACAGAAGGTGTAAGGAAGAATTATTACAGAGAAAGTAAAAGAGATATCAGAAGTCCTAGTAAGCGAAGAACAGGGTGGCTTTAGGAGTGGCAGAGGATATGTGGATCAAATATTTGAAACGAGACAGATAGCAGAGAAGGCTTGTGAGAAGGACCATGTGTTTATGGCATTCATGGATCAGGAAAAAAGCATACGACAAAGTGGACAGAGGATTGTGGAAAGTTTTGCACAGGTACGGGGTAGATGGTAAGCTGCTAATGCTGTCACAAGTCTTTACGATGGTAGTGAAGCATGTGTAAGGGTTAATGGGCATCTAAGTGAATGGTTCACGATCAGTGTGGGCGTGCAACAAGGTTGTGTGATGTCCCCATGGTTGTTCAATATATATATGGATGAGGTGAAGAGAGAAGTAAAAACATGAGTAATGGAAAGAGGGATGGCATTGGTAATGAATGGTGATGGATGGAATATCTCAAATTTGTCGTATCCTGATGATGCAGTACTGCTTGCAAGTACAGGACAAGAACTAGGTAGGCTAGTGCATAGTTTTGCTGATGTCTGTGAGCCTCGTGCCTTGAGAGGAAATGTAGAAAAGAGTTTAAAAAAATGGTTATTGAGAGAGAAGGTGACTCCAAGTGTGATGTTACAGTGCATGGAGAGCAACTGGAATTTGTGAGAGTTCAAATATCTGGGTACAGTGATAGAAAAGAGAGGAAAATGTACAAAAGATGCTGAAAGCAGAGTGACACAAGGAAGAAAGGTAGCTGGTGCAATGAAGGCCTTGATAAAAAACAGAGCCCTGAGTGTTGCAGCTGCACGAGGCTTACATGAAGGAGTGTTAGAGCCAGCTTTAACATATGTTTGTGAGACTATGGTGTGGCATGAAAATGAAAAATCAAGAGTATGAGCAGTGGAGATAGGACTACTGAAAAATGTATGCGGAGTACAGAGGGTGGATAGGATACAAAATAATGTGATTCTTGAAAGATGTGGAGTGAGGAAGTCGGTGGACAGCAGAATCAAAGAAAGAGCACTGAGATGGCATAGTCATGTGGAGAGAATGGAGTAATGAAAAAGGTATATCTGAGTGAATTTAAAGGAGGGAGGAGGCAAGATAGGCCAAGGAGAAGGTGAAGAGATATGGTGGATGAGTGTGTGAGGAAGAGATGTTTGGAAGTCTGTGAGCCCAGGGAACTGACAAGAAATCAAGCTGGATGGATGAATGTTGTGAGAAGAAGTGCATGATCAGGGATTTGGCACCCCTTTTTAACATGGCAGCGTCCAGACTGACTCAATCTCATACATTTATGTGAAGCTACAGAACGTGGTGAATGTTTTTGGCGTACCGTATCTGATAGAACCAGGATTTCAGGGGCTTGAATGATGAGTAAATGGAAGCATGCCCCATTGGACTGAGCAAATTTGGGCTGTCTGGACATTGCTATTCCTCACCCTGCCCTAAGGTAGGAAAGGAGGTCCGGATGATGATGATGGAAAGGGATCTGTCTATCTATCTATCTATTGCCAGACGCCTCAATCTCGTTTGGGGTGGCCACAAACAAATCGCCTCCAAGTCGCCCTGTCCCCCGCCATTTCACTGCCCTGCTCCCAACTCACACCCCCCTCTCTCATATACCTCTCCACCCCAACCCTCCATCTCATCCTCGGCCTCCCCTTCCCTCTTCCCCCCTCCACCTCACTCACATACACTCTCTTCATCAGTCTTTCACCCTCCATCCTCTCCACATGGCCAAACCACCTCAGTGTGTTCCTCATAATGCTTCCTATCACATCCACATCCACACCACAACGCTCCTTTATATCCTCATTCGTCAGCCTGTCTCTCCATGTGACTCCACATGCTCCTCTTAAATAACTCATTTCCACTGCTCTCACTCTTGACTTGTGTCCCTCCAACAACGTCCAAGCTTCACTTCTGTACGTTAGAGTTGGTATCACAATACTGTCATGTAGTAACTTTTTCACGTCCATGCTCACTTCCCTGTTTCTTATCACTGCTTTCAAAGACCTGCTGTACCCTTTCAAGCACTTCACCCTCCAAACCTCCATCCTTACTCATCACACTACCCAAGTACTTAAACGTACTCACATTTTCCAATTCCTCACCATCCCACCTCGCTGTACATTCACTGACTTCACCTCTCTCAAAGACCATCACTTTACTCTTCCCTACATTCACCTTTAGATTCCGTTTCTTACACACTCTCTCAAACTCATCCACCAAGCCTTGCAGCTCCCCTTCGTCTTCACTCAACAACACAGTATCATCTGCAAACAACAGTACAGGGAGTTTCCAAACACTATCCTCTCTCACCAGGACCACTCCAACATCCATTACCCTACCTTGTACCTCTTTTATTACCCCATCCATGTACAGATTGAACAACCATGGAGACATGACACATCCCTGTTTCAAACCAACTTTCAAAGAGAAAAATTCACTTAGTTCACCATCCACACGCACTGCAGCCTTTGCACCGTCGTACATACTCTTCACAGCATTCAACAACTTCCCATCTACTCCATATATTCTTAACACTTTCCACAATCCTTGTCTATCCACCCTGTCACATGCTTTCTCCATATCCATGAAAGCCGCATACAACTTCTTTCCCTTCTCTAGAAACTTTTCCACTAAAGATCTAAGAATGAATATCTGATCTACACAACCTCTTCCCTTCCTAAAGCCTCCCTGTTCTTCTCCAACTAATTTCTCTGTTCTTTCTCTAACTCTGTCAATAAGTATCCTACCATATACTTTTCCTATTATACTAAGAAGACAAATGCCCCTATGATTACCACACACTTCTTTTTCCCCTTTTCCTTTGTACAAGGGAATAATTATACCTGACTTCCAATCCTCCGGGACTCTGCCTTCCTCCCAGGCCAATCTGCACATCTTCCACATCCATTCTACGACTATCTCTCCTCCATGCATCAGCATTTCACCACACACTCCATCAATTCCTGGGGCTTTCCCCGATTTAACTATCTTCATTGCTTCCACAACTTCTATCCTACTGATTTCTTCCTGTCTTCTCACCTCCCTCCTTCTCCCGGCCATTCCCCAGCCACTTATACTCGCATTACTTCCATCCTCTACGTTCAACAATTCCTTAAAGTGTTCTCTCCATCTGCTCACTTTTTCTCCCTTCTCCACTAGTAATCTACCATTTTTATCTTTCACTCCCCTGCTAACTTCACTTCCACCCTGTCTTACTCTTTTCACCTCTCTCCAAAACATTTTCTTACAATCCCTCCACTTTACACTCAAATTCCTCATCCACTCTCTTCTTACTCTCTCTTACTAATCTTTTCACCTCTCTCTTTCTTTCTACATATAACTCTCTCTTCCACCTCTCAACTTCTTCCACGCCCCTATTTCTCATCCATTCATTGTATGCTTTCTTCTTTTGTGCCACAGCCTGTTTCACCTCTTCAGTCCACCACGCTGTTCCTTGTACCCCCCTCCGTCTTCTCTTCCTTCCACACACCACATCACATGTTGCACATATTTCTTCTGTAAATATGCTACACACGCCTTCCACGTCTCCTATCTGCTCCAATTCATATTTGCCCAATCGTTCCTCCACTTCTCTCTTATACTCTGCCTTTTTCTCATCCCCTTGTAACCTTTCCACTCTCCTTGCAGCTACTCCTTCCTCTCGTCTTTCCTTTCTTCTATTCCTCCATCTTACTTGAATTCTAATTCTGGCCACCACCAAGTAGTGGTCAGAAAGTCCACTCCCCCAACCTCTATACACTCTTGCATCATTTACACATCTTCGCATCCTTTCATCCACACACACATAATCAATCATTGCCTTCCTTTCATTCAGTTCACCACCCACCCTTCTCATCACTCGCCATGTATACCCGTGGATCATTTTATGCCTGAAGAGGGTATTGGCTATCACCAACCCCCTCCCACCACAAATGTCTACTAACGCACTCCCATTCTCATCTATCTCAGAAGGCACACCCCACTCACCAACTATTCCATCCACCTTCACATTCTCAACTTTACCATTCATATCACCAATCAAAAACACTCTCTCATTCCTTCCAAACTTTTCCATGCACATTTCTACATTTGTCCAGAACTCTTCTCTCACTCTTCTAGCACGATCTTGTGTTGGTGCATACACACACACAATCGCCCACATTTGTATTCCAACTTTCAACTTTACCCACACAATCCTTGACCCAACTGATCCATACTGTCTTATGCTCCTCTTCCATCTTTTACTCACAACTATACATACTCCTTCCTTTGCCCTCTCATTCTCACCTACTCCTGCACATATACCCCATCCATACTCCCATTCTCTCACACTTTCTCCTCTCCACTTTGTTTTAATGTTTTCAAGGAGGCCGTTGGCAGAGTCCATAGGAAGGTGCTGAAGTGGGCAATGAGAAAGCTTGCGATCGAGGAGCCTGATTAGGGTGGTTATGACTACGTATTTTGGTGCCTGCACCCAAGTGAAAGTGAATTGAGATTTAAGTGACGAGTTTTTCATGATGTTGGCATGCATCAGGGGTCAGTCTTGAGCCTCTCATCGTTTGTCATGGTGGGTGAAGCTCTCTTACGTGAGTTCAGAAACTGACTCCCATGGGCGATGTTGTATGATGACAACATGGTATTGACTGCAGAGAATGAAAGGGAGGCGGAGGAAAGATTTAGGCAATGGAGAAATGGAATGGGGCGCAAAGGATTGAGATTGGATAAAACAAAAGTGATGATCTTTCGGGCTGGTGGTAGGACTGTCAAAACAGATAGAGTGTAGCCATGTGCAATTTGTCAAAGAGGTTCAGGAAGTAACTCCCTGTGCAGTGTTTGTGGCAAATGGGGGCATAAGAGATGTAGTGGAATTCGAGGTAGACTGCAAAATAATGATAATTTTCTGTGTGCAGTGTGCTGGGGAGAGGATGCAGAGGTTGTCAGGCATCAATGAATTAATCTTGCTGATAAGTCTCTTGAATGTGTGGAGTTTTGCTATTTGGGGGACATACCGGTAATATGTGAAGGAGGTGGGGCTGAAGCTTTCTCTGTGGCTAGGTTAAGAACTGATTGAAGTAAGTTCAGGGAGCTGTTGCCTCCCCTGACACTAAGAGAACTCTCTCTCCATGCTAAGGGATCTTTGTGCACTGCATGTAATAAGGGTGTAATGGTGTAAGACCTGGGCAGCAAAGTAAGAGGGTATTTGAAGGCTCAAACATGCAGAAACAACAATGATTACATGGACAGGTTCTGCATGCTTGAATGCAAGGTCTGGGGTGCTAGGACTATGAAGGGTTGAGGGGAAAGATGGAACGGCAATGTACTGGTGTTGTGATGAGGATGGATAGACCGAGATGGTTCGGGCACATTGCGAGGATGGAGGATGACAATTGTGTATGGAAGGAGAGCATTATGAAAGCTGGGGATAAGGCTGCCAGCATCAATCCACAAAATACGTAGGATGAGGTAACAGAGTGTGACCTCAGGGATAAGGGACTGAACAGGGAGGCTGTTAGAGAACAAGCAGTGTGAAAAGCTGCCATCAGGTGACCAAGGTTGACGCATGCAGGCATATTAGAGCCTTGATAAATAATACAATCACATGTGCTTCTTCATTCTTGAATTTACCAGTAGGTGACTGGTTAGGATACTTTTATAAGTAAGAGGTTTATCACATTTGTTACACTTGAAATTAACTCCTGAATGTATCAGTAAGTGCTGTTTGAGGTTATCTTTACAGCTAAACATTTTACTACATTCATTTCATTTGAACTTCTTCACTCCTGAATGTATTAATAAGTGCTTACTGAGACCCTGTTTATGCCTAAAATGCTTACCACACTGATCACACTTGAAATTCTTTATTCCTGAATGTATTAGTAAGTGCTTATTGAGGTCAGATTTGCGGATATTCTGTTTACCACAGTGATCACACTTGAAGTTCTTCACTCCTCAATGTATTAGTAAGTGCCTGTCGAGGGTACCTTTCTGTCTAAACAATTTCCCACAGTGATCACACTTGAAATTCTTTACTCCTGAATGTGTTAGTAAGTGCTTATTGAGGTTACCTTTCAGGCTAAACAGTTTACCACAGTGATCACACTTGAAATTCTTCACTCCTGAATGTATCAGTAAGTGCCTTGTAAGGCTGTCTTTATGCCTGAACAATCTATCACATTCATTACACTTGAACTCCATTATCTCTGAGTGGACAGGTAAGTGCCGCTTGAGATAGTATTTTTTCCTAAAAAATTTGCCACATTTATCACATTTGAACATCTTCACTCCTGAATGAACAGTCAGATGCTGAGTGAGACTGGATTTATAAGAAAACAGCTTATTGCATTCATGACACTCAAACCTTTTCTCTCCTCCATGAACATCCAAGTGCTCTTTGAGAGTAACTTTCCGACTAAACTGTTTCCCACATTCATTGCACTTAAACTTTGTTCCTAAATGAATCATTAGATGCTTGTCAAGGTTATCTTTATAAGTAAACGATTTACCACACTTATCACACTTGAACTCCACTCCTCTATGAACGAGTATGTGTCTGGTGAGGCTGCTTTTATGAGTGAACTGTTTGCCACATTCATTACATTTGAACATTTTCACACCAGAATGATTTTGTTGTAGGTGCTGTGAGAGATGGCTTTTACTGCCAAATGTTTTCCCACATTCATCACACTTAAACTTTTCCACACCTGAATGGCGACGTAAGTGAAGGGTGCGGCAATATTTTCTCCCAAATATTTTACCACAATTATTACACTCATATTCCTTCTCTTCTGATTTAACTACTGAGTGCTGCTTAAATGTCCTCTTACCAGTAAACACCTTACCACAGTATAAACACATGAATTTTTCAGCTTCAGCTGAGAGGGTGACTGGGTCATGGACAAGCATATTTTCAATGACTGACATTTCCTCATCCACGTCACACTCTACCTTCTCATCTGGTTCTTCCTTCACCTCCAGTATTTCCTCACTCACATCAAAGTTTTCCTTCTCACCCAGTTCTTCCTTCACCAACTCCAACATTTCCTTACTTCCATCACATTCTACCTGCATATCTGGTTCTTCCTTCACTAAGTCCAATATTTCCTCATGCACATCATGCTCTACTTTCTCATCTAGTTCATTCATGAACTGCAATATTTCATTACTTCCATCACACTGTACCTCCACATTTGGTTCTTCTTTAATGGACTCCATTACTTTCTTACCTGTGTCATAATCTACCTCCAAATCTAGTTCTTCCTTCACTAAGTCCAATATTTCCACATCCACATCACACTCTACCTCCACATCAGGTTCTTCCTTAACCACCTCCATTATTTCTTTACTCACATCACCCTCTACTTTCACATCTGGATGTACCATATTCATATTCATTACATCATCCATTGCAACTCTTAGAATGCCTCACTAATTACTGTAACCTTCCTACTCTGCTCCAGCCTCACCATTTGCCTTACTATTTGCCATCAACATGGTTACTGACCAATATCAATATTATGCTAAACATATTTCCATTACTACTGAATAACAATGTCAACACATACCCCATACAATTGCAGATGAAAAATACCTGTCAACACACAGGTCAATATAACTGAACAATGTGCTAATACACAGATAAATACACCTGACCCAAATTTATATACACAAGATATTACCATCAAATTATTTAATGCCAACAGAGACCAGTTACCAATTTATCTCCAATTAACAACCATCTTGTAGTTTCTATGAACAGTTAGATGAACCAAGCTTCACTCTTACAGCAAACCAAATGACTCATTTATTGCATTGACGGACAGAAACACAGTAGCAATTGTTGCAGATTAACTCTGATACAGCAGAACCATCAGCTGAAGGTAAATGGTTGTCCCTGCAGGGCTGTCCCATGCAGTGAACTGACATTCCTTTGCAGCAGACAGTGCCTAGTTGTGGCAAGTACTACCCATAAATTGTTGGCTGAATCACCACTTGTAGGATGTGCTCAGACAGTATAAGGTGTGACAGTCCTTTGTACACTAAGCATTTACTACTCAGGCAGCTCCCCGATGACCACACTATTGTGTCTGCTTCACTGATGTAACTTTAGCTGTGGATCTGGAACAAGAGCTGCCATTAGACCAATACCTCTATGAACTTGATAAAACTACTGCACTTTATGCATACAGCCAGGAGGGACAGCATGATCTTTGATTCATACCACAACAATGCATGGGGCTGCGGGCAAGCCTTAGGCCCTGAGGTTATGATCAATGCTTTGAGAAACCCACAAGGTCAAGAACAAGGCTGGGTTACTTCAACAGGCTTAAAGGCCATGGCTAAGGTTTTTTGGGGGCCAGGCTTGTGGGTCCTAAGCCAATATATACACTCAATCCTTGAGTAAAACTTTTTGTTCTGACACGCTCAGCATAATGAGACAAGTCATAGCAACATGCAGAAAACCTCAAGCTCATGCAGGAAGTCAACAGGCCTGGCGACAGAATTTGAAAGTCCCATGTGATGACGTTACCCTCTAGATTCTCAGTACCTTTTCTGGGCGCATATTTCCATTCTGTATGGGTATTGTCTCAATACTACAGCAAGCCACCAAAGCCAACCAGCCCAAGTGGGATAAGTTAGGTTAGGTAATTTTGCCTGGGAAACACATTGCGCATATTTTCCAGAAAAACCTATGGATAGTTTTGAAACGACAGGGCGAACGTTGTTCCTGGCTGAGGGTTCACGGTGGTGAGATAATTACGCATACAGAATGGAAATATGCTTCCTTGGCACACTCAAGGCCAAATGGTTAAACAAAAATTTATGGGTTTCACAATTTTAGGGGACGAAATGGAACAAAAATGTATGCTAATCAGAAAAAAAAAAAACTCTCATCCCTGTGTTCTCGTAAGTTAGGGTTCAGTTCCACATTCTTCGTTTGATTTCATGCTTCCCAACACATTTTGAACCAACATTTATCAGTCCTTTCTTGTGCCTCACCTAATTCTTCCCCACACTCATAATGGATTTTGCAGTTTTAAGGCACAAAATGGAATGAAAATGTTTGCTAACTAGAGAAAAAAAATTACTCTTTCATCCATGTGTTCTCCTAAGTTAGCATTCAGTTCCACATTCTTCATCTGATTTCGTCTCCCAGCACATTTCCAAGTGACTAATCATACTGTTATCAATCCTTTCTCGTGCCTCACCTAGTTCTACCCCACACACATAATTGACCAACAGCAACTGAATTAGTATGGTCTTTCTGCAGCAAGTAAAATGTATATTTACTAAGTAGTGGAAAAAAAATATACAGTAATCTATAAAAAAAGGAGAAAAATATGCTTTACTTAAGCAGCAGAATAATGGTAAATTTTTGGAATGACTCCCAACTAAGTGACACTGAAATTAATATGCTCACAGCTGAATTTAAGCAATTCTAAGCACTCTCTCTTTTATAAGCATTCATCACAAATGCTTTTCTTCGTATAGCCTATAATCAAAGGAGATGGGGAGGAGGCGTCTCCAGCTCCTATCTCTGTCATTCACTGCATCTAACTTAAACTGACTGAGCTTAACCTAACATAATCTAATTTAGTCTGGATGAACCTAACTTAACCTAACCTGAAATATTTCAATCCAATCTGAACCAACCTAACTTAATCTAACCTGTGACATATTTCGATCTAGTCTGAACGAACCTAACTTAACCTAAAATAATTTACTATAGTCTGGACAGATATTTGATAACAGATGGACCTACAAGCTGAACAACCCCCATTCCCATTTATCTACTTAGTACTACAAAGTGCATTTGAGAAAGATGTATGCAGAAGAAAAGTTGATTAAAACTGCATAAACTAAATGATGAACATATTAATATCACTCTGCTAGTTGGGTGTAATTCTGAAAAAATACCAGAAGCATCTTACTAGCTTAATTAGCTTTTTTTCTTCGTCCTGATTGGTCTCTCACATTTTTCTCATAATTTCTGGAGCGGTAAATAAACGTTTCTCATTAAATCCGTTTCCCCATTGTTTTTAGTTATGTTCTGCTGTCAACTCTTGTTTGATTCATCAGCATAATGGTGGAAGGGACTGTACTACCCTAACAGTTTAACTAAACCTAACATAACCTAGCTTAACTGTACATAATAATTTAAGGTTCTATTATTGTTTCAACTCCTAACAGAATTCATTATTTTTCTGTTCGTTAATGGATAGTTCTCTCAATGACAAGAACTTTGAGTACCAACACCTACCACCACAACACATTAATAACGGCAATACATAATTCTTTTAATTTTCTGAAATTTTGGTCCGACGGTGCTTGGCAAGATCTGGAGGCGGATGCACAAACACGTCCCCGTAAGGTCCTCGTAAGGCCGCCGCCGCTACGGTCCCCGTACGATAGTCGGTGTTTTGCTATGTACTAACATTTCTCCCACCATCGTACGGTGACCGTAAGGCTAAGGGCGGGGAAAAACTCGCTGTGTTTGAGGGAATTTTTCCCCGCTCAGCTGATGGTCGCTTTGGCCAATCACAACGCAGGATGCTTCTCTGCCTAGACGCTTCAGCCAATCATCGTGTTTGGTGACACTGACTCTCAGCTGAGAAGAACTCAAAAACAAAACAGAGGACAGGCTTGGATGAAATATATGAAGTGTTGTCAGTCTGGGAAGTGCAGTGAGCAGAAAACATTACTCACAATATTACCAGCATAGCTACTGCTGCATATTGTGCAGCAGTACTGCACATTACTATTATACAATAATGTACGAGTACATTAAAGTGCCTTCAGTATACTGTACAGACTGAATCGCTCATATATTTAACATTTCAGCCGTACAACACTTATTACATTAATGTGCGTTCTGCAAAACTAAACTGACACTGTTGTATACTGTACAGTACTGTACCTGACATTTTATGTTGAACAAAAGCACCCTGGGATAAAAGCTCCAGCAAATAAAATAAATTTGTGTAGTTTTTTATTTTATTTTTTGCTTAACAGTAACGAGACCTAAGAACCTAAAGTAACCTGACCAAAGGTAACTGAACAGCCTAAGCTAAGCCAACGAGCCTAACCTAACCAAACCTTAACCAAACAATTTCACCTTACCTAACAATCTAACTAAATAACCTAACCTAACAGAACTTAGCTGAAGAAACATAAGAGCCACATAGAACAAGCTAACCTAAGCCAGAAAAAATAATAATAATAATAATAATCGACCTAACAAGCTAAATTTATCCAACCCTAACCTTGCTCTGAGATTCACATATATACTGTTCTCAGTCATTCCTTACTTTTGCCAGAAAATACTGAATAATTCCTAAGTCCCAAGAGGGATTCCATCCCTCCTTTGAAGTTTTGAATATATACCCGGGTTAATCTTAAATTTTTATGGCATGGAATTTAGTGATTTTAGTGAAAATTTTGGTATAATCTGTTTATATTAAGATTTTGTATTTTAATGTGGCCAAAACAATTATGTGAGGATCCAAATTTTGTCCTTACTCTCAGAAGGCACAAATCAAAAGCCACAAACCATAAAATCAAACAAACATAACAGGCTTTAATGACCTTTTTTTTTTTTTTTTTTAATTAATTGCCCCCTTGAAATGTCAAAATTCCCCTTACCCTGTTCACACAACTATCATATGCTAACTCAACATAACCCTAGCCTAGCTTAATAAATTAAGATAATTTTAACCCACCCCATTCCAGTAATAAACTACCCTAACTTAAATAACCTAAATTTAAAATAATCAAGTTTAAGCTAAAAGTAACCAAGGCTTAACCCAATTCTTACACCAACCTAATCTCACCTAACCTTAAATTTGCCTAACATTAGTTTAACATAGCTAACCTTATCAATACTCAATCCAAAAATAAACAAATCTTACCAAACAAAAATAAACCTAATCTAACCAACATTTAACCTAACCTAACCCAATTCTTAAATTAACCTAACCTAACCCAGTACTAACCTAACCTTACATGAGCCAAAATTAAGCTAAGCTAACCTTACAATAATCCAGTCCACAAATAAACAAACCTAACAAAAATTAACCTAATCAAAAATAACCTAACCTTGATTTTAAATTAACCTAACCTATCTTGCAACTATATTAGAAAAGGGATTTTTTTTTCTAGGGGCTTGACCTATTAGGCTATTCTCCTAGAGGTTCTTGTCCTGACGGTGTAGGCTACACTACTGCACAACAGAACATATTATACTACTCTACAGCACTACACCTTACACTATTTCACACTAACATTGCTGTACACTACTATAGACTACATTAAAGCATACTATAATTTTCTACCAACCTAAAGCATACGTTAATACTGTAAAACACTAATTTATAGTACTACACAACACTGATGAGCATGTAATACAGTAGAACACTAATGAACACATACTGAAACCACCAATTTACACTAATGTACAATTCATCGCACTGTATAATGTTGTACAGCACCTCTATTAACTACCCAGTTTATTGAAATAATTCGTTTACACGAGAGAATGCTTAATTCAATTTATTTTCGGGTGGCTGCAAGATACGGGAGACGTTAAGGTTGGTCGAGCCCAACCTTAGCGGCGATCGTAAGTCTCCGAAAGTGTTTAGTGCATGCCAACATCCGACGCCGCTCCCTTTTCCCCCGCCCGTAGCGAGTTACGGGACCGTAACTGCGTTAGTGCATCCGGCCCCTGGTGAGTAATGAGTGCATGTGTACGTTGGTTCCACTGCGCTTTACAGGCCTAGATCGGCGGGCAATCAGCAACCTGAAGTCAAGGGCGGTCATTTTGAATGAATCATGGCGTATGGCCAATGAGCGACCTCCTTACAATTTCTTTTGTTTTAGGCCAATCATTTAAAACCTAATTTTGCTAATTAGGGATGGAAGGCCTTCAAATTAATCTGAATTTAGTCTAGCTATGGCGACCGTCCAATGCTCATGCTCGAGTTGTGAATATGGATTTTACAGAATTATTGTAAAGATTTTTGAAAATGACAATGATAAAACCGAGTACTTTCGTCAGTGTTTTGCCAGATATTTATTCCTCAAAAATACCACTGCAACATTCCACCGCTTCTTCATTGCTGCAGCCCATCTTTACAAGCCACACGGACAAGCAAACAGCCAGTGAAACAAGGTTTGTTCAGGTGATACAGCACAGCCTCATATAGATTAGGTTATATAGGATATGTTATATAGGTTAGGTTAGATTAGTGTAATGCTGTCTTTTTAAGGCGACTTCTCGTCGTAAAAACACGAGCACTGGAACGGGGTCCTTTGGCTAGACCGGATGTAATGCACTAACAAAGGAACAGGGCATAAAAAGAGACAGTACACCGAATCACATCTATTGCTTAAATTCTATCCCTTACAGCGCTACATACACAATATTTGACACACAATAACACAGAGATACAATAATACACTTATAACTGGATCCAATCTACTTTTACACAGGGCACAGGGCAGTCAGGGATAGGTGTTACTGTTATTGAGAAGAGGTATCACTTCACTGCGATGGTCAATTGAGAACAATTGTCGTGTCACTGGTGGATAATAATAAACGGGGGAGTTTCACTTATATTCACTGTGATCGGGAGTCTGTGGGGTAGATGCTACTATAATAGAGGTAGGGTGCGTATGGCGACATCCGACACTGTCACCTAGTCGCAAGGGAGCACTTCACTAGCCTTTCGGCTCACTCACGCACCTACCTTCAATTTCACAGAAAACTCCCCGCTTCCTTTCTGAGAGGGGGAACTGAACTGTTTAATGTTTAAGCACGACTTACTACGATATCACTGTTTAATATAACTTTTATTAGACACTGCCCTGTGCGTTGGATCACTGTCACTGTATTAGGGGTCACTGTCACTGTCACTGTTCTACCCGTGTTTCTTGGGTAGTTGTGTCACTGGTACTTACTGTCAGGGAGGCTCCCTTGTTTAGGGCCTCGACCTGAGGGGCGGCTCCTTCCTAGGGCCGCGCTGGTGGGGTGCAGGGAGGCCCTGTAGTCTGGGGGCCTCGACCTGATCGGGGGCTCTCGGGACTAGGACCGAACAGGCGGAGGATTCGGGCCTGCTTCCTCTGCTGCCAGGGCGTGAGAGAGCCTAGGTCGCCGTTGTCGGGGACCGTGGTGGAAGGCCTGGGCGTCCGGGGGCTGCAGGTGCTCAGGGGGAGAGGCGCCGTCAGGGCTGGGCTGTGGCAGCATCTCCTGTAGGGCTCCAACAGTGCTAAGGAGCGTCCGGGTGTGGGCGGTAACTCCGCAATCGGGCCTTGCCACCACTCTAACGCCTCCGCTTGGCCAAGAAGCCTGGATGGCGACGAAGGGCTCCCCGTAGGGAAAGAGGCTTGAGGGAGACTCACACTCTTCGTGGTTCCCTGAGTGTGTTCATTGGGCTGAGGTGGGGCTCCACTTCCCCTAGTATGGACTTTGGCTGGTGCCGTGAACTTGTCCGGCGTGCGAGGGACACCAGTAGGGTGATCGGGGTCGCCCTTTCGCCGAGGCAAGAGGCCGTCAACGTGGTGTTCCTCCCGCAGTAGGGAACAAGCCGGAGTGAGGGGCCCAAGGGCCGCACTCTCCCCAATACGGACAGATCCTACCGTCAGGGAATTCTCCACCCTGGTACGTGCCCCAGCCGTAGCTGAGTGTCTGCCCGTACGGGAAACGACTAATGGAGAAACGGGATCACCCGTCTGCTCCGGCGAGAGGCCGGCCCCGAGTCGCCGCTTCCGTAATTGGGTAGCGCTACACGTATGGTAGCAGGGTCTCTCTACCCTGGACCGTATTCTGGCCGTAGCCAAAGTACAACTGGAGAGGGATGCACACAGGCAACTCTCTCTCCTCAGCGTGTTAAGGCCGGAGCCTGGGGTCACCTTCCCCTTTACACACTTTGTCAGGCCGTAGCCTGTGTCTGTTTCTCTTTTGAGGCCGTAGCCTTGGGCCTCTTCCTGCCCTTGGGCCTCTTCCTGCCCTAGAGGGTGTAGCAAGACCGTCAAGACGGTGTTACTTGGGACTGACCTCTTTTCAGTCCCACCCCTGGTCTGACGGTCACTACCCCGCCCGCACAGTAGTTCAGGTTGTCTGAACGCCTTGGGTTGGGGCACTTGCGGGGAATAAGGGCTCAGGGTCGGGATGCCCCGATGACCCTCTTGCCCGAGGTCACTAACCTCACCGGTGTGTCCTCCTGGGGTGGTGGTGGGGTGGCGGCTCGGCGGTGGTGTGGGGGGTGGTGAGGTGGGAGGTCCTGTGGTGGTCTCGGCGGGCATTTTACCACCCTCTGCGTCATTGAAGTCACGGCCCCGTGACTGGAGGTGGTAGGTAGTGGAGGTGGCTGTCTGGTAGGCCGGGGTCAGGTGTTGGGTGAAGCTGACCCAGTGCGTGGTGAATTGATTGGGCTCCTGGTGGGGGCAGAGCGTGAAGTGGAGGGAGGACGGCTGGTTGGTCCGGCGTAGGAGGCGTAGCAGGTGGTGGGTGCCTCTGACTCTGGTTGGTGGGTGGTTGTGAGGTTGCCATCGGACCCTGGTTATCTTCATCTCGGGGAATGGTGCCTGGTGGGGAGATGAGATTTGAATGCTGGAGAGTGATGGGAGGGTGGTGCTTTTATTTGGGCTAATGTGGTGGGAGGAGCGTTGTACTTTGGGGAATTGGGAGTTAGGAAAGTTCCAACGTGCTTGGTGGAGGGGTAGGGTTATGGGGGAGGTATTGTGGGTGGGTGGTGATGGTGGATTCTGGGATAAGTGGGTGTTGGGTGGGGGTGTCGGGGTGTATCTCGTGGGTGGGCGTGAGAGTCGTCCCGATCTGGTGGTGGTCGTGGTTATGGTGGGTGTGGGTGGTGAGGCTGGTTGATTGCGTGGTGGCGGTGAGGGTGTACGGTGGTGAGGTGGGTGGATGATTGGTGGTGCGGTGTGACGTGTGTAATGGGAGTGGTCATGGGGGAGGTCGGTGGTGGGTGTGGGGTTGGGGTGATTCTCGGGGGAGGTGGGCGGTTGTGGTGGCGAGGGCGGCCTGGGTGGGGTGGAATGGGGGGTGGTGGGTGGATGGGTGTTTGGTGGGTGAGTGTCTGGTTGCGAAGTAGGGGTGGTGGAAGGTGGTTGCGGTGATGGTGTGCTTGGTGGAGAGTTAGTAGGCGGAGAGTGTGAGGAGGGGGGGGAAAAGGAATAGTAGTAGGAGTTTGGGGGGTGAAGTTGAGGAAGGTCAGGGTGGCCAGGTGTGCGGGCCTGGGTGGAGGTAGGCTTAGTGCGGGGGTGGGCGGTGGCGGGTGGGTTGAAGGGACGCACGTGGCGGGTGGGTTGAAGGGACGCACGTGGCGGTTTCTGTATGTGCGGTGTTGCCCTTGTTGATCCACGGTGACTTGATAAGGATTAGGCACCCGCACAATTTTGTAAGGTCCATTGAATCGGGGGGCGGTCTTCGGTGGGGTAGGGAGATTTGCAACCACCACAGATTGGCCAGGTGTGTATGGGTTGGAGTGGGTTGTGTCAGGTGCTAGGTCCTGCTTTGAGTGGAGGTGGTGGAGGCGGCGTTTGAGGTGGTGGAGAGGGTCGGTGCTGGAGGGTGGAGTGGGCGGTTGTAGGTGGTGACGGAGGGGTAGGAGTAGGGGTGGTTCCCCGAACACTCTCTCGTGCGGGGTTATTCCATCTTCCCTTGGGCACGTGTTTAACCCCCATTGCACGATCTTAACGTGTGCAGGCCAGTCTTCATTTCCTGTTTGCGTAATGCGCGTGTGGACTTGGTTCATCAGGGAGCGGTGGCTTCTTTCGCATACGCTGTTGCCTTGGGGCCAGTAGGGAGATGAGTGGGAGATGCTGTATCCAAAGATGTTGGCAAGTTCTTCCCATATTTTCCCCGTAAATTCAGGGGCATTGTCAGAATGGATGGCTTGGGGAATCCCGAAATAAGGGAAAACATGTCGGGTGAGGGTGTCGGCGATTGACGGTGCAGTGTGGTCCTTGGCTGGGCAGGCGATGATGAATTTAGAGTACACATCCACGAAGATAATTATGTACTTATAGCCGGATTTTGGTGTGAGGGGGCCGACGACGTCTAGGGAGAGAAGTTGCCACGGTTTTTGTGCTGTGACTTTTCCTGTAGGGCCTGATGTTCGGGTGATATCTTTGCCAAGAGCGCATGCTCGGCATGATTGTATGATCTTCTTTGCGATGGTGGATGGGTTGGGAGTCAAGTACATATCGTTAAATATCTGTAGCAGCTTCTTAGTTCCTAGGTGGATGCCGTTGTGGGCATGGAGGTGGAGCATGGTGTCGTGAGCCGTGGCTGGGCTCAGGACAATGTGTCCGTTTGGGTCAAAAAGATGTTCGCCATGCGGGTGGAGTTTGTTAAATGTGGTCTGTGGAATCCAAGTGGGGCGTTGTTTGTCAAACCACATTTTAACCAGGTCGGGTTCTTCTTTGATGGTGTTGATTGGGAGACGGGATAGGGCATCAGCGTTGGTGTGTAGCTTGCCTAGTCGGTATGCAATTTCGAAGTCGTATTCTTCGAGGGTTTCCCTCCAGCGTATCAGTTGGGCGTTATTTGTATTTGACTGTCGTAGCCATTGTAGGGATTGATGATCGGTGATGACTACTACGTGGGTGCCCGAGATGTAGGATTTGAAGTACTCTAGGGACCAGATGATCCCTAGGCACTCACGTTTTGTGGCCGCGTAGTTCCGCTCTGCCGTGTTAAGGGTGCGACTGGCACAGGCGATGATGTGTTCCTTGCCATTTTGTACCTGCGCAAGGACAGCTCCTATGGCGATGAGGGACACATCGGTATAGAGGCGGAAGGGAAGATTGTAGTCTGGGAACGCGACTACTGGCGAGATGGTTAGTTTTCATTTGAGGGTGGTGAAGGCTGTTTGTCTTGTCTCTGTCCATAAAAAGGGTTCGCCCTTTTTTGTTAGTTCGTGGAGGGGTTTTGCGATGTCAGCAAATCCTTTGACGAATCGCCTGTAATATGACGTCAACCCCAGAAATGCTCTGACTTCGAGCACGTCACGGGGGAGTGGGATGTCTGCGATGGCTCGAAGTTTCTCTGGGTCTGGTGAGATGCCCTCTGCATTAATTAGATGCCCTAAGAAGGAAACTGATCTCTCTGCTAACACACATTTCGTAGGTTTCAGTTTAAGTCCTGCTTGGCGTATGCGGTGAAACTCTTGCTTGAGGCGGTGAAGGTGGTCGGCCCATGTACGACTGAAAACAATGACGTCGTCGAGATATGCTAAGCAAGTCTCCCAAGTTAGACCGCTAAGGACTGACTCCATTAAACGGGAGAATGTGGCAGGAGCGTTGCAGAGTCCGAAAGGGAGGACATTGAACTCGTAATGTTTGCCGTTGGATGTGGAGAAGGCGATTTTGTGTTTGTCATCGGGATGCACAGGGACTTGCCAGTACCCCGATTGTAGATCCAAGGTGGAGAACCATGTTGAGCCATGTAAAGAGTCTAGGGAGTCGTCGATACGTGGCAGGGGAGTGGCGTCTTTGACTGTGACATCATTTACTCGGCGGTAATCAACGCAAAAGCGCATTGTCCCGTCTTTTTTTCTTACGAGTACCACCGGAGAGGACCATGGGCTAGTAGAGTTGGAGATCACGCCGGCATCTAGCATGTCCTGGACCTGCCGGTCTTCTTCCTCTCGTTGCTTAGGATTTTTCCGTCGTGATGGTTGGCAAATTGGAGGTCCTGTTGTGTGTATCTCATGGCTGAGATGGGTGGTATGGCCAAGGTCGGTCGGGCCTGAGGAGAATAGATCTTGAAAATCCAGGAGGAGTTGTCGGAGGCTGTTGGTTTGGGCTGGGAATAGGTGTGATGGTAGGGTGGGTAGGGTGGGCGGGTCTGGGGGCGGCGTTTGGCATGGTTCGGCTTCTTCAGTGTCACCGATGATGAGTCCTCTTGGTAAGGTTAGTGGTGTGGTAGCGAGGTTGGCGACACGGATTTCTTGGGCATGTGGGGGAAGGAAGGTAGGGCTTACTAGACAGGAGGAGAGTGGTCCGGTGGGGATGGATGGTGAGAAGAGGACGGAGGTATGGGAAGGTTTGTTAAGTTTTACCCAAGCTTCATGATGTGGTGGAATGGTGATAGAGGAGGCGACAGTGGCTGAAAAAGATGGGGAGGGATGTAGATGATGAGTGGTGGGTGGTGGGGATGGGAGTCTAGTGGTTGAGGGGCTGGGTAGGGTGTAGGTGTGTCTGTGGTATGGGACAGGTGAGTGTCTGATGGTAGTGTGTGGGGGTGTGGGTTTTTGGTGAGCTTTCGTTGGTGTTTTTTTTTTTTTTTCTACCTTAGTCCTCACTGCTGGTTGGTTGTGGTGGGCTGGATTGAAGTGGAGGCGGCGTTGGTCGCAGTCAATGGTGGCATGTAATTTCTGTAGGAGGTCCAGCCCTAAATATCCATCGTATTGACTGCATGTTGAGTCGAACATGATGAATGGGTGGCTAGTGGATATTTGTAATGGGTGTGGGTTTGAAGGGCCCGAGTTTCCCCACGGATAGGCAGGGGGCCGTCCCCTGCGTCGACGAGGTTGGCTGAGGTGGGGAAGAGGGGGCCGAATGCACCCATGTGGCGGGAGTAGAAGTGGGAGTAGAGGCACGATCTGGCTGCTCCCGTATCCACTAGTAGACGTGCCTTGACCCCGTTTAGCCAGATTTTGTCGTAAACAGGGGGTCTGTAGTTGTGTGAGGTGGCCCCCGCCACCGTGGGGAGGTGCGGGGGTGGGCCTAAAAATCCATTTGCTGTGGAGTGGTGTCTTCTTGGTCGTCGTCGTCTGTTCCCGAGAGGGTGTGCGTCGGTGTGTCGTCTTCCTGGGCGGCGGCGTCTAAGGAGGATAATTTCTTGCGTCCTTGTTGAAAACCTCTGCGCCTGCTAGCTTTGAGCTGTTCCCTAATTTCGTGGAGAGGGCAGGTGCGGCTGCAAGCCGTGAATTCCCAGGGGTTAATGGTGATGAGGTTTCCTTGTTCCCTCGGGTTTGAGCGCTTCTTTTGGGGGTAAGCTCTAGGGACTGTGGGCGGCTCAGTAGCTGGCTGATGTGGCGGCAGTTTAGGTTTGGAAGGGGGTTGTTGCCTTGTAGGAAAACGTGTCACCGCGTGGAGTGGCTGTGGTGTGGGGCGGGCGGCGAGCAGACGTCGGACGAGTTGTAGGTCATTTTCCATGTCCCCTGAGGGGTCGTAGATTGAGAAATGCTCCCTGACTATGCTGGGGAGGATTCTCAACAGTGCATTGAATGTATGGATATCCCGGGCATTGGGTGGTGCCTCGGGATAGGCGGCGCTGACGAGGCGCCTAGCCCGGGTGAATGTGTCATCCAGGTTTCCGTCGTAGGTGAGGGCGTCGAGTTGAGAAAGAGCGACAACTCGGCCTATGGATGGCGTGAAAGCCTGTCTCACTATTTGTGAGAATTGGTCCCATGACAGTTCTGGGACGACTTTTGGTGCGACACTAGTGATTATTTTACCCAAGTTAGGTAGAGTGACAGCGATCTTTTCTCTGTCAGTCAAACCCTATGTCCAGGAGGGGTTTGACCATGTCCAAATATACGTCTATGTCACACTCGTCCGGGTTGAACTTCGGCAATTGGATGTGCGGTTTAGCTGCCATTGTAAGTTCCCTTTCGTGTTCCTCCGTGCGTTACTCGGATCTAGGACCACCGCTTGCCACCAGTGTAATGCTGTGTTTTTAAGGCGACTTCTCGTTGTAAAAACACGAGCACTGGAACGGGGTCCTTTGGCTAGACCGGATGTAATGCACTAACAAAGGAACAGGGCATAAAAAGAGACAGTACACCGAATCACATCTATTGCTTAAATTCTATCCCTTACAGTGCTACATACATAATATTTGACACACAATAACACAGAGATACAATAATACACTTATAACTGGATCCAATCTACTTTTACACAGGGCACAGGGCAGTCAGGGATAGGTGTTACTGTTATTGAGAAGAGGTATCACTTCACTGCGATGGTCAATTGAGAACAATTGTCGTGTCACTGGTGGATAATAATAAACGGGGGAGTTTCACTTATGTTCACTGTGATCGGGAGTCTGTGGGGGAGATGCTACTATAATAGAGGTAGGGTGCGTATGGCGACATCCGACACTGTCACCTAGTCGCAGGGGAGCACTTCACTAGCCTTTCGGCTCACTCACGCACCTACCTTCAATTTCACAGAAAACTCCCCGCTTCCTTTCTGAGAGGGGGAACTGAACTGTTTAATGTTTAAGTACGACTTACTACGATATCACTGTTTAATATAACTTTTATTAGACACTGCCCTGTGCGTTGGATCACTGTCACTGTATTAGGGGTCACTGTCACTGTCACTGTTCTACCCGTGTTTCTTGGGTAGTTGTGTCACTGGTACTTACTGTCAGGGAGGCTCCCTTGTTTAGGGCCTCGACCTGAGGGGCGGCTCCTTTCTAGGGCCGCGCTGGTGGGGTGCAGGGAGGCCCTGTAGTCTGGGGGCCTTGACCTGATCGGGGGCTCTCGGGACTAGGACCGAACAGGCGGAGGATTCGGGCCTGCTTCCTCTGCTGCCAGGGCGTGAGAGAGCCTAGGTCGCCGTTGTCGGGGACCGTGGTGGAAGGCCTGGGCGTCCGGGGGCTGCAGGTGCTCAGGGGGAGAGGCGCCGTCAGGGCTGGGCTGCGGCAGCGTCTCCTGTAGGGCTCCAACAGTGCTAAGGAGCGTCCGGGTGTGGGCGGTAACTCCGCAATCGGGCCTTGCCACCACTCTAACGCCTCCGCTTGGCCAAGAAGCCTGGATGGCGACGAAGGGCTCCCCGTAGGGAAAGAGGCTTGAGGGAGACTCACGCTCTTCGTGGTTCCCTGAGTGTGTTCATTGGGCTGAGGTGGGGCTCCACTTCCCCTAGTATGGACTTTGGCTGGTGCCGTGAACTTGTCCGGCGTGCGAGGGACACCAGTAGGGTGATCGGGGTCGCCCTTTCGCCGAGGCAAGAGGCCGTCAACGTGTTGTTCCTCCCGCAGTAGGGAACAAGCCGGAGTGAGGGGCCCAAGGGCCGCACTCTCCCCAATACGGACAGATCCTACCGTCATGGAATTCTCCACCCTGGTACGTGCCCCAGCCGTAGCTGAGTGTCTGCCCGTACGGGAAACGACTAATGGAGAAACGGGAACACCCGTCTGCTCCGGCGAGAGGCTGGCCCTGAGTCGCCGCTTCCGTAATTGGGTAGCGCTACACGTACGGTAGCAGGGTCTCTCTACCCTGGACCGTATTCTGGCCGTAGCCAAAGTACAACTGGAGAGGGATGCACACAGGCAACTCTCTCTCCTCAGCGTGTTAAGGCCGGAGCCTGGGGTCACCTTCCCCTTTACACACTTTGTCAGGCCGTAGCCTGTGTCTATTTCTCTTTTAAGGCCGTAGCCTTGGGCCTCTTCCTGCCCTTGGGCCTCTTCCTGCCCTAGAGGGTGTAGCAAGACCGTCAAGACGGTGTTACTTGGGACTGACCTCTTTTCAGTCCCACCCCTGGTCTGACGGTCACTACCCCGCCCGCACAGTAGTTCAGGTTGTCTGAACGCCTGGGGTTGGGGCACTTGCGGGGAATAAGGGCTCAGGGTCGGGATGCCCCGATGACCCTCTTGCCCGAGGTCACTAACCTCACCGGTGTGTCCTCCTGGGGTGGTGGTGGGGTGGCGGCTCGGCGGTGGTGTGGGGGGTGGTGAGGTGGGAGGTCCTGTGGTGGTCTCGGCGGGCATTTTAATTAGGTTATATACGGTAGATTAGATTGATAGGTTATATACTGTAGGTTAGACAGGAGAGGTTAATGAAAAAAAAAATCCGTTACTTCAGTTAATACAGCACAGCGTTGTATAGGTTAGGTTAGGTTAATGATAAGAAACACATTTAATCAAACATTTAATTCTTTTCTTAGCTATTTTGGTGATTTCTGTACGATTTTTTGGCTGATTACATCGCAAAAATGACCGTTTCGGGGGGATGAAGTGGGGAAAGAGGGGGGCAAAACTAGCAAACGATTATTTTGCAGTAAAACTGACATTCACAATCGTAGAGAAATCTAAAATCAGTAGGTTTGTGAAAAAAAAATTAAAATAGAGGTTGGGGGCTTAAACGATAATTTTACCCAGTTTAACCTATCTATCTATCTATATATTGCCAGATGCCTTAATCCTGTACGGGATGGCCACAAACAAATGGGGTGCTTCTGAAAAGCGTAGTATTCCGTCAGATGGCTCCACTGTAGCAGTAAACACATTCCCGCGCTGTTTAAAAAGCATAATTTTATTTGTTAAATATTTACACTTGTGTGAAATTGTGAATCATGGTAATGTCATATGCCGTAATATAAATAATACAAATAGAACGCGTATATATAACGTATCATGAATTGTTTATATTTATCATAAACTGAAATTAAAATATCACTGATGGCATGTGATGGCAATCCGCCATTTCAGTGGTCCTATATTATTTAATTTCTGCTACATTTAGTGCAAGTTAGATTCTTAATACATAGTTTGTTCAGAGTGTAAAGTACGCCTAGTGGGTATTAAAATGCCCGCCGTGCCCGCCACAGGACCTCCCACCTCACCACCGCCGAGCCGCCACCCCACCACCACCCTAGGAGGACACACCGGTGAGGTTAGTGACCTCGGGCAAGAGGGTCATCGGGGCATCCCGACCCTGAGCCCTTATTCCCCGCAAGTGCCCCAACCCCAGGCGTTCAGGCAAACTGAACTACTGTGCGGGCGGGGTAGTGACCGTCAGACCAGGGGTGGGACTGAAAAGAGGTCAGTCCCAGGTAACACCGTCTTGACGGTCTTGTTACACCCTCTAGGGCAGGAAGAGGCCCAAGGGCAGGAAGAGGCCCAAGGCTACAGCCATAAGAGAGAAATAGACACAGGCTACGGCCTGACAGAGTGTGTAAAGGGGAAGGTGACCCCAGGCTCCGGCCTTAACACGCTGAGGAGAGAGAGTTGCCTGTGTGCATCCCTCTCCAGTTGTACTTTGGCTACGGCCAGAATACGGTCCAGGGTAGAGAGACCCTGCTACCGTACGTGTAGCGCTACCCAATTATGGAAGCGGCGACTCGGGGCCGGCCTCTCGCCGGAGCAGACGGGTGATCCCGTTTCTCCATTAGTCGTTTCCCGTACGGGCAGACACTTGGCTCCGGCTGGGGCACGTACCAGGGTGGAGAATTCCCTGACGGTAGGATCTGTCCGTATTGGAGAGTGCGGCTCTTGAGCCCCTCACTCCGGCTTGTCTCCTACTGCGGGAGGAACACCACGTCGACGGCCTCTTGCCTCGGCGAAAGGGCGACCTCGATCACCCTATAGGTGTCCCTCGCACGCCGGGCAAGTTCACGGCTCCAGCCAAAGTCCACACTAGGGAAAGTAGAGCTCCAACTCAGCCCTATGAACACACTCAGGGAACCACGAAGAGCGTGAGTCTCCCTTTAGCCTCTTTCCCTTCGGCGAGCCCTTCGTCGCCATCCAGGCTTCTTGGCCAAGAGGAGGCGTTAGAGTGGTGGCAAGGCCCGATAGTGGATTTACCGCCCACACCCGTGCGTTCCTTAGCCCTGTCGGAGCCCTACAGGAGACGCTGCCGCAGCCCAGCCCTGACGGCGCCTCTCCCCCTGAGCACCCGCAGTCCCAGGACGCCCAGGCCTTCCACCGCAGTCCACGACGATGGAGACCCAGGCTCCCTCACTCCCCGGAAGCAGAGGAAGCAGGCCCGAATCCTCCGACTGTTCGGCCCTAGCCCCGAGGGCCCCCGATCAGGTCGAGGCCCCCAGACCACAGGGCCTCCCTGCACCCCACCAGCGCGGCCCTAGGAAGGAGCCGCCCTTCAGGTTGAGGCCCCAAACAAGGGAGCCTCCCTGACAGTAAGTACCAGTGACTTAACCACCCAAGAAACAAGGGTAAAACAGTGACAGTGACAGTGACCCCGAATACAGTGACAGTGATCCAATGCACAGTGGCAGTGTCTAATAAAAGATATATTAAACAGTGGTATCATAGAAATTCGTGTGCAAGCGTTAAACAGTTCAGTCCCCCTCTATAGGAAGGAAACGGGGAGTTCTCCGTGGAACTAGAGGTAGGTGCGTGAGTGAGCCGAAAGGCAAGTGAAGTGTTCCCCCACGACTTGGTGACAGTGTCGGATGTCGCCATACGCACCCTACCTCTATTATAGTAATATCTCCGCCACAGACTCCCGATCACAGTGAACCAAAGTGAGACTCCCCCATTTATTATTATCCACCAGTGACACGATAATTAATCCAAACTGACAACCACAGTGAAGTGATATCTCATCTAAGTAACAGTAAAACATATCCAAGACTGCCCTGTGCCATGTATTAATGTATATTGGATCAGGCTATGTAAACGAGTGTAATATTGTATCTCTGTTCTATTATGTGTCAAATATTGTTGTATGTACACTGTAATGAGTAGAACTTAAGCAATAGATGTGATTCGGTGTACTGTCTCTTTTTATGCCCTGTTCCTTTGTTAGTGTATTACATCCGGTCTAGTAAAAGGACCCCGTTCCAGTGCTCGTGTTTTTACGACGAGAAGTTGCCTTAAAAACACAGCATTACAGGTATCTTGACTCATCCAGTCTCTATGTGGGCAGAAATTTAATATTGAGTAAATACTGGCATTCACCATCATAAATCATCCGGTCTGAGGAACCGTCCCAAAACCAAGATCGTTTACGCGTCATTTTTTGCTCGGTCTCGCCGAGGACAGACGACTGGGGAAGGTGAACAAGCCAAGACATCGCCTCCAAGTGATCCACAAGATTCACACGGAGTCAAGTTCAGTATTCACGATTTTATATATATATATATATATATATATATATATATATTGTAATGCTGCGTTTTTAAGGCGACTTCTCGTCGTAAAAACACGAGCACTGGAACGGGGTCCTTTGGCTAGACCGGATGTAATGCCGCCGTTACCATCCCCTCACACCACGAGGCATGGGTGCCCCTGAGCAGGCCCTCGGGCCCATCCGTTTTGTTCTCCCCCCTCCTCCCTGCCGGACCCCTTTCCGCCTGCCTCGTTTCCCCTACCTTTCTCCCCCCCCACCGCGCTGCCATTCGCATCGCCAATCTCGCACCATCCCCTCTCACCCTTCCCAAAGGGCTTATCGTCGGAGAGATGGAAGAAGCCGAGCCCTGCGTCCCGTCCCCCCACCAACGCCCAGCCCCCCTTCCCCCCATCCCTGACCATCTCTCCGACCAACAGTCAGACGCCTTACGCCGCCTCCTCCTGGAGTTCCAGGATTTGTTTGCGGCAGGGCCCACAGATATAGGACACGCTACGTACCTGTCTCACGAGATCCATACGACAGGCCCTCCGATACGACAGCCTTCCCGACGTAAGAACCCCCGACAGAGAGAAGAGGAGGACCGCCAAGTGCGCGAAATGGAAGAGGCGGGTGTTATTTCCCCCTCCACCAGCCCGTGGTCCTCCCCCGTCGTTCTAGTGAAAAAAAAAGACGGCACGATGCGGTTTTGCATCGATTACTGCCGCGTGAACGACGTCACGATTAAGGTTGCTACTCCCCTTCCCCGCATCGACGATTCCCTAGACTCCCTATACGGGGTGTCTTGGTTTTCTACCCTTGACCTCCAGTCTGGATATTGGCAGGTCCCAGTCCACCCGCATCATCGAGGCAAGACGGCCTTCTCTACCAGTAATGGCCGACATTATGAGTTTAATGTCCTGCCATTCGGCCTCTGCAATGCCCCTGCCACGTTTTCCAGGCTGATGGAATCTGTTTTAAGCGGCCTCACTTGGGAGATATGTTTGGCCTACCTTGATGATGTCATTGTTTTTAGCCAAACCTGGGCCGATCACTTGCAGCGCCTCCGCCGAGTTTTCACCCGAATTCGCCAGGCAGGCCTCAAGTTACATCCAGCCAATTGTGTCCTGGCTGCAAAAACCGTCGCGTTTCTAGGCCATACCATTTCCCAAGCAGGAATTTCCCCAGACCCCGACAAGCTGCGTGCCATAGCGGACATACCACCTCCGCAGGATGTCCACGGCATCCGTGCCTTTTTGGGGCTCGCATCCTACTACCGCCGCTTCGTGAAGGGGTTTGCACAGATTGCTAAACCTCTTCACGATCTGACGAGAAAAGGGGAACCTTTCCTCTGGACAGAGGACCGACGAACCGCTTTCCAGCAGCTGAAAGACAAGCTTATCTCGGCCCCCATCGTGGCCTTCCCCGACTATGCCCTCCCTTTTCGCCTCTACACGGACGTCTCCCTTGACGCCATTGGCGCTGTTCTAGCCCAGGTACAAGCCGGTCGGGAACACATTATTGCTTGTGCCAGCCGCACACTGAACCCGGCCGAGAAAAATTATGCCACCACCAAGCGAGAATGCCTCGGCATAATCTGGTCCCTCCAATATTTTAGAGCTTACCTTTCCGGGACCCAAGTCACTATAATAACCGACCACCAATCACTCCAGTGGCTGCGACAATCGGACTCCCAGAACGCTCAAACCGTCCGATGGCGTGACACCCTAGAGGAATTCCAATACGAGATCTCGTACAGACCCGGGAAGCTCCACACCAACGCAGATGCCCTCTCCCGCCTTCCCATCCTCGCGATCCAACCAGACCAGGACCTGCTAGAACTCTGGCACCACAAGGAACGCACCCCCTGGATTCCAGCCTACCTGTTTCCCAAATTGTGCTGACAGGGCGACCACCTTTTAACCCCGTCTGGACACATCCTCTTGGCCCCCGATGCGGCACGTGACACCCTGCGCCAGTTACACACCCACAACGGCATCCATTTGGGCACAAAAAAGTTGCTACAGGTGTTTAATGACGTCTACTGGGGCCCGAACCCCTCCACCCTCGCCAAGGAAATTATTCAAGCTTGCCGCGCCTGCGTGCTCGGGAAAGACATTACCCGGACCGCCGGGCCTTCTGGCCATATCACCGCCCACAAACCCTGGCAGCTCCTAGCAGTCGACGTGGTAGGACCTCTCCCTCTTAAATCGGGATATAAGTACGTGATCACTTTTGTCGACACATACTCCAAGTTCGTAATAGCCTGCCCCACTAAAGAACATCACGCCATCGCTGTCGCCGATGATTTACTCCGATACGTTTTCCCCTACTTTGGCATTCCCCAGGCCATCCATTCCGACAATGCCCCCGAATTCTCCGGGAAAGTCTGGGAAGAGCTGGCCAGGATTTTTGGATACGAAATCTCCCACTCCTCACCATATTGGCCTCAAGGGAACGCGGTGTGTGAACGCAGCCATCGTACCTTGGCAAATCAGCTACGGACCAGAATCGAGGCTACAAAAGACAACGATTGGCCAGCACACGTCAAAATCGTCCAGTGGGGCATGAATTCATGCCCCCGAGAGGACGGGGTTTCCCCCCTCCTGCTACCTTTACGCCACCACCTGCAGCCGCCCACCCCCGCCCCTGCAACGGACCCGCTACACTTGCTAAAAAGGCGGGTATACCACCTACAGCGGAACTTAGATCTTCGACCCGACACAGCCGCCAACCCCTACAAGCAGGGTGACACCGTAGTCATCGCCCAACTCCCCACTCCCCATAAACTTGCCCCCCGTTTCACGCGCCCCCACACCATCACCAAGATCCCCAACCCTTACCAGGTGGTCGTGGACTACCACGGCACTCCCCGTACCCTCCGAAACCGACACGTGCGCCCCTTCCACACGCCCATTCCCCCCGCCCCGACCCCACCCCCCCAACCCCCCACGGCTCCCGCTCCACCCTCTACAACCACATATGAGTGCTACATATCCTCCTCCCCTTCCCCCTCTCCCCCCCCTACCACCTCCGCCTCTCCTGCCCCAGGCACCTCACCTGACGTCTTCCCCGCCACCCCCCCCTCCCCCTCGCCCCACCCATCCGTGGCTTGCCCCTCAGTCCTCACTCCCCCATCTCCGGCCCCTGCTGCCGCCCCCTCCCCCCCGCCCATCACCACCCCTTCCGCCCACACCACCACCCCTTCGCCACAACCCTCTTCCACCCCTCTTCCCCTGCCCACCACCCGGACGCCCACTCCACCAATACCACGTCCTACCACGCCCACGGCACGAAAGACAACACGCCCACACCTAACGCCCCCCTCCCCCCCACCCCTACCCGCACCACCACCACCCCTTCACCACCACCCCCTTCTCCCCCCCTTCCCCTGCCCACCACCCGTACGCCCACTCCACCAATACCACGTTTTACCACGCCCGCGGCGCGAAAGACAACACGCCCACACCCAACACCCCCCTCCCCCCCACCCCTACCCTCACCACCACCACCACCCGCTCGGGCCGCCTCTCACGCCCACCCGCCCGATATTCCCACACCCCTACACCACCCACCTCCCCACGACTTCACACTGTCCAGCTACCTCGGGCCCAAATCTCTCCTACCTGTACTCCCCAGAGACTCAACGCCGCATTACTACCGCACAAAACCCGGCCTTCGCCCACTCCGTCCGGCATTCCACTTCCAACCACACCGACAACCACACCAAGCAACATGAGGATTAAGCGAGCTGTATGGGCCCCTTCCTTTGCCAAAAACCACCGGCTCCGCGGGCCCCACCACCTGTTAAATATCCTCAAGCACACCACCACCCCCTCCGCCCTCTTCCTCACCTACGACCAAGCACAAGAGGAAAATTCTTACACTGCCGCCTGGCAGCACACACTCCGACACCTCCAGCCCGTCTACACCACCTCCAACACTCTAGCGTTCCACCTCCAGCCACAGGGACGTGACTTTTTTCAAGAACACGGTGGTAAAATGCGTGGCTTTGACAGATACACATACGATACTCCGGAAGATTCCGGAGAATACCGTAGTATCCCTGACATCGAGGCGGACCAGGAGCAGTGGAGTTCGCCCTCAAGAATGCCGACACCCCCACTCGGACCCCACGGGGTAGCCGCCGCCAGCCACCACCACTCCGGGCAACAACGGCGTACGTCAGCCCGGGCCGTGCGCCCTTGTGACACTCAACCACCATGCCGCCGCCACCGTAGGCGAAAGACACTACCTTCGTGTGGCGGAATCACCGAGTTAGCTAGGGGTGGAGTCAGAAACTATACTCCAGGCAGCGCCCCTCAGGTAGAGACGATCTATGGTCGCTCTGATAGTGCAAAGGTAGAGACGATCTATGGTCGCTCCCATAAAAACCCGGTAGAGACGATCCATGGTCACTCCCATAAAACCCCGGTAGAGACGATCAATGGTCGCTCCCGTGGCCCCCCGGTAGAGACGATCTATGGTCGCTCCCATAAAACTCAGGTAGAGACGATCTATGGTCGCTCCCCTAAAGCTCAGGTAGAGACGATCAACGGTCGCTCCCTCAGCACTCTGGTAGAGATGATCTATGGTCGCTCCCATAAAAATCAGGTAGAGACGATCAATGGTCGCTCCCTTAAAGCTCAGGTAGAGACGATCAACGGTCGCTCCCTCAGCACTCCGGTAGAGACGATCAATGGTCGCTCCCCTAAAAACCGGGTAGAGACGATCTATGGTCGCTCCCCTAAAAATCAGGTAGAGACGATCAATGGTCGCTCCCCTAAAGCTCAGGTAGAGACGATCAACGGTCGCTCCCTCAGCACTCCGGTAGAGACGATCAATGGTCGCTCCCCTAAAAACCAGGTAGAGACGATCTATGGTCGCTCCCCTAAAGATCAGGTAGAGACGATCAATGGTCGCTCCCTTAAAGCTCAGGTAGAGACGATCAACGGTCGCTCCCTCAGCACTCCGGTAGAGACGATCGATGGTCGCTCCCAGGGTATAGTGAGGAGAAAGACGTCTCCACGGCCGGAGGTTGAACTCCAGGGGTCTCACTCCGGAAATCCTCGGAGAGACCTCCCTGTTTCCCCCGGCCTCTGTTCCCTACGCGTGGCCTTTGAGAAGACCCACCTGTCGGGCCCCCGTGACAGCCGCTGCCGCAGTCCTCCCCTGACGGCTCCCCTGCTCGTGGGAGACCGCAGTCCGTCGCCTTTTCCGGCCCGCCCTAGGACACCCGGGCGAGACCTCACCACGCCCCCACGACGCCGGGACCTGACCCAGAGGTTCCTAGACCTCTTCGGCCCCAGTCCTAAGGGCCTTACACCGGAGCCCAGTCCAGAAACACCCGGACGTGAGAGGACGCCCTCGCGAGTCGCCCCATGCCCTCTCGGCTCGCCCCACCCTGACGACGCCCTCAGTCCGACCGGATCACCGACGATGTGTCCGTGTTTCTCTTCATGAGGAAATACGAGTGACCCTATAACAATCGTGAAGTAGGTTAAGTGTGACTCCATTTCTCTTAGAATAAGTATGGTGCAGTAATTTTATGTCATCTCCATTGGGACCAACCAGGACATAATACCCAGTTGAAGGACGAGAATGTGGGTTGAGACCTCAAGTGAAAATACGTGCGAGTGTCATCCCGAAGCTTTCTAAAGACATATCTCTAGAGCCCGAAGAAAGACTAAAATATTATTGGAGTGCTATTGGCTAATCTCTGAGTAATATGGTGGAATAGTATTTACGAGTGTTCCGACTTTGTTACGCGTTGTGAAGCGAGAGTCTACACAACATATCTAGGAGATGTGTAATGAATAAGTTGTGCCTACAGAAACCTATTTCCACCAAAACAACAAGGACGGCGAGTAATAACGATATTCCCCTCCTCCGCACACTATTCCTAAAAACTCTCTCCATTCCTCGCTCCCGCTCTTAAAGTGAAAGTAAGAATCAGAGTTAATTGTCAAAGAATCTTCGCCAACAGAAAACACCTAAACTCCCTTGCTAATATCGGGCATCCTTAAATATTACCATAACTGTCTCCTCGCCGTTTTAAGTCACTCTCCGTGTCTCCCCTACCTCCTCCTGGTGGATCACAAACCCCCCCCCCTCCACACGCGCTCCGCGTGCACCTGTATTTACTGCACTCCTAGTACTAAGATTTGTTGTATTATCATTAGTATCTAGAAAGCTAGTATCCTGCGAGATACACAATATTTTAGATAAGGTTTTTGTATTGCTCTATATTGTGATGTAATGTCTACTGAAGTGTCCTGTGTCTGACTGAAGTAATATATGTGTATGGTGTTGCCGAAGGTTTTTATGTCCTACCTCTCTTTATTGCACTAGCTCCGGTCTCGAAAGAGGACCCCGCTCCACGTTGAGTTGAACTGGTACGAGAAGTCGAGCCTAATTCAACTCAGCATTACAGGAGATGCTACTATAATAGAGGTAGGGTGCGTATGGCGACATCCGACACTGTCACCTAGTCGCAGGGGAGCACTTCACTAGCCTTTCGGCTCACTCACGCACCTACCTTCAATTTCACAGAAAACTCCCTGCTTCCTTTCTGAGAGGGGGAACTGAACTGTTTAATGTTTAAGCACGACTTACTACGATATCACTGTTTAATATAACTTTTATTAGACACTGCCCTGTGCATTGGATCACTGTCACTGTAGTAGGGGTCACTGTCACTGTCACTGTTCTACCCGTGTTTCTTGGGTAGTTGTGTCACTGGTACTTACTGTCAGGGAAGCTCCCTTGTTTAGGGCCTCGACCTGAGGGGCGGCTCCTTCCTAGGGCTGCGCTGGTGGGGTGCAGGGAGGCCCTGTAGTCTGGGGGCCTCGACCTGATCGGGGGCTCTCGGGACTAGGACCGAACAGGCGTAGGATTCGGGCCTGCTTCCTCTGCTGCCGGGGCGTGAGAGAGTCTAGGTCACCGTTGTCGGGGACCGTGGTGGAAGGCCTGGGCGTCCGGGGGCTGCAGGTGCTCAGGGGGAGAGGCGCCGTCAGGGCTGGGCTGCGGCAGCATCTCCTGTAGAGCTCCGACAGGGCTAAGGAGCGTCCGGGTGTGGGCGGTAACTCCGCAATCGGGCCTTGCCACCACTCTAACGCCTCCGCTTGGCCAAGAAGCCTGGATGGCGACGAAGGGCTTCCCGGAGGGAAAGAGGCTTGAGGGAGACTCACACTCTTCGTGGTTCCCTGAGTGTGTTCATTGGGCTGAGGTGGGGCTCCACTTCCCCTAGTATGGACTTTGGCTGGTGCCGTGAACTTGTCCGGCGTGCGAGGGACACCAGTAGGGTGATCGGGGTCGCCCTTTCGCCGAGGCAAGAGGCCGTCAACGTGGTGTTCCTCCCGCAGTAGGGAATAAGCCGGAGTGAGAGGCCCAAGGGCCGCACTCTCCCCAATACGGACAGATCCTACCGTCAGGGAATTCTCCACCCTGGTACATGCCCCAGCCGTAGCTGAGTGTCTGCCCGTACGGGAAACGACTAACGGAGAAACGGGATCACCCGTCTGCTCCGGCGAGAGGCCGGCCCCGAGTCGCCGCTTCTGTAATTGGGTAGCGCTACACGTACGGTAGCAGGGTCTCTCTACCCTGGACCGTATTCTGGCCGTAGCCAAAGTACAACTGGAGAGGGATGCACACAGGCAACTCTCTCCTCAGCGTGTTAAGGCCGGAGCCTGGGGTCACCTTCCCCTTTACACACTTTGTCAGGCCGTAGCCTGTGTCTATTTCTCTTTTAAGGCCGTAGCCTTGGGCCTCTTCCTGCCCTTGGGCCTCTTCCTGCCCTAGAGGGTGTAGCAAGACCGTCAAGACGGTGTTACTTGGGACTGACCTCTTTTCAGTCCCACCCCTGGTCTGACGGTCACTACCCCGCCCGCACAGTAGTTCAGGTTGTCTGAACGCCTGGGGTTGGGGCACTTAAGGGGAATAAGGGCTCAGGGTCGGGATGCCCCGATGACCCTCTTGCCCGAGGTCACTAACCTCACCGGTGTGTCCTCCTGGGGTGGTGGTGGGGTGGCGGCTCGGCGGTGGTGTGGGGGGTGGTGAGGTGGGAGGTCCTGTGGTGGTCTCGGCGGGCATTTTACCACCCTCCGCGTCGTTAAGTCATGGCCCCGTGACTGGAGGTGGTAGGTAGTGGAGGTGGCTGTCTGGTAGGCCGGGGTCAGGTGTTGGGTGAAGCTGACCCAGTGCGTGGTGAATTGATTGGGCTCCTGGTGGGGGCAGAGCGTGAAGTGGAGGGAGGACGGCTGGTTGGTCCGGCGTAGGAGGCGTAGCAGGTGGTGGGTGCTTCTGATTCTGGTTGGTGGGTGGTTGTGAGGTTGCCATCGGACCCTGGTTATCTTCATCTCGGGGAATGGTGCCTGGTGGGGAGATGAGATTTGAATGCTGGAGAGTGATGGGAGGGTGGTGCTTTTATTTGGGCTAATGTGGTGGGAGGAGCGTTGTACTTTGGGGAATTGGGAGTTAGGAAAGTTCCAACGTGCTTGGTGGAGGGGTAGGGTTATGGGGGAGGTATTGAGGGTGGGTGGTGATGGTGGATTCTGGGATAAGTGGGTGTTGGGTGGGGGTGTCGGGGTGTATCTCGTGGGTGGGCGTGAAAGTCGTCCCGATCTGGTGGTGGTCGTGGTTATGGTGGGTGTGGGTGGTGAGGCTGGTTGATTGCGTGGTGGCGGTGAGGGTGTACGGTGGTGAGGTGGGTGGATGGTTGGTGGTGCGGTGTGACGTGTGTAATGGGAGTGGTCATGGGGGAGGTCGGTGGTGTGTGTGGGGTTGGGGTGATTCTCGGGGGAGGTGGGCGGTTGTGGTGGCGAGGGCGGCCTTGGTGGGGTGGAATGGGGGGTGGTGGGTGGATGGGTGTTTGGTGGGTGAGTGTCTGGTTGGGAAGTAGGGGTGGTGGGAGGTGGTTGCGGTCATGGTGTGCTTGGTGGAGAGTTGGTAGGCGGAGAGTGTGAGGATGGGGGGGAAAAGGAGTAGTAGTAGGAGTCTGGGGGGTGAAGTTGAGGAAGGTTAGGGTGGCCAGGTGTGCGGGCCTGGGTGGAGGTAGGCTTAGTGCGGGGGAGGGCAGTGGCGGGTGGGTTGAAGGGACGCACGTGGCGGTTTCTGTATGTGCGGTGTTGCCCTTGTTGATCCACAGTGACTTGATAAGGATTAGGCACCCGCACAATTTTGTAAGGTCCATTGAATCGGGGGGCGGTCTTCGGTGGGGTAGGGAGATTTGCAACCACCACAGATTGGCCAGGTGTGTATGGGTTGGAGTGGGTTGTGTCAGGTGCTAGGTCCTGCTTTGAGTGGAGGTGGTGGAGGCGGCGTTTGAGGTGGTGGAGAGGGTCGGTGCTGGAGGGTGGAGTGAGCGGTTGTAGGTGGTGACAGAGGGGTAGGAGTAGGGGTGGTTCCCCGAACACTCTCGTGCGGGGTTATTCCATCTTCCCTTGGGCACGTGTTTAACCCCCATTGCACGATCTTAACGTGTGCAGGCCAGTCTTCATTTCCTGTTTGCGTAATGTGCGTGCGGACTTGGTTCATCAGGGAGTGGTGGCTTCTTTCGCATATGCTGTTGCCTTGGGGCCAGTAGGGAGATGAGTGGGAGATGCTGTATCCAAAGATGTTGGCAAGTTCTTCCCATATTTTCCCCGTAAATTCAGGGGCATTGTCGGAATGGATGGCCTGGGGAATCCCGAAATAAGAGAAAACATGTCGGGTGAGGGCGTCGGCGATTGACGGTGCAGTGTGGTCCTTGGCTGGGCAGGCGATGATGAATTTAGAGTACACATCCACGAAGGTAATTATGTACTTATAGCTGGATTTTGGTGTGAGGGGGCAGACGACGTCTAGGGAGAGAAGTTGCCACGGTTTTAGTGCTGTGACTTTTCCTGTAGGGCCTGGTGTTCGGGTGATATCTTTGCCAAGAGCGCATGCTCGGCATGATTGTATGATCTTCTTTGCGATGGTGGATGGGTTGGGAGTCCAGTACATATCGTTAAATATCTGTAGCAGCTTCTTAGTTCCTAGGTGGATGCCGTTGTGGGCATGGAGGTGGAGCATGGTGTCGTGAGCCGTGGCTGGGCTGAGGACAATGTGTCCGTTTGGGTCAAAAAGATGTTCGCCATGCGGGTGGAGTTTGTTAAATGTGGTCTGTGGAATCCAAGTGGGGCGTTGTTTGACAAACCACATTTTAACCAGGTCGGGTTCTTCTTTGATGGTGTTGATTGGGAGACGGGATAGGGCATCAGCGTTGGTGTGTAGCTTGCCTGGTCGGTATGCAATTTCGAAGTCGTATTCTTCGAGGGTTTCCCTCCAGCGTATCAGTTGGGCGTTATTTGTATTTGACTGTCATAGCCATTGTAGGGATTGATGATCGGTGATGACTACTACGTGGGTGCCCGAGATGTAGGATTTGAAGTACTCTAGGGACCAGATGATCCCTAGGCACTCACGTTTTGTGGCCGCGTAGTTCCGCTCTGCCGTGTTAAGGGTGCGACTGGCACAGGCGATGATGTGTTCCTTGCCATTTTGTACCTGCGCAAGGACAGCTCCAATGGCGATGAGGGACACATCGGTATAGAGGCGGAAGGGAAGATTGTAGTCTGGGAATGCGACTACTGGCGAGGTGGTTAGTTTTGATTTGAGGGTGGTGAAGGCTGTTTGTCTTGTCTCTGTCCATAAAAAGGGTTCGCCCTTTTTTGTTAGTTCGTGGAGGGGTTTTGCGATGTCAGCAAATCCTTTGACGAATCGCCTGTAATATGATGTCAACCCCAGAAATGCTCTGACTTCGAGCACGTCGCGGGGGAGTGGGATGTCTGCGATGGCTCGAAGTTTCTCTGGGTCTGGTGAGATGCCCTCTGCATTAATTAGATGCCCTAAGAAGGAAACTGATCTCTCTGCTAACACACATTTCGTAGGTTTCAGTTTAAGTCCTGCTTGGCGTATGCGGTGAAACACTTGCTTCAGGCGGTGAAGGTGGTCGGCCCATGTACGACTGAAAACAATGACGTCGTCGAGATATGCTAAGCAAGTCTCCCAAGTTAGACCGCTAAGGACTGACTCCATTAAACGGGAGAATGTGGCAGGAGCGTTGCAGAGTCCGAAAGGGAGGACATTGAACTCGTAATGTTTGCTGTTGGATGTGGAGAAGGCGGTTTTGTGTTTGTCGTCGGGATGCACAGGGACTTGCCAGTACCCCGACTGTAGATCCAAGGTGGAGAACCATGTTGAGCCATGTAAGGAGTCTAGGGAGTCGTCGATACGTGGCAGGGGAGTGGCGTCTTTGACTGTGACATCATTTACTCGGCGGTAATCAACGCAAAAGCGCATTGTCCCGTCTTTTTTTCTTACGAGTACCACCGGAGAGGACCATGGGCTAGTAGAGTTGGAGATCACGCCAGCATCTAGCATGTCCTGGACCTGCTGGTCTTCTTCCTCTCGTTGCTTAGGATTTTTCCGTCGTGATGGTTGGCGAATTGGAGGTCCTGTTGTGTGTATCTCATGGCTGAGATAGGTGGTATGGCCAAGGTCGGTCGGGCCTGAGGAGAATAGATCTTGAAAATCCAGGAGGAGTTGTCGGAGGCTGTTGGTTTGGGCTGGGGATAGGTGTGATGGTAGGGTGGGTAGGGTGGGCTGGTCTGGGGGTGGCGTTTGGCATGGTTCGGCTTCTTCAGTGTCACCGATGATGAGTCCTCTTGGTAAGGTTAGTGGTGTGGTAGCGAGGTTGGCGACACGGATTTCTTGGGCATGTGGGGGAAGGAAGGTAGGGCTTACTAGACAGGAGGAGAGTGGTCCGGTGGGGCTGGATGGTGAGAAGAGGACGGAGGTATGGGAAGGTTTGTTAAGTTTTACCCAAGCTTCATGATGTGGTGGAATGGTGATAGAGGAGGCGATAGTGGCTGGAAAAGATGGGGAGGGATGTAGATGATGAGTGGTGGGTGGTGGGGATGGGAGTCTAGTGGTGTGAGGGGCTGGGTAGGGTGTAGGTGTGTCTGTGGTATGGGACAGGTGAGTGTCTGATGGTAGTGTGTGGGGGTGTGGGTTTTTGGTGAGCTTTCGTTGGTGTTTTTTTTTTTTTTCTTCCTTAGTCCTCACTGCTGGTTGGTTGTGGTGGGCTGGATTGAAGTGGAGGCGGCGTTGGTGGCAGTCAATGGTGGCATGTAATTTCTGTAGGAGGTCCAGCCCTAAATATCCATCGTATTGACTGCATGTTGAGTCGAATATGATGAATGGGTGGCTAGTGGATATTTGCTGATGGGTGTGGGTTTGAAGGGCCCGAGTTTCCCCACGGATAGGCAGGGGGCCGTCCCCTGCGTCGACGAGGTTGGCTGAGGTGGGGAAGAGGGGGCCGAATGCACCCATGTGGCGGGAGTAGAAGTGGGAGTAGAGGCACGATCTGGCTGCTCCCGTATCCACTAGTAGACGTGCCTTGACCCCGTTTAGCCAGATTTTGTCGTAAACAGGGGGTCTGTAGTTGTGTGAGGTGGCCCCCGCCACCGTGGGGAGGTGCGGGGGTGGGCCTAAAAATCCATTTGCTGTGGAGTGGTGTCTTCTTGGTCGTCGTCGTCTGTTCCCGAGAGGGTGTGCGTCGGTGTGTCGTCTTCCTGGGCGGCGGCGTTTAAGGAGGATAATTTCTTGCGTCCTTGTTGAAAACCTCTGCGCCTGCTAGCTTTGAGCTGTTCCCTAATGTCGTGTAGAGGGCAGGTGCGGCTGCAAGCCTTGAATTCCCAGGGGTTAATGGTGATGAGGTTTCCTTGTTCCCTCGGGTTTGAGCGCTTCTTTTGGGGGTAAGCTCTAGGGACTGTGGGCAGCTCAGTAGCTGGCTGATGTGGCGGCAGTTTAGGTTTGGAAGGGGGTTGTTGCCTTGTAGGAAAACATGTCACCGCGTGGAGTGGCTGTGGTGTGGGGCGGGTGGCAAGCAGACGTCGGACGAGTTGTAGGTCATTTTCCATGTCCCCTGAGGGGTCGTAGATTGAGAAATGCTCCCTGACTATGCTGGGGAGGATTCTCAACAGTGCATTGAATGTATGGATATCCCGGGCATTGAGTGGTGCCTCGGGATAGGCGGCGCTGACGAGGCGCCTAGCCCGGGTGAATGTGTCATCCAGGTTTCCGTCGTAGGTGAGGGCGTCGAGTTGAGAAATAGCGACAACTCAGCCTATGGATGGCGTGAAAGCCTGTCTCACTATTTGTGAGAATTGGTCCCATGACAGTTCTGGGACGACTTTTGGTGCGACACTAGTGATTATTTTACCCAAGTTAGGTAGAGTGACAGCGATCTTTTCTCTGTCAGAGTCAAACCCTATGTCCAGGAGGGGTTTGACCATGTCCAAATATACGTCTATGTCACACTGGTCCGGGTTGAACCTCGGCAATTGGATGTGCGGTTTAGCTGCCATTGTAAGTTCCCTTTCGTGTTCCTCCGTGCGTTACTCGGATCTAGGACCACCGCTTGCCACCAGTGTAATGCTGTGTTTTTAAGGCGACTTCTCGTTGTAAAAACACGAGCACTGGAACGGGGTCCTTTGGCTAGACCGGATGTAATGCACTAACAAAGGAACAGGGCATAAAAAGAGACAGTACACCGAATCACATCTATTGCTTAAATTCTATCCCTTACAGTGCTACATACACAATATTTGACACACAATAACACAGAGATACAATAATACACTTATAATTGGATCCAATCTACTTTTACACAGGGCACAGGGCAGTCAGGGATATGTGTTACTGTTACTGAGAAGAGGTATCACTTCACTGCGATGGTCAATTGAGAACAATTGTCGAGTCACTGGTGGATAATAATAAACGGGGGAGTTTCACTTATATTCACTGTGATCGGGAGTCTGTGGGGGAGATGCTACTATAATAGAGGTAGGGTGCGTATGGCGACATCCGACACTGTCACCTAGTCGCAGGGGAGCACTTCACTAGCCTTTCGGCTCACTCACGCACCTACCTTCAATTTCACAGAAAACTCCCCGCTTCCTTTCTGAGAGGGGGAACTGAACTGTTTAATGTTTAAGCACGACTTACTACGATATCACTGTTTAATATAACTTTTATTAGACACTGCCCTGTGCATTGGATCACTGTCACTGTAGTAGGGGTCACTGTCACTGTCACTGTTCTACCCGTGTTTCTTGGGTAGTTGTGTCACTGGTACTTACTGTCAGGGAGGCTCCCTTGTTTAGGGCCTCGACCTGAGGGGCGGCTCCTTCCTAGGGCCGCGCTGGTGGGGTGCAGGGAGGCCCTGTAGTCTGGGGGGCCTTGACCTGATCGGGGGCCCTCGGGACTAGGATCGAACAGGCGGAGGATTCGGGCCTGCTTCCTCTGCTGCCGGGGCGTGAGAGAGCCTAGGTCGCCGTTGTCGGGGACCATGGTGGAAGGCCTGGGCGTCCGGGGGCTGCAGGTGCTCAGGGGGAGAGGCGCCGTCAGGGCTGGGCTGCGGCAGCGTCTCCTGTAGGGCTCCAACAGTGCTAAGGAGCGTCCGGGCGTGGGCGGTAACTCCGCAATCGGGCCTTGCCACCACTCTAACGCCTCCGCTTGGCCAAGAAGCCTGGATGGCGACGAAGGGCTCCCCGGAGGGAAAGAGGCTTGAGGGAGATTCACGCTCTTCGTGGTTCCCTGAGTGTGTTCATTGGGCTGAGGTGGGGCTCCACTTCCCCTAGTATGGACTTTGGCTGGTGCCGTGAACTTGTCCGGCGTGCGAGGGACACCAGTAGGGTGATCGGGGTCGCCCTTTCGCCGAGGCAAGAGGCCGTCAACGTGGTGTTCCTCCCGCAGTAGGGAACAAGCCGGAGTGAGGGGCCCAAGGGCCGCACTCTCCCCAATACGGACAGATCCTACCGTCAGGGAATTCTCCACCCTGGTACGTGCCCCAGCCGTAGCTGAGTGTCTGCCCGTACGGGAAACGACTAACGGAAAAACGGGATCACCCATCTGCTCCGGCGGGAGGCCGGCCCCGAGTCGCCGCTTCCGTAATTGGGTAGCGCCACACGTACAGTAGCAGGGTCTCTCTACCCTGGACCGTATTCTGGCCGTAGCCAAAGTACAACTGGAGAGGGATGCACACAGGCAACTCTCTCTCCTCAGCGTGTTAAGGCCGGAGCCTGGGGTCACCTTCCCCTTTATACACTTTGTCAGGCCGTAGCCTGTGTCTATTTCTCTTTTAAGGCCATAGCCTTGGGCCTCTTCCTGCCCTTGGGCCTCTTCCTGCCCTAGAGGGTGTAGCAAGACCGTCAAGACGGTGTTACTTGGGACTGACCTCTTTTCAGTCCCACCCCTGTTCTGACGGTCACTACCCCGCCCGCACAGTAGTTCAGGTTGTCTGAACGCCTGGGGTTGGGTCACTTGCAGGGAATAAGGGCTCAGGGTCGGGATGCCCCGATGACCCTCTTGCCCGAGGTCACTAACCTCACCGGTGTGTCCTCCTGGGGTGGTGGTGGGGTGGCGGCTCGGCGGTGGTGTGGGGGGTGGTGTGGTGGGAGGTCCTGTGGTGGTCTCGGCGGGCATTTTATATATATATATATATATATATATATATATATATATATATATATATATATATATATATATATATATATATATATATATATATATATATATATATAATATAGATATAGATATATCATTATATATATATATATATATATATATATATATATATCTATATTATGTATATATATATATATATATATATATATATATATACATATATATATATATATAATTTAGATATATATATATATATATATATATATATATATATATATATATATATATATATATATATATATATATATATATATATATATATATATATATGCAAACGTAAGAACACATGACGAGTAAATACTACTGCATCCTCTTAAATGTCTACCCCCAGTGAGATTGCATCCAGGTCAAGAGGACTGGTATGTGCACAAGCTACTGACTCAGTCAGTGGAAGATTTTACAGTCATATGTGTGTGGACAGGTGGCCTGGAGACAGTTCTCACATGACCATACCATTAGGGACTTGCCAAGAGGGGGCAATGTGTGTGAGATATTGATGATAAGATGACCTTAAGGTATTTATTTGGTAGGCACTTGGTGAAATGTAAAAATTAAAATAACCACAAGTTCTCAACAGAAAAAGACAAAACTTCACTGTAACACTTTATTTACAAAAAGCTACAATGATACATATGAATATGACTCACTCATGGTGCAAGGAAGCTGCAGGGGAAGGTCTCTCTCTCTCTCTCAGCTTAACAGTCAGGAACTCTCTCTCTCTCTCTCAGCTTAACAGTCAGGAACTCACTCTCTCTCTCTCTCTCTCTCTCAGCTTAACAGTCAGGAACTCGCATTACTGAACTATGTGTGTTTGTGGGTGTGTCTATTTACGACAGTAATGTAACCAACGTCGGGTACAGGGACATGAGAAATGGGCGTAGCTTAGTTAACAGCTAGAGAGGCAAGATGTGGGAATGACAATGGGGTGCTTTCAAAGCTAGTATTCCGCTAGATGGCTCCACTGTTGCAGTAAACACATTCCCCGCACTGTTTAAAAAGCATATTTTTCTTTGTTAAATATCTATACTGTTGTGTGAAAATGTGGATCATGGTAATGTCATATGCCGAAATATAAGTAATACAAATAGAACATGTATATATAACGTATCGTGAAGTGTTTATATTTATCATAAACGGAAATTAAAATATCACTGATGGCATGTGATGGCAACCCGTCCTTCCAGTGACCCTATATTATTTAATTTCTGCTACATTTGGTGCAAATTTAGTTCTTAATACATTGTCTGTTCAGACTGTAAAGTACGCCTAGTGGGTATCTAGACTCATCCAGTTTCTATGTGGGCAGAAATTTAATGTTGAGTAAATACTGGCATTCAACATTTTGCTCGCTTCCTTCACGCATGCGCACCACAAGACAGTCCCGTGTTTAAGTTTTTTCACGAGGGATGTCAAGTTTCCATGAAAAATTTTATTTTGATGGCGTGTAATGTCACGGATTCACTCAGAGTAGAAACAGGCTAAATTCATAACATTCGTCATTGGTTCATAAGTGACTATGTACAGTGTTACGGAACAGAGAAAGATAATGTACACTTTAAGTGAGAATACTAAAAATTACTACTGTCCCGTAAAGTTCCAGGTTCAAAACAAAAGAGTTAGGTAAAATTACAAGTTAAAGTTTAATGCTCAAACTAACAACAAAACATTTAGAACTCATAAGGATAATGTAATGGCAAAAAACAGGTTAAATATATGGTTAACTGCAATAGCCTCTATTAACACGAAATTAGCAAGAGTAAATTTATCTAAGTCAGCCCTGATAAAATAAAAATACACCGGGTAATGCTCAGTTAATGCAAGATAAATTATTACAGATACAAAATAATATTAATTATGACTGACAAAGAACCCTTACACAAATTACAAAAACCTTACTAGGCCTAAGAATTAACCTTATGCTACACAGTACAAGAAAAAATGCAACAACACTTATACTCAAATTACACAGCTGCTGGATGGTTGGAGACTTCCTGAGCACTCAATAATAACGGTACGGTACAGGGGAGGACAGAGATGTGAACAAAATGAGGAGCAGATCTAAGTGGCAATGATGCAGAGACTGAGCTCATTATATAGGGGCCAGCAGAGCTTGATACAACTTGTAAGAAGGACGCGCAAATGAAGCCATGGGGACAAAGAGTTGACAATCCTGCTCTGAACTCCAGAAATGACGACTTACTCTACTATAACGGTAGAAGGGGGGAACTGAGGCAGAACTCGCTCGTGATCAAACAGGCAGCACACTGTACGTTAGAATTACACAAAGGATGATGAAATCATAGGCTATGTAACACCTCCCCACAAAGAAAAAAGAAATTTACAAAGGAAATTTCTTATTACTCTAAAACAATCTGTATATGGGATTACAGAACATGCAAAAGTCTTTCCTAGTGTTACAAAACATGAGATCTCCCTAGCACGTTCAGTCATAGGTACTTGCCAGTATCCCTTTAACAAATCAGACTTACTTATGTACCTAGCCTTTCCGATCTTGTCTATGCAATCTTCCATGCGAGGGAGAGGGTAAGTGTCTGTTTTGGTTATCTGATTAACACGTCTGTAGTCAATGCAAAGCCGCTGTGACCCTCCCGGCTTAGGGACCAGAGTGACAGGAGAACTCCACTCGCTCTGACAGGGCTCAATCATCTTGTGGTCCGACAGGTAGCCAAGCTCCTTCTGGATGAGAGGAACTTTCACTGGGTTCACACGGTAAGGAGGCAAATTAATTGGCTTTGCGTCTCCAACATCGACATCATGCATCAACACAGTGGTTCTTCCTGGAGTAGCACGGAACACTTGCGGGTACTCCTGCAGTAATGCCGAAAACTCCTACCTTTCCTTGGGAGGTAGATGAGAAAGCTTAGTCTGGAGATCATTCATGATATCAGGATTCTTCCCCAAACTATCACTCAGGCTCATACTGCATGGGAGAACTTCACTTGCAGACTCGGGTGGAACAGCTACAGTGCAGACTGGATTATTTTCGTCCCGCCTGTGATATAACTTTAGCATGTTGATGTGACATAGTTGCTTGTTCTTTCTACGATCTGGTGTGGCGATGACAGTTGACATCACTGAGTTTCTTCTCCACGAAATAAGGACCACTAAACTTGGCTTGAAGAGGTTGCCCATGAACTGGTAGCAGAATCAAAACCTGATCTCCTGGCTGAAAGTGGCGTAACGTGGACTTCTTATCATACCAAGTCTTCATCTTCTCCTGAGCAGCTCCTAAATTCTCTCTCGCTAGCTGTAAAGCAGTGGACAGCCGTTCTTTGAACTTCATCACATACTTCAGCAGGTTGACGTCATCTTCCTCCGACAGCCAGCATTCCTTGAGTAACTTAAGGGGTCCTCTTACTTCATGGCCAAACAGTAGTTCAAAAGGTGAGAAGCCCAGTGATTCATTTGGAGATTCTCTTGCAGCAAACACAACGAATGGAAGACCTTTATCCCAGTCTTTCTGATGTTCCAAACAGTATTTCTTGAGCATCGATTTGAGTGTTTGATGATATCTCTCCAACGCTCCTTGGGTCTGGGGATGGTAAGGTGAAGACGTGATCTGGGTGATGCCCAACTCTTTCAGAGACTGCTTGAAAACATTCGACATGAAATTACTTCCCCGGTCTGACTGTACCTCCTTGGGCAGACCAAACTTTGTGAAGAACCCTAGCATTTCCTTAACCACGTTCTTTGCTAAGATATTTCTAAGTGGAATGGCTTCAGGATAACGAGTAGCCATATCAATCAGGGTCAACACATAAGAAAATCCTGAAGAAGTCTTAGGAAGAGGGCCCACAATATCCACCAACACACGGCTGAATGGCGCCTCAAAAGGAGGAATGGGAACTAGAAGTGCAACCTTTTCGGTCTGATTACACTTCCCCACAACTTGACAGGTGTGACAAGCCTTACAATACCAGGAAACATCCCTGAAGATACCTGGCCAGTAGAAGTGTTTCAAAATGCGTGCCACAGTCTTCCTCACTCCAAGGTGTCCTGCCAAACTGGAATCATGAGCCACTCTAATGATATCCTGCCTACAAACACGAGGGATGACAACTTGATGTACAACCTCCCATTCACAGTCGGCTGATGCTGTTGGGGGTCTCCACTTCCTCATAAGTACTCCTGACTTTATATAATAACAAGTAGAAGCACCAGCTGACTCTTCCTCACTGTAAGCAGAGTTAGCTAGACCTTTCAACTCAGGGTCAGCAACCTGCAACTCAACCAACTCTTGACGAGACAAATTATCAACACTACGGGGTACTGCCTCATCTGGTGAGTGGTCCAAATTAGCAAGAAAAGTGTCAGCTAGGATAACATCATCATCATCATTATCCTCTAAATCACCAGTAACTTTAGACTTAGCCCTACTGACAGCACATGCAGGGAACACATCAGGGACATCACAATCCTGGGTCGCAGCCACTGGCTCACTAGACAACTGAGGAGCTGGACACACTTGACTTCCACCAATATCATTTCCAAGTAAGAAAGTTACACCAGACATTGGGAGTGTCTCAACCAACCCAACCATAATGGAACCATTAGCAAAACCAGACTCTAAATTCACTCTGCACAGAGGGACAGAGAAGTAATTATTCCCTACACCTTGTAAGATTACAGTTTCATCAGAGGAATTAACATTAGAGCCTAGAACACTGGTCAGCATAAGGGATTGGCAAGCACCTGTATCACGATATATTTGAACTGATTTCCTGTCATTACTGTCCAGAGGACTGACAAAACCATCAGACAGGAAATTAGCATATGAACTCTTGAGAGTGTCACCCACTTTACTGCTCAAAAGAGGAGCTCCATCATGAGAATTTAAGTTACCCATCAAAGCAGGTTCAGTTAACTCAGTTAAAGAATTCTGGGAACTCTCAAGAGTGGACACTAGACGAATTGACTGAATATTTAAAGACTCCTTTTGTTCACATCACGCTGTCTCCTGAAACATTTCTCCGTAGTATGACCAAGCTTACTACAATAAGTACATTTACTTTTCTGAAATCTAGAGGTGAAGCTGGTATTTACTTCCTGAGAAACATCATCTTTATTCTCATTCCTGTTACCTGTACTCTGAGTAGAGGCAACGTACTTACTCTCAGCTTTCCTTTTTTCTCTAGAATATCTCTTGTGAGTGAGAACATATTCATCAGCTAAAACTGCAGCATCAGACAAATTATCTATTCTTTTCTCATCAAGATATAGGCTTACATCTTTATAAATACACCTTTTGAAGTCCTCCAGCAAAATCATCTGCTTAAATTTACCAAAATCAGAATCCACATTCTTAGAATTTAACCACTGCTCTAACAGATCTTCTTTGATTTTTGCATACTCAACATGGGATTGCTTATCTTGCTTGTAAGTTGTCCTAAATTTTACTCTATAGGCTTCAGGAACAAGCCCATAGGCCTTAAGAATCAAGCTCTTAACTACATCATAATTATCAGATTGATCCTGAGGCAAAGATGCATAAGTTACTTGAGCTTTACCGGTGAGAACAGTTTGAAGGAGTACTGGCCAATACTTTTTTGGCCAATTAAAACCTGTAGCTACCCTCTCAAACAACTGAAAATACTTTGTTAAATCAGATTCATTAAAAGGAGGGACAAGTTTAACATTTTTAGCCACATCAAAATCATCAGAGCTAGATGATCCAGTTCCACCTTGTTTCATGCGATACTCATGGTCTGCCTGAATCCTAGCAAGTTTAACTTGTGCGTGAAACTCAGCCTCCTTAGCACGTGCTTGAAATTCAGCCTCCTTAACACGAGGCTCCTGCAGGGCTAGCTGTAACTTAGCTAATTCAATCTGCGTTTGCTCATTTGGAGGAGTTACATTAAACAGGCTTTTATTAATCATGCCAACAATTTGATCTTTAGAATGATGAGAGTGAACTGCAATTCCCAATTGTTGAGCAACAAGCTTAAGTTCATTCTTTGTTCTGTTTTCTACATCACACACTGTTTGCACATTTGACAAAAAATCTTTGGCTTCATCAAGTGTAGTAATAGTAGACATCATGAATAAGTAACAGTCACAAAATATCAAGCAATATCCTTATGATAATATCCTGAATATCCTGATATGAGGTCGCCAAATTTATGTTACGGAACAGAGAAAGATAATGTACACTTTAAGTGAGAATACTAAAAATCACTACTGTCCCGTAAAGTTCCAGGTTCAAAACAAAAGAGTTAGGTAAAATTACAAGTTAAAGTTTAATGCTCAAACTAACAACAAAACATTCAGGACTCATAAGGATAATGTAATGGCAAAAAACAGGTTAAATATATGGTTAACTGCAATAGCCTCTATTAACACGAAATTAGCAAGAGTAAATTTATCCAAGTCAGCCCTGATAAAATAAAAATACACCGGGTAATGCTCAGTTAATGCAAGATAAATTATTACAGATACAAAATAATATTAATTATGACTGACAAAGAACCCTTACACAAATTACAAAAACCTTACTAGGCCTAAGAATTAACCTTATGCTACACAGTACAAGAAAAAATGCAACAACACTTATACTCAAATTACACAGCTGCTGGATGGTTGGAGACTTCCTGAGCACTCAATAATAATGGTACGGTACAGGGGAGGACAGAGATGTGAACAAAATGAGGAGCAGATCTAAGTGGCAATGATGCAGAGACTGAGCTCATTATATAGGGGCCAGCAGAGCTTGATACAACTTGTAAGAAGGACGCGCAAATGAAGCCATGGAGACAAAGAGTTGACAATCCTGCTCTGAACTCCAGAAATGACGACTTACTCTACTATAACGGTAGAAGGGGGGAACTGAGGCAGAACTCGCTCGTGATCAAACAGGCAGCACACTGTACGTTAGAATTACACAAAGGATGATGAAATCATAGGCTATGCAACAACAGGCAGTGTGTTTCACTGAGCGATATCTTTGTGTGATTGTCATTCCCACATCTTGCCTCTCTAGCTGTTAACTAAGCTACGCCCATTTCTCATGTCCCTGTACTCGACGTTGGTTACATTACTGTCGTAAATGGACACACCCACAAACACATATAGTTCAGTAATTTGAGTTTCTGACTGATGAGCTGAGAGAGAGAGACCTTCCCCTGCAGCTTCCTTGCACCACGAGTGAGTCATATTCATATGTATCATTGTAGCTTTGTGTAAATAAAGTGTTACAGTGAAGTTTTGTCTTTTTCTGTTGAGAACTAGTGGTTATTTTAATTTTTACATTTCATCAAGTGCCTACCAAATAAATACCTTAAGGTCATCTTATCATCAATATCTCACACACATTGCCCCCTCTTGGCAAGTCCCTAATAGTATGGTCATGTGAGAACTGTCTCCAGGCCACCTGTCCACACACATATGTTTGTAAGATCTGCCACTGATTGAGTCAGTAGCTTGTGCACATACCAGTCCTCTTGACCTGGATGCAATCTCACTGGGGGTAGACATTTAAGAGGATGCAGTAGTATTTACTCGTCATGTGTTCTCACGTTTGCATGTATATATATATATATATATATATATATAAAATCGTGAATACTGAACTTGACTCCGTGTGAATCTTGTGGATCACTTGGAGGCGATGTTTTGGCTTGTATACCTTCCACAGTCGTCTGTCCTCGGTGAGACCGGGCAAAGAATGACGCGTAAACGATCTTGGTTTTGGGACGGTTCCTGAGACCGGATGATTTATGATGGTGAATGCCAGTATTTACTCAATATTAAATTTCTGCCCACATAGAGACTGGATGAGTCAAGATACCCACTAGGCGTACTTTACACTGTGAATAAACTATGTATTAAGAATCTAACTTGCACTAAATGTAGCAGAAATTAAATAATATAGGACCTCTGAAATGGCGGATTGCCATCACATGCCATCAGTGATATTTTAATTTCAGTTTATGATAAATAAAAACATGATACGTTATACATACGTGTTCTATTTGTATTATTTATATTACGGCATATGACATTACCATGATTCACAATTTCACACAACATTGTAAATATTGAACAAATAAAATTATGCTTTTTATACAGCGCAGGAATGTGTTTACTGCTACAGTGGAGCCATCTGACGGAATACTAGGCTTTTCAGAAGCACCCCATTACACAAAGATATCGCTCAGTGAAACACACTGCCTATACATAGTCACTTATGAGCCAATGACGAATATTATGAATATAGCTCGTTTCTACTCTGAGTGAATCCGTGACATTACACGCCATCAAAATAAAATTTTTCATGGAAACTTGACATCCCTCGTGAAAAACCTTAAACACGGGACTGTCTTGTGGTGCGCATGCGTGAAGGAAGCGAGCAAAATGTTGAATGCCAGTGTATTTACTCAACATTAAATTTCTGCCCACATAGAAACTGGATGAGTCTAGATACCCACTAGGCGTACTTTACAGTCTGAACAGACAATGTATTAAGAACCAAATTTGCACTAAATGTAGCAGAAATTAAATAATATAGGGTCACTGGAAGGACGGGTTGCCATCACATGATATCAGTGATATTTTAATTTCCGTTTATGATAAATATAAACACTTCACGATACGTTATATATAGGTGTTCTATTTGTATTATTTATGTTTCGGCATATGACATTACCATGATTCACATTTTCACACAACAGTATAGATATTTAACAAAGAAAAATATGCTTTTTAAACAGCCCGGGGAAGGTGTTTACTGCAACAGTGGAGCCATCTAGCGGAATACTAGCTTTGAAAGCACCCCATTGCCTCCACGTCGCCCTGTCCCCCGCCACTTCATTGACCTGCTCCCAACTCACACCCCCCCTCTCTCATATACCTCTCCACTCCATCCCTCCATCTCATCCTCGGCATCCCCCTCCCTCTCCCCCCCCCTCCACCTCACTCACATACACTCTCCTCATCAGTCTCTCACCCTCCATCCTCTCCACATGGCCAAACCACCTCAATGTGTTCCTCCTAACGCTTCCTATCATATCCACATTCACACCACAACGCTCCTTTATATCCTCATTTGTCAGCCTGTCTCTCCACCTGACTCCACAGGCTCGTCTTTAACTCAATTCCACTGCTCTCACTCTTGACTAACCTAACCTGATCTAAACTCCAGTAGGGAAATGGGAAACAAAATTCACCTTTGAGTATGTTTAATAAAGTTTCTTCCATCATGCTGGAAACAATCGTAGGTACAGCTTAAGGAACGTGATGATAAAACAGGACAAATTTTTCAGCAAGAAATGGACAGTTACCACCCGTGTATGTCAGAAAAATCTAAAAAACAAACTGAAAGAATATGAACTGATATAGTTAGGTCTTTCTGCTGCTTAAAGTAAACATTAACCACACTGAGAAAATATCCTATCAGCACTTCATTCCCTTATTTTAATTCAAACAGCACCTTCTGGAGAGAAGTGAAAAGAGTAAGACAGGGTGGAAATGAAGTTAGCAGGGGAGTGAAAGATAAAAATGGTAGATTACTAGTGGAGAAGGGAGAAAAAGTGAGCAGATGGAGAGAACACTTTAAGGAATTGTTGAACGTAGAGGATGGAAGTAATGCGAGTATAAGTGGCTGGGGAATGGCTGGGAGAAGGAGGGAGGTGAGAAGACAGGAAGAAATTAGTAGGATAGAAGTTGTGGAAGCAATGAAGAAAGTTAAATCGGGGAAAGCCCCAGGAATTGATGGAGTGTGTGGTGAAATGCTGAAGCATGGGGGAGAGATAGTAGTAGAATGGATGTGGAAGATGTGCAGATTGGCCTGGGAGGAAGGTAGAGTCCCGGAGGATTGGAAGTCAGGTATAATTATTCCCTTGTACAAAGGAAAAGGGGAAAAAGAAGTGTGTGGTAATCATAGGGGCATTTGTCTTCTTAGTATAATAGGAAAAGTGTATGGTAGGATACTTATAGACAGAGTAAGAGAAAGAACAGAGAAATTAGTTGGAGAAGAACAGGGAGGCTTTAGGAAGGGAAGAGGTTGTGTAGATCAGATATTCATTCTTAGATCTTTAGTGGAAAAGTTTCTAGAGAAGGGAAAGAAGTTGTATGCGGCTTTCATGGATTTGGAGAAAGCATATGACAGGGTGGATAGACAAGGATTGTGGAAAGTGTTAAGAATATATGGAGTAGATGGGAAGTTGTTGAATGCTGTGAAGAGTATGTACGATGGTGCGAAGGCTGCAGTGCGTGTGGATGGTGAACTAAGTGAATTTTTCTCTTTGAAAGTTGGTTTGAAACAGGGATGTGTCATGTCTCCATGGTTGTTCAATCTGTACATGGATGGGGTAATAAAAGAGGTACAAGGTAGGGTAGTGGATGTTGGAGTGGCCCTGGTGAGAGAGGATAATGTTTGGAAACTCCCTGTACTGTTGTTTGCAGATGATACTGTGTTGTTGAGTGAAGACGAAGGGGAGCTGCAAGGCTTGGTGGATGAGTTTGAGAGAGTGTGTAAGAAACGGAACCTAAAGGTGAATGTAGGGAAGAGTAAAGTGATGGTCTTTGAGAGAGGTGAAGTCAGTGAATGTACAGTGAGGTTGGATGGTGAGGAATTGGAAAATGTGAGTACGTTTAAGTATTTGGGTAGTGTGATGAGTAAGGATGGAGGTTTGGAGGGTGAAGTGCTTGAAAGGGTACAGCAGGGAAGAAAGGTTGCTGGTTCCTTGAAAGCAGTGATAGGAAACAGGGAAGTGAGCATGGAAGTGAAAAAGTTACTACATGACAGTATTGTGATACCAACTCTAACGTACGGAAGTGAAGCTTGGACATTGTTGGAAGGACACAAGTCAAGAGTGAGAGCAGTGGAAATGAGTTATTTAAGAGGAGCCTGTGGAGTCACGTGGAGAGACAGGCTGACGAATGAGGATATAAAGGAACGTTGTGGTGTGGATGTGGATGTGATAGGAAGCGTTGTGAGGAACACACTGAGGTGGTTTGGCCATGTGGAGAGGATGGAGGGTGAAAGACTGACAAAGAGAGTATATGTGAGTGAGGTGGAGGGTGGAAGAGGGAGGGGGAGACCGAGGATGAGATGGAGGGATGGGGTGGAGAGGTATATGAGAGAGGGGGGTGTGAGTTGGGAGCAGGGCAGTGAAATGGCGGGGGACAGGGCGACTTGGAGGCGATTTGTTTGTGGCCACCCCAAACGGGATTGAGGCGTCTGGCAATAGATAGATAGATAGATAGACCTTCATGTCTGCTGGTTTTTGCTGTCGGGACAATTCGCCGTCGTCAATTCGCCTTGTCAAAACAGTGAGGACTTTTTGCCGTCAGGACGATTCCCAGAACTCTCCAGTTTCTTGCTGCTAAGGGCAGTGAAGTCTGTATCATGAAGAAAATTGTCTGGGAAATGCGGTCACAAAACCCTTATTAATAACGTCATCTTCACACCATTAGTGTCAATCAGCTGACAGCCACATTGTTTACCTGATGCTATTTGACGCCATCTTCCCACGCTGATTACTTTCGACTAACTTGTCCCTGTTGTTTTATTGATTTTCCATTACTCTAGTCTGTTCATTGGTTAATTAGCATTAATTCATTAAAGTATATCGTTTTGGAATTTGGAGTACACTATAGCAATAAATTGTAAAATCGTCATCCTGTCGTAACAAGATGGCGACATATATGCTACAAAATATAGAGATAAGGGTCAGGAAGGCAAATAGGAGACATCGTGTTGCTCTAAGCGAGTAAACACGTGCGCTGATCAATTCCCGAAATTCCTTTAAAAAATGCAGAAAGAAAAAAGAAGAGATGCACTAGCTGCGGCCACTGGGCGTTCCTGAACGAGGATCAACTATGCAACGGCTGCAATGAAAACCAGGCAACAGAATATTGCGGAAAATGCAAAATGATGGTTGGTAGCCGAGACAATGGGGTAAGGTGCGACGCCTGTTACAGATGGTACCACGCAGGTTGTGATGGGGTAAATACACTCCTGTACAAAGCACTGGAGGAATGTAAAGGTATGTTGTGGTTTTGTTCCAGTTGCAAACCCCAAATATTAAAGAACAATGAGGAAATAAAGAGGTTGAAAGCAGAAAGAGAGGAAATGAGGTTAGAGCTGAATGAACTGAGGACCATAAACCAGGAATTGATGGCTAGAGTGGAAGAAAATGGAAAGAAATGGGATAAAAAAGAGGAAAAAATAATAGAAACAACAAGAGTAAAAGTTATTGAGGAACTAGCAGAAAAAGAAGAAAGAGAAAAGAAAAAGAACAACCTTATATTCTTCAACTTACCCGAATCGACACAAACAGATGTTAAAGAGAGAGAAAAAGATGATATAGACTTGTGTTTAGATATAATTGAAGCAAAATTGGGAGTGGAAAATGCAGTAGTAGAGAAAGTGTTTAGAATTGGAAAAAAGAGCGAAAACAAAAACCGGCCAACTGTGATCAAAATAAAAGAGGTAAAAAAGAAATGGGAAATCATAGGAAAAGCAAAGAAACTGAAAGATGACCAACAGGCCAGACAAATGAAAATTGCAATAAGCCCAGACTTAACAAAGAAAGAACGAGAAGAAAATAACAGACTTAGAGAGCAGCTAAGAAAAAAGAGGGAAGAAGGTGGAAAATGGACAATAAAAAAAGGTAAAATAACCAGAGTGGTTGAGAAAAGAAGTAGAGGTGAAGTAATTGAGGCAAGTGAAAATAGAACCATCGAACATGATGAAAACACAAACAGAGTGGCCGACAAAAGAATCAGAGATGAATTAGACGATATTAACGAGAACAAAAACAGTGAAAAAAATTTTTTGCAGGCAAAGAAAATGTAAATATTAAACTACTAAATATACAGTCGATTAATGAACACAAATTGTATGAAGCACTAGACTTAATAGATGAGAACTGCATCTTGTGCTTAATAGAAATACATCAAAAGCAAAGAACAGTCACTATACCTGACTCATTCAATTTTGTTGATGAAATGAGACAACAAGATGATAAAAAAGGCGGTGGACTGTTAATAATATTTAGAAACATAAATTGTATAACAGCAGAAAAATTGGAGACAAAACACCCAGACATTCTAACTGCAAGGATAAAGTACAAAGGATTTAGTTTTGTGATAATTCTTGTGTATGGGGCTACAAGGGACATAGATAGATATAAAAAAATAAAAGCAGAAATGGAAAACATTCTTGAAAGTTTGAGTGAGAATGAAAACTGCATAGTGCTTGGGGACTTCAACGGACACTTGGGCTTCTTGGGACAGCAGAGTCTGGACAGAGAAGGACAGATGGTGCTAGACATAATGGACAAATTCAATCTCACCCTACTAAATGCTGACCCAAACTGTGCTGGAGAAACAACATGGGAAAGAAGAGGGCAAAAAAGTGCAATAGACTTCATATTCACCAACCAAGAAATGCACCAGAAATTCATATCTATGGAAACAGATGAACAAAAACAGCACTTTGATTTAACCGACCACAACCTACTCAGTGCAGAATTTCAAATATCAAACACAAAGAGAAAAGACATTAAGAAAAATCAAGAAATAATCAGGTACTATAGCACCAAGGATGCAGATCTAAAAGTATTTAGTGAAAAAGTAAACCAAAGACTTGAAAATGACAATGTCACGAGAATAGAAGACTTTGAAAAAATAATGTATGAAGAAGCAGAAAAAAACCTAGCTAAAAGCCTCAGAAAAATAGACAGGAAAAGACATGATGCTCCATGGATGACAAAAAAAATACGAACAGGAATTAGTGAAAGACGGAAATGGAACAGAAAAGCCAGAAACGAGCAAAACCCAAGTTTGAAAAATCACTACATAACGCAGTATGAAAAGGAAAAAGAACAGGTGAAAAAAATGGTGCACGAAGCAAAATCAGAGTATGAAAACCGAATACTAGACAACATCAAAAGAGAGAAAGATACAAAAAAATTGTGGAAACATGTGGATAAACTCCGAAGGTATGGAAATCAAACTAAAGAAAGCACAATTATAATATATGATGAAAATAAACAAAAGATAGAAAAGGAAGAACTAACGAACAAGCTTTACAGTTTCTGGAAAACAATCTACCAGCATCATGAAAATAGGATGCATGAAGAATGGGATGAAGTAGAGGAAAGAACCTACAGAGACAGTTATCAAGTAAAATCTAACATAGAAGAGACAGTGACAGATGAAGGAAACACCATGATAATACCGAAAATATTATTAGAACATGCAGAGTACGCATACAAAATGACAGAAGTAAACACAGGTACAATGGAAACACCAAATATCACAAAAGATGACGTAAAAAAGCAAGTCGGAAAAATGAAAAATGGAAAAACACCAGGTCCAAACGGGCTAAAAATTGAATTATACAAAGAGGTGTTGAAAAGTGAAAAAGCCGTGGAGATACTCACAGAATGCTATAATGATCAGATAAGAAACAATAATATACCTGATAGCTGGAAGACATCAAACACAAAATTAATACCAAAAACAAAACAACCACAAGTTAAGGACTTGAGACCAATAGCCCTGTTAGACACCTCCTACAAAATTCTGATGGGTATGATCAAAGATAAAACAGAGAAGCACATACAACTAAATGACAAATTTAAAGAAGTACAAAATGGCTTCACACCAAAAAGACGAATAGCAGACAATATCCTTCTCCTACAGTACTGTATCAATGAAAGCTACAAACAGAAGAAGCCATTGTATGTTATAGCAGTCGATTTTAGCAAAGCTTTTGACAGCATAAAACGGGAAGCCATGATCAAAGCCCTTAAACAGTATAATATCCACCCTGACATAATAAGAATGTTAAAAAATATTTACACAAATGATGAAACAAAGCTTCATTTAGAATGTGAAGAAATTACAAAACTAAAAGTATCCAGTGGTGTCAGACAAGGCTGTAATGGATCTACAGTTCTTTTCTTGCTGGTGACATACATCATCATAGACCACCTTGACAAAAGTTATAAAGGATTTCAAAACCAGATTTGCAAAATAAACAGCATCTTCTATGCAGATGACGGCCTGTTACTAGCCCACTCAGATGAAGAGGCCCTGAAAGCAATAAATGCGTTAGAAACAATAGGAGGTATCTGTGGGTTAAATATAAATAAGGAAAAGAGCCAAGTACTTGTGTACAACAAAAAGGAACAGCCGGAGGAAATTGGGGATATAAAAGTGACGCACAGCATAAAATACCTTGGAGTGACCATTACAAATAGAAAGGATTGTGTTAGAGAACATAAAATAAAACAACTTCAAAAAGCGGGAATGTACGTAAATCAGATAACATCCATAACCTCACGAAGTTGCAACAGAGTGAAAATAGGAAAAGTATTCTGGAAAAATGTGGCCCTGCCAAGTATACTGCACACAACAGAAGCTATGTTTATCAGCAAAGGCGAAATCAACAAACTTCAAACATTAGAAAACAAAGCTTATAAAAGAATATTTCAAGCACCAAATTATACCCCAAGTTGTGCACTTTGAGCTGAAATTGGCACGTCAACCTCATATACAAGAGACATACAAAGTAAATTATCATACGTCAGATACATTTTGAGTGACCAAAGCAATAAACTAGTAAAAACAGTATTTTTGGACCTATATGAAAACCAAAGCACAAGTTGGGCTAAATTAATAAAATATTATCTACACAAAGTAAATCTAAATTTAGAAGGACTTGCAAAAGAAAAGAAATTGAAATCAAAATTGAACACCATTGACACACAAATATGGAAAGCAGAAATACTTGGCAAGACCACACTAGAATACTACAGGGAATGGAAGTACGAAATTAAAGAAGAAGATACACTTTATGAAAATGGCTGGGACTCGGCAGTACTGTTCAGAGCACGAACAAACACACTAAACTTAAACTGAAGAAAAAAACACAACAATGAAGGAACAGTTTGTCCAATATGCCAATATGAAAATGAAACATTAGAACACTTTCTCCTAGATTGTGAAGGTGCAGTGAGGATCAAAAATAACTTATTGCAACAGCCCTTTCCAGAGAATAGAACAGATATAATAAAAACTCTACTTCTGTTTGGAAAAAGTAAAGAAAATCAAGTGAAAGAAAACAGGAAGACAATATATGAACTGTGGAAACTAAGAGAAAAGAAAATAAGTGATCAGCGCACGGCTTAACAAAAAAGGACTGAAAAGGATAAGGAGCGGGCGCCGATACAAAGGCTACGCCCCATCTACTACTACTACTACTACTACTACTAGGTGGAGGTGTAGGAATAATTATGAAGGAGAAAGGGAAGACGGTAAATTTTTAGAAGTAACCAACGTTTTCTTTTATTATTTTTTTTATGGTTTCCAATGCAAAATACTGTGCTTTAATTAGTTTTGACCCTCATTTTGGGGGGAAAATTCCCCTTTTGGAATTTTGAGTAAGATTTCCAAAAGTGGGTTTTTCCCCCAAAATCAAGATCAAGATTAATTAAAAATACACTATTTTGCATTAAACTAACCCAAACTAACCTAACCTAACCTAACCTAGGCCTGATCTAGAGCCTGACATAGACCGAATGCACACGCCTGCACCAGCCAATATGGCGCAACATTCATCCGTTACTGAGCGACAGCCTAACCTAAGTCACTATATGACTATCCCTACAAAATTTGCTCCCCCAACTGAAACTAGGCTTAAAGGGTAAGTCTTAGTTAGAATAGTTCAGGGACGTAATATAATGAAAATTGGTAACGTTGGTTACTTCTAAAGTTATACCGGGAAGACAAATATCAGAGGTACAAACAGTAAAGGATATGAATAATGGACTGGGTTATAACAGAGGTGACATTTTAACTGTAAAGATTACTGACCTGAAAGAAGAATGGTGGGTGACGATAGTTTACATGGGAGTGGAAGGAAAAGAAAACTATGAAGAAAATAAAAAGTTGTATGAAGTACTGCTGGAGATAGAGAAAGAAGTGGCAAACAATAAGTGGATAATAATGGGGGACCTGAATGCCCATATTGGTTTAAATAATGAGAGGGTGAACAAGAACGGACAGATGGCATTGGACTTCACAGAAAAGACCCAGCTTAAGATAAAGAACTGGGAGCTGGAAGACCCAGTAACATGGAGTGACAGAGGTATAAAATCAGCAATTGATTATATAATAATAAGTCATGAGGTTGAAACATATGGATGTAAGATATGGAAGAATGAGAATGTTGACATTTCTGACCATATAATGATAGGAATTACGTGTGGAAAGACAAATAGGCAAAAAGAAATAAAAAAGACACAATGGAGAAAGAAATGGGATATAGCTAATGCGAATTGGCAGAAATACAGTCGGAATCTAGATGATCAGATATGTGAGGAAGAGAAGAGAGGAAGGTCTATTAATGATTGGGAAATAGACATTAAAAAGACCATAATTCAGGAGGCAAGAGGGACAATAGGAACAAAAATATTGAAGATAGCAACGACAAGATTAAAAGGCTGGTGGGACAGGGAAGTAGAACTAGCAATTGAAGACAGGAAGAGGGAAAACAGGGAACAGAGAAAATGGGGAAAAATGATAAAAAAACATGGAGAACAATATAGACAGGACTGGGAAAGAGCATGGAAAAGATACACAGAGGCAAAACAGACAGCAAAGATAATAATCAGTAGAAAAATAGGAAAGTGGGAAGAAGAACAAGCTCAAAAACTAAATGATATGCCCCGAAGGGAAAGAGAAAGAGAAGGGTGGAAAAGGTTGAAGAGAAACCTTGGAGAAAGGGATGTAGAACAGCGTATTAAGTTAAAAATAAAGGGTAAAGAAACAGAAAATGAGGAAGAAATTAGATCCATTGTAGAAGGATACTGGAAGAAAGTAATGCTAAAAGACAATGTGGAAGAATCCACAGAGAATATTTGGATATATAGTGATAGCAAAGAAATGGGGAATGTAAGGATAGAAAGGAAAGATGTAGAAAAGGCTGTTAAAGCAATCAAGAATGGAAAGACAGGAGGAACAGATGGAATAATAGGTGAACTTATTAAATATGGTGGGGAAAAATTGACAAAGGCATTAACAAATCTGTTTAATAGTATCCTGGAGGAAGGGGAGGTACCACAGGACTGGAAAAGAAGTAGGGTGACACTTATACATAAGGGTGGAGGAAAAGCTAAGGAGGAAATTGGAAACTATAGGCCCATTAGTGTCATGAATGTATTAGCTAAGGTGTTTGGGATGATAATAAATGAAAAACTAATATCATGGGCAGAACATTACAAAATATGGGGCGAGGAACAGAGTGGGTTCAGGAAGGGTAGGGGAGGCCTTGAAAATGTTTTTGTAATGAAAGAAATCATAGAAAGGAACAAGGAGCAAGGAAAAGAGTTATACCTAGTATTTCTAGACTTTGAAAAAGCTTACGATACTGTTGATAGATGTAAATTGTTGAAACTGTTGAGACATATTGGGGTGGATGGCAAGATAGTGGAAATAATAAAGAGATGGTATGAAGAAAATAAGGTGAAATTCTCAATAGGAAATATAAGCACAGGGTGGGTTAACAATAACATCGGGGTGCGTCAAGGCTGTGTGTTGTCCCCTACGTTGTTCAACATTTACTTAGAAGAACTTTTAGTAAGAATCAGGAAATCAGGCAAAGGAGTGAGGATTGGCGATTGGAAATTAGGATGCCTGGCTTATGCAGATGATGTAGTACTCATGGCAGAAAACAGGAAAGACACGGAAGATCTTATGGAAATAGCTGACAGGTTTGAAAGGGAATGGAACCTAAGATTCAGTGCAGGAAAATGCAAGGTGATGGAATTTAATAACAGGGAGAAGAACCAGTGGGTGATGGGGAACAACGTAATGGAAATAGTAGATAAATATACGTACTTAGGTATAGAAGTGAGTAAGGAAGGAATAGGAGGGGATAAACAAAGAAAGATTAATGAAGGGAAAGCTCGGAAGATGGCAGGCATGATTATAAATGGAGGGTGTAGAGTGATTAACAAGTATAACGTGGGTAAGAGTCTGTGGAAAGGAATAGCAGTGCCTTATTGTCTCTATGGATCGGAAATAACAAACTACCGAGATGGAGATATCATGAAATTGGAAAAAGTACAAAACATAGTGGGTAGATGGGGCCTGGGGGTCCCAAGAAGTACGGCAGTAGAAGCCATAAGGGGAGACATGGGCTGGAGCACATTCAAAGAAAGAATTGTGAAAGGAAAATTGGGGTTCACAAAGAAAATAGAAAAACTCAATGAGGAAAGATGGGCTAAGAGGGTGCTGGAGGAAAGAGGGGCAAGATCATCATGGGGGAGAGAAATTAACAGATGGAAGAGGAGAGAAAACCTGGCAGAGGCTTGGTGCCATATAGAAGACAAACAAATTAAGAAAAAGATTGAAGAGAATGGATTGAACAGATGGAAAGTGGGGTTAACAAGAAAAGTGACTCTGAAATGGTATAAAAGAAAGCAAAAACCAGAAGGGCTAAACTGGCATGTAGGAGACTGGGGAAGTAGACTGTTAGTTAAAGCTAGGACAGGTACTCTGGAAGTGAATGGTAGAAATAGAGAGGAACAGGACAAGAACTGCAAATTTTGTGAGGGGATAAAAGAAACAATAGAGCACCTAATTGTTGAATGCAACAACTACAAAGAGCAAAGGGAGAAGTTAATAGCATCAGTAGTAGCGGTGATAGGAATGGAGGAATGGCAGAGAAGACTTGAGGAAGAAGATGGGGGGATATGTACAGTACTGGGATTATATGGGGATAAGGAAGAAACAGGGAGAATAATGAACTTTGCTAAAATATTTCTAACACAGTGTTGGAAGAAAAGGCAACAGCAAGTAGGACAGTAAATAAACACATAAAAAAGGTAACGAAAATTGAAGTGTGATCAAGAAAAGAGAAGAGGATAAGGAGCAAGAAGAGAAGGAGGACCTACGAAGCGATACAAAGCGACAGAGGTCACAAGAAGGACCTACGCCACTGAAGCAACGCATGGGTCGAGGTGTGTTTAGCTCCTAATAATTTGCATTCTAACTATTACATACTGTGCACAAGACTTGAGAAAATGGAAGAAGAGAAAACAGAGGAGTGCAGAAATTGCTCGAGAAGAGTAATAAATGGACTCCAGTGTGATGGATGCCAAAAATGGTACCATGCTGGATGCCAAAAAGTAAACAAAGAGCTCTACACCATAATAGAAAAGCATAAGGAACTTATATGGTTCTGCCAAGTTTGCAAACCAAAAATAAGAAATAATATGGTGAAAATATGCAACATGGAAAAGCAGAATGAAGAGCTGGTAGCAAAATTAAACGAATTGAACATGAAGCTGGATAACATCAAGGGTGAAATTACGAGAGAGGTAACTCAGCATTTTAGGAACAACTTGCCGGTGAGTGAAGATGATATTGTTGAGAAGGTAACAGAGAGAGTACTAGAACGTATGAAAGAAGAAGAAGATAAAGCTAGAAGGGGTCCGGTGCTGCCTGTTGTACTGAGCAGACGTTCTTCTCTCCTAGGTGCCCGGAGTGATTGTCAGTTAAGTGTGTAGCTCTTCCTCGGCAGCTACTTCTTCCTCTTGCTGCGAGGTGGAGTATGACCCAGCCCATTTCTATGGATACTGTGGTGTCGGCCATGGATGTAGCGGAGGCAGACCCTTTCAGGCCACCGGGAAAGCGCCCCATAGGCGAGGCTGCCCCGGAGGAGGATAAGGTGACCTCTGGCAAGTCCCTTAGGGTGTCGTCACCACCCACAGCTGCATCGCAGATTGTCCTGGGTGAGGATGCGGCTGCACGACAGAGTGCCGAAGGTGCCGGTAAGTCAGTGCCAGCAGCAGCTGTTACCAGAGTGGTCCCTAGTAGGGGTGAACCAACACCATCCACTACTGTCAATATGGGTGTCCAGGATGCGGGTGAGTCTGGATTGGCCTGTTTTATCATTAGGTCTGTGCAGGGGTCCAGGATTTTTAACAATCCCCGGCGGCTGTCTGATGCCATCAACTCATCCCCCTTTGCCAAGTATTGTGTAGAGGGTGGTACTAAACCACTGGGTGATGGGTCTTCCCTCTCTCTTCATCTCCGCCATTGTGATCTGGCAAAGCTGACCAGCCCAATGGAGACCCTGACTACCTTCGGTGAGTGGGAGGTCACGTGCCGCAGGGCCCGGTCCTCTGGTGATGCAGCAGCCCTCAGCTATGGGAAGATTGGGCCAGTCTCCCTGGATGTTGACATAGAGGATTTGGTAGACGGTCTCCGGCCTTTTGACAACGAGTCGTCTGTCTTATTAGAGGCTTCTAGGATCCCTGTACGTTTTCCTGCCCCAGATGCTCCTCGATTTTCCCAGTGGGTGCGCCTGGTGTATCGGGGCCCTCTCCCATCCAAGGTGCTGTATGGACACATCTACTACAATGTAGGTATGTATACTCCTGCTTTGTTGCATTGCTATAACTGCCTTCAGTATGGACACACACGGATCACTTGCCGCAACAAGACCAGGTGCTCGATGTGCAGTGGATACCACCTTTTCAGACCCAGTGAGGGGCAGCCCTGTGACCACAGCCCCAGGTGCTACATGTGTGGTGGAGATCACAGGGTGGTGTCTAAGCTCTGCCCTGTATATCAGAAGGCCTTCAAGATCCATGAAGAACTCCGCCAGGGTGTGACGCCGGCCCAGGAGGTCAATAGACGGTTGCGTGCTCTCCAGCCCTTGGTCCGTCCCCCTTCAGCATTGCCCAAGTCGTCTCCCAAGGTCTCTCAGGTGAGGAAGGGTGTGAGTTTTGCAGTGTTGTTGGCCGCAACTGCTTCGCTGTGCTAGAGGACTTGAGTGATGACTGTTCCCTCCAGGATGTATCATCAGTGGAGGTGTCGACCAACCCTGCCTCCCCTGCTGCTGTTATAATCCATGAGGCCCGTCCTTCACGTCCAGGCCGCCTCCACCCCCGTGCCCCTCACCGCCCCCCACCTAGTGCTCCTTCTGGACCGGATGCGGTCCTTGCTGAGGATGTCGGGGATGTTCCTGCCCTGCCTAGCTCTCCTGACCCACGTCTACGACAGTGTGATCGACCTACAGCCCCTTCAGTGCGTACCCATCCAGTGCGAGTATCTGACCCCACCTCCAGCAATTGTTCACCCTCCTTGGACTGCCCTCCTCCCTCAGGACCTGGTCAAGGCTTTTTTGATCTTGTCTCTGAGGCCCTGCAACTTTATCGCCACGGACTACCATTCCTTGACATCTGCTCCCTCCTCTGGCCCAAGGTATTGTCCCTACTCTTGTCCTATTCATGCCAGGCCTGAAACATCTCAGCATTATGTTTTGGAATGCGAGATCCCTTGTTCGGAAGTCACAGGATTTTAAAGTACTCTTACATGATTCGAAGCCTTGTGTTGTGGGGGTATGTGAGAACTGGCTGCACCCTCACCTGCGGCTCCAACTGGGTTTTTTTTTGACATACAGGTGTGACCGTCCTCAGGGAAGGGGTGGGGGCCTGTTGTTGGCAGTGCGGGAGGACACCCAGAGTGTGCGTCTCGCCCTCACCTCATATCCTGGGGGACAATTGGAGGTCCTGGCTGTCAGGGTGGCCCTCACGGATGGCTGGGCTTCAACCCTCCTTTGTTACAACCCCTGCCAGGATGTGTCCAGAGAGGAGCTCCTCCACTACTTTGACCAGTTGCCAGCCTCTGCCTTCATCATGGGGGATTTCAACGCCCGTCACCACCACTGGGACCCCGCCTTGGCTGGAGCCCCCAATACCACAGGTTCCTCTCTCTTCCAGGTGCTCCTTGAGTCTCACACGTTCAGCCTTCTTACGCCTCCAGGTCTGCATACCCTGTTTGCTCCTCACAGTGGACAGGCATCTGTACTGGATCTCGGTTTGGGTGACGCAGTATTCCATCATCCGATGGTCCATATGGGACCGTACATGGGCAGTGACCATCTTCCCGTCTTTTGTGACTACCTGACATTGTCTCCAAGAATATCACGAGCGAGTCGTCCTCGCTGGCAGCTTCACGACGATAGATGGACGGCCTTCCAGGAGGCAGTGTCTGCTAGCTTCCCTGGTCGTTGGGGCCTCTCGGCTGAGGATTTTTCACAGATGCTGGTGCAGGCTGGGCATAGGGTGTTCAGTCAGTCAGCCCGCCGTAGTATAGGCCGATCGGGGGTGCCATGGTGGTCGGCTGCTTGTGCCTCGGCTGTGCAAGCCCGCCGCCAGGCCTGGCGTGCCTGGAGTCGTTACCCCACACGGGCCCTTGGGGATCGTTACCGACGCCTGGATGCAGTATGTAAGCGCACCATCAAGGTAGCCAAGCAGAAGGCATGGTCCTCTTTTTGTTCCAGTCTCTCCTTCTCCACCACATGCTCCCGCACCTGGAGGTTTTTGAAGGCCATGAAGGGTGGCCCGACAACATATTCATATCCCTTGTGTCGTGATGGAGCGGATCTCCTGGATGACCTCTCCAAGGCCGAACTCTTGGCGTCCTTCTTTGCGTCACAGCTGGGTGTTCCACCGACTTTACCTACAGCTCCCGAGTTTATTTCTGCCATCCACAGGGGCGTCTCAACTCCCCCTGCCAGTGACCTCCATTGCCCGTTCACGGCCAATGAACTCCGGGATGCTGTTGCTTCTCTACACCCGAGGAGGGCGGTTGGCCCTGACATGGTGGCTAATGACTTCCTCCTACATCTGCCGCCCAGCCTGCACAGTCACTTGCTGTCAATTTACAACAACAGCTGGCAGACCGGCACATTCCCTGAGGTATGGAAGGAGTCAGTGCTGCTGCCTTTCCCAAAGCCAGGCAGGGACCCCACCATCACGTCGTCTTATCGGCCTATCGTTCTTCTGTCCTGTGTGGGGAAGCTGCTAGAGAAACTGGTGGCTCGCCGGCTCTCTTGGTGGCTGGAGTCCCGTGGCCTGCTCTCCAGGGTTCAGTGTGGTTTCCGGCTGGGCCAGGGAGCTTTGGACGTCCTATGTCAACTAGAACACATGGTACATGACACCTATAGACAGCGGCTCTACATGCTTGCCCTCTTAATAGATCTGAAGGGGGCCTTCGATTCAGCCCCACACGATGGCATTCTGTACCGCCTGTCGTGCCTGGGAGTCTTGGGCCCACCCCTGGCTTGGATGTCGAATTATCTTGCTGGCCGCAGCTTTGTGGTGTCGGTGGGTGGGGCCTTGTCGGATCCCCATCCTGTTCATCGGGGGGTTCCGCAAGGGTCTGTGCTCAGCCCACTCTTATTCAACGTGTTGCTGTCCAGTCTGCCTCAGATACGTAATGCTACTCTCCTGGTTTACGCAGATGACATCACCATCGTGTCCCAGAGCCCTTCTTTTGTGGAGGCGCAGCAGTTTCTGCAGTCAGCGGCATCCACTTTTTTGGCTTGGGCCCGGAACTGGGGCCTTGCCATCAGTGTTGACAAGAGCGCAGTGATGCCCTTCACTCTACGCCGTTTACCATCATCTCCAGCAATTTCTCTGGACTCAACCTCAGTCCCTGTTGTTCGGGAGCATGTGCTGCTTGGTCTCCGGTTGGATGGGCCCATCCTCACTTGGCGCAGTCACATAGAATACTTACGGTCATCTTGTGCAAAACGACTTGACATCATGAAGAGTATTGCTGGATCCCGCTGGGGGGCAAGCAGGGACCTTTTGTTGGCGTACAGCTATCGATCCGCCATCTTGGGGAAGATCAACTATGGCTGTTCCGTATATGGCTCAGCATCTACACAACTAAAACGGCTGGACACTATTCAGACGACTACTCTCCGGATTGAGCTGGGTGCTTTCTGGTCCTCACCCACATTGTCTCTGCAGGCTGAGGCAGGTGTTCCCCCCCCTCCATCATACCAGGATGAAGTTGACTTGTCGCCGCTACTTTACTATCCAGCGCTTGCCCGATGACCACCCACTCCCGGAGCTCTTTACGACGGCAGGGGTCTCGACATCTCATCCATCGTGGCCCATCAGGTCTCGACGGCCCCTCTTGGTGCGTGCTCTCCACGCTTACCACACTCTGGGACTTCCTCCACCAGCTCGCCACCCTGTCCGATCAGTATGTCCTGTGCCCCCGTGGAGGGACCTGTCCTCACCTGTGTCCATAGACCTCCCAGAGCCCTTTTGTAAATCACAGGATGGTCACCTGGCCCCTCGCATTTTCCTGCAGATGGCTGGCTCCACCTATCTAGGGTTCATGGCTATCTTTACCAACGGCTCCCGCTCCTCCACCCCTGCAGCAACTGCAGCTGCCATCTTCGTAGAGGACTACTCCATCTGCCAGACATGGCACTTAGGGGATGCCCATGATGTAGTCACTGCTGAACTCTTCGCAGTCTTGAGGGCCCTGCATTTTTTGATGTCTCATTCCTCTCCTCGGCCAGTGGTCATCTACACTGACTGCAGAGCGGCCCTTCATCTCATCGCTTCTTCTAAACCCTGCTCCATACGTCATCTGGTTTATGAAATCCAGGATGACCTTGCTCAGCTGCTGCAGAGAGGCTGGAAGGTACGTCTGCAATGGATTCCCTTCCATGTGGGCATCAGGGGCAATGATGTGGTGGATGCAGCAGCTCGGATGGCCTTGACTTTTCCTGATGTGGAGCCCTACCCCTTGCCAGCCATTACTCACCGTCGCCTATTAGCCACAAGGTGTAGTCAGGCATGGAATGCTGATCTCTACGCCTCCCTCCCCACAACAGCGCTGGGCTTATATCGCTCCGACTCATCGGACCAACCTTGGGTACGCTCTGTCTCCCAGATCCTGGACGTCGCTATCACCCGCCTGCGTATTGGACATGTTGGACTGGCATCACATCTGCATCGGCTGCGACTGCACCCAGACCCCTACTGCCAGTGGTGTGTGAATCAAGAGGAAACTGTGGCCCACTTTCTGCTGCATTGCCCACGCTTCTACTCCATCCGCACCGCCCTGAGGGAGCGCCTTGCAACCCTTGGTATCCTGGACTTCACCCTCCCCATCCTTCTTGGTGGGGTGGGCCTAGATCGGCACCTACGCCACTCAGTTCTACGCCATGTTTGTGTCTTCCTTCGCAGATCGGGGCAACTTCGCCGCCTGTGATTAAAGAGCTCTGCTACACCTGAACCACCGTTAGGGCTACATCTGACTACACGTCGGGTCCAGCCCTTCAATCAACACCAAGACCAAGACCTAAAGCTAGAAGGAAAAACAACATAGTGATGTATAATGTCCCAGAGTCAGAAAGTGAAAGGTATATAGAGCGAGTGAATGAAGACACAGCTATGTGTTGTGATACATTTGAGAATTCTCTAGGATTAGATAAGGAGGAGTTTACTATCACTAAGGTCATAAGGATAGGAAAGCCCAGAAGAGAGGGCAGTAACAGAAATAGGCCTGTATTGGTGCAACTAGCTGATGTGAAAGAGAAATGGGCAATAGTAAAGAGGGCAAAAAATCTGAAAGATGAAAGTGACCCGGCAAAGAAAAGAATTGGAATTTCACCTGATCTGACGGAGAAAGAAAGGCAGGTTGAAAAAAGATTGAAGCAAGAGTTAAATGAGAAAAAAGCTAACGGAGAAACAGGATTATATATAAAAAACGGAAGATTGTGCAAAGTAAGAGAGGACAGAGGAAGAGAAAATTAGAACCAAACAATGATACAGTACAGAAGGATGAAATAAGAAAAAGAGAAAAAGGATATGGGGTAACATTTAAGTTAATTAATATACAGGGGTTAAGTAGACATAAGGTAGTAGAGGTACAGCAACTCATATCAGAGAGTCAAGATATTGTATGCCTGACAGAAACACAGCAAAAATATAATAAAATTGAGCTAGATAATAACATAATGAAGCATGAAAGCATGAGAGAAATAAAGGACAAAAAAGGAGGTATAATGGTGCTGTATAAACAAAACAGTAACATTACTCTAAGAAAAGAAACTCTGAAAAATAAGGATGTACTTGTACTAAAAGGAAAAATATTAGATCTAAGCATAAGAATAATTATACTATACTTTTCTGTAATTAGGACAGAAGAAGACAGAAATAGAAATTTCTCAATGAAACAAGAGATTGAGAAAAGTATGAATGAGGCAGAGGATGAGGCTCTAATAGTCATGGCAGACTTCAATGGGCATACAGGTATGTTAGGTCATCAGCAGCTTGACATGAATGGAAAAATAATCCTGGACTGGATAAATGAATATAAATTAATCTTGCTTAACGGTGACAATAACTGTTCAGGTATTTACACGTGGGCTAGAAATAATCAGTGTAGTGTAATTGATTACATACTTGTCAATGGGAAAATGTACAACTACTTCCAGACCATGAATATAGATGAGAAACAAGAAACTATAGATATCACTGATCATAATCTGATATGTGCAAGGTTTATAATAAAAAGAGAAAGGCAAAACTTCAACAAACAAGGAAAGTGGGAAACAGTGGAGTAGGACAGATGAGATATCACTACAACAGTATGCAAATAGAGTGGAAGAAAAACTTAATGAAGTCAGAGTTACCAATATAACACAGATGAATACATTAATAGAAGAAGCTGCCAGCGAAACACTAAAAACAAGATATAGAAGAAAAGTAATTGAAAGGGAAAATAAAATAAGGGAGCCTGTTTGGATGAACAGTGAAATAAGAAAGGAAATAAAAGAGAGGAAAAGATTGAATAGGCAAAAAAGAAACATACAAAATCAGGATGAAAGAGACAGAATATATGAGCTCTATAGGCAACAAAAAAAGAAGGTGCAAATCCTCATTAGAAAGGAGATGTTTAAACATGAACAAAAGCTCACAAAAGAAATAAAAGAAAGCAATGAAAAGGGTAAAAAATTGTGGGAGGCTGTTAATAAACTAAGAGGTATAGACAAAAAATTAGACAAGTTAGCAATATACAGCAAAGAAGGTAACAAACTAAATGATATACAGGCTAGTGAGGAAATAATAAAATTTTGGGACAAAATCTATAAAAAGCATGAAAACAACATAAATGAAGCATGGAATAGTGACACAAGGCAAGAATATATTAACAAGCTGGACTTAGAAAGTAATCTGAATGTAATGAATATAGATATACCAATAGGACACAATATAGAGAGAACATATGAATTCCCTCCTAGTATAAGAGAACATATGGACATGTGCTGCAAAGTACAAAGCAAAATAAAACCCATGGAATATCCAAATATTATGCAAGACCAAGTAAAACATTGCATACAAAAGCTAAAAAACAGAAAAGCCCCAGGACCAGATCAAAAGAAGCCTGAACTCTACAAAGTCCTGATAAAAAGTGAGCAGTGTATAGAAAGCCTTACAAACTGCTTTCAGCACATTATAGATGATGGGACAGAAGTTAAGGAATGGGTATGGTCAAATACAAAAATGACAGAGAAAACAACTAAACTTACATCAGACCAGCTCAGACCAATAGCGCTGACCAATATTTCGTACAAAATATGTATGTCACTGATAGGAAACTTTGTGGATAGCCATATCACCATAAATAACGAGGCTAAAGAAACACAAACAGGCTTCACAAAGGGAGCTAAAATAGAAGACAACTTATTAACCTTACAATACTGCATAGAGGATAGCTACCAGAAGGGAAAACCTCTTATAATAATATCCATTGATTACTCAAAGGCATTTGACTCAATTAAAAGAGAGAAAATAGTACAGGCACTAATGCGATACAAGGTACACCCAAAGATAATAGATACCATTGTTAACATGTATAAAGAAGACAAAACAAAAATAAAAGTAGGTGATTCTGAAATAGAAATGGACATAACTAGCGGGATTAGACAAGGCTGCACAGGTTCAACAATATTATTCAAATTAATAACCAACCTGATAATAGAAAAATTGGAAGGACAAAATATTGGATTCATCAATGAGAAACTGAAAATAGGAGTACTATTCTTTGCTGATGATGGACTCCTAATGGCACACTCGATAGAAGATGCAAAAGACAGCCTAAAAACAGTAATAGAATATAGTCAAGAATGTGGTCTAAACATAAATAGAACAAAAAGTAATATCATCATCCATAATATGAAAAACCAGCCAGATGAAATAGAAGGGATAAAAGTAACTGATAATATAAAGTACCTTGGATTACAGATAGATAACAAAAGAAACTACTTCAAAACACAGAAGGAAATGATGGCACAGAAAGCTCAAAAGATGGCAAATATTACATATCGGTAATAGCAAGGAGTTGTAATAAAGTCATGATAGGTAAAACCTACTGGAAAAATGTAGCCGTACCTACAATGCTTCATGGGTCAAATATCATAAATTACACGGAAGCAGAAATTGAAAAGCTACAAAGGATAAAGAACGGAGTATACAGACAAATATTAGGAGCACCCAAGTATGCAGCAAACTGCACACTAAGGGGAGAGATTGGAGCATCATTAGTTAAACGAAGAATAATCACAGGTAGATTAGAGTACACCAGGGGTATTCTTCAGGGCAAAAATGAATTACTAAAAACTATACTAGAAATGATGAATATACAGAATATGAACTGGATGAAGGAAACCAATAAGTACAAGGAATTAACAGGAATAGCTGACAGAGAATTAATGATTATGACAAAAAGCGGACTAAAGGAGAAAACAATGAATTGGGACACACACAAATGGAAGGAGGAAGTATCTAGGAAAACAAGCCTGAAGATATATAAAGAATGGAAAGAGAATATCAGAGAAGAACAAGTATATGATAACAGACCAGCATCAGCAATCTTCTATAGAGCAAGAACAAACTGCCTGCCATTATTCGATAGAAAGAGACATGAAAATGGAAATACAGAGTGCAGATTATGCGGTGCAGAAAAAGAAAATCTGGAACATTTTATGCTCGAGTGCACAGTGTACAATGAACAGAGATTGAATGCTGTGGAGTTACAAAAACCCTACATTGAAAATAAAGAAATAATTGGAAATTTTTTATTTAGTAGCATAAACATTGAACAGAAAAAAAGTATCCTATATAACCTCTGGGAAATAAGAAAAAAGAAATTAATGGAGCAAAACACAACGTAGTGAATGATTGAAAAGGAATAGAGTTCAGGAGGTGCCGTTGAAAAGGCATTACCTCCGACAATCATCTGATCTGATCTTCTGGACAATAATCCTATTCTTCTGAAGTAAATGAATATACAGATTATTTTGAAGGTATATTTGGTGTTTTTGTGAGGGCGTTTATGAAGCTACGGACCTTCACCAGATGTATGTGAGTATAGTGTTGGGGCGAGTGCAAAGATAGCATCATTTGTTACTGTTGACTGGCATTGGTGTGTGGTTGGTCAGATGTATGTGAGTATAGTGTTGGGGCGAGTGCAAAGATAGCATCATTTGTTACTGTTGACTGGCATTGGTGTGTGGTTGGTCAGATGTATGTGAGTATAGTGTTGGGGCGAGTGCAAAGATAGCATCATTTGTTACTGTTGACTGTCATTGGTGTGTGGTTGGTCAGATGTATGTTAGTATAGTGTTGGGGCGAGTGCTAAGATAGCATGATTTGTTACTGTTGACTGTCATTGGTGTGTAGTTAGTTACATGTGTCCAACAGCAACAACCTGCAGGCATTAAGGTGCTGTTTGGTTTAAAATAAGGGAATCAAGTGTTGATAGATTGCTTTCTCATTGTGGTAAATGTACCCTGTACTTTAAGAAGCAGAAAGACCTGACCATATCAGTTAATATTCCTCCAGTTTGTTTTCTATATTTTTCTGAATTTTCAGGGTGGTAAATGACCTTTTCTTGTTGAAAACTTTGTCCTGTTTTATCATCACATTAACCCCTAGGCACCGGGTACGGTATGGGTTTACCTATCCACGTCCCAGAACCGGGTTATTTTCAGGATAATCGATTTTCCAATTTTTTTTTTATTTTTTATTGCAAATCAATCACAAATGACAAGAAACACATAAAAAGCACGTTCTTATTCTCTGTTGGCAATTTGGAGGTGGTGGTGTGGTGTGAGGGAACTGGTGTGTGGCAGCTGGGCTGAGCATGTTCAAGGTTGTAGTGGTGTGTTGGCAGTAGCCTATTGGTGAAGGGAAGATGGATGATTACCTTGTTCCAAAATAAGTGTTGAGTGTGTATTTGTTTCTCTCACTATTTCACAATGCCGTATGAACACAATATTACAACTAAAATAACAAAATAAAAAACAAGAAAGTAACTAATAAAGATTGGCTTATTTTATGTTTTCCATGATACTTATTTTCTAAGAAAATTATGTCTATTTATTTATTCACTATTATTTACACATTACCGTATATCACTGTTTTTAGTAACTCTTGACAGTATGATACTGCCATACACTCTCCCCCACACCGCTCTTGGCCCCCTAGTAGCCCTCCCCACCACCCCACCCCTCCCAACCCCTACCCCAACCCTGAACCAGTATCAGCTGGTTCCAAGGCCACACTCCCTGTGCTGGCCTCCCACCATCCTCCATCACAGCCCTCCTCACTGCTGGGCTGCCCTCCTCCCCCCCCACCCCCTCCCCCGGCCAGCCAGCATTACTCCACGCACCAGCCATGCCGGTGTAGCGTTATATGTAACCCTGTCCGCCCCCTACGGCGCATGCGCAAGGGTTGCCAGAGGCCGCCACAAATATGCCATTTGTCCTCTGATCTCTGTAGGGGTAACATGATCGGAGCCTCTCGCCCTTTGTTTACAAACGGCAAATGGTCATTCCGGCTTCTCATATCATTCGTCTCAAAGCTTTCTCGAGTAGTTTCCGCCCTTAAATTAAATTAGGTTAGGCGGAAAGCAGTAAAAATTCGAATTTCTAAGGTATGAATGAGTTAGGTTGGATAAACATAGATATAATTAATCATCTGGGGACGAGTTATCTAATCTGTTAGGCGTGATGATTGCCTTAGCTTTGAATCTTTACAGGAATGAGTCAAGCTCGTACTGTCCCGTGTCTTAAGCCATTTTTATCATATATATCCCTAAAATTATAAATAGTTTTGGCACACACTACCTCATTCGGTTGTGCATTCCACTGATCAATTGTCCTATTAGGGAAACTGAATTTCCATACATCTTTATCACCTCTCTTTTTATGCTGTATTTTGCAATGTCCTCTTGCTGATGCTTCACACATATGATATATATTCATTTATGTCTATTTTCTGTTCCCCTGATATGCATTTATATAGCATAATCATGTCTCCTCCTCTCCTGCAGCGTTGGTAAATTCAATCTTTCCAGTCTTTCTCAGTAACTTAAATCCCTTAAGATTGGTACCCATCTTGTAGTGGCCCGTTGTACTTTTTCAATCTTATCTGTGTTTTTTGAGATGACGATTCCAGACTACTGTGATGCATACTCCAGAGTTGGTCTGATGAATATCTTCCTCAGCATATCTTCATTTATATATGTGAATGCTATTCTCATATTAGCAAGCAATGTATACATGTTTCGTACCTTCTCACTGATGTGATCATCAGGAGATAGTCTGTTCCTGATAATTACTCCTAGGTCCTTCTCCTTTTCTGATATGTGTAGGGTTGATCTTCCTAACTTATAATACCAATCTGGTCTTTTCTCACTTTTACCAAATTTTATTACATGACACTTATCCACATTAAATTCCATTTTCCATGCTCCATTCATGAAGCTTGTTCAATTCCTCTTGCAGCTCTTTGCAAGAATCTATGTTAGTAATTTTCTTTTGAATTTTTGCATCATCTGCAACCATATTTAGATAGCTTCCTCTCTGCGTTATATATTCACTTAATACCCACCCAACCCCTTTTAAGTGCCATAGAGTCAATAAATAGCTTGGTGCAAACTTTTCCTTTTCCTTTGTTTTCCAATTATCCAATCCAGTCCCTTTAGTTTTGAGAAATCTTACATCTCCCTTTAGTTTTGAGAAATCTCACATAAGAGTGTTAGGCTAGTCCAGTATAGTTCAAGTTCAGTCAATGTGAAATAAAAATTAGCCTCAAAATTTCATTTATGGAAAAGTACTTTTAACTCCAAACACTATGAAAACAGTAAGCACTCCAGTAGGGTATGCTTAGTGAAGTTTCCTGTTCACACTGTTACAGCACTGCTACTGATTCAATGGATAATGATAAAGTAAAAACCCTTATCAGTTACGTTACTGAGATCACTTCAGATACTAGTTGTTATGGGAAATAAAAAAAAAAAAAATTCCTAAGTTAGGTTATTCAGCACATTGGGTACATTACTACACATCACTGATTGGCATATTTTAATACCAATCGTTTATTTAAATTTGCACACATGTGCAGTAACATAAACCCTGTCGTGTCCAGTAGCACAGGATATATTTATATACTGTGCTATCAGTGGAAATGCATTGAATACAGTTAAAAAAAAAAAAAAAAGCAAAAGTTAGCACCAAGCCAATGAAAATATGGCACTGAGGTGGAAGGGGGTTGGGTGGTTATTAAAGTGAAAATATATGGCTGAGAGATAAAAGACACATGAAGTACAAGAGGAGGTGAATAATAAGCGCCAGTACCAAGCTAAAACAATGACTACATGGCACTATAATGGAAGAGGGTTTGGTGGGTATTAAAGTGAAAATGTAAGGCAGAGAGGTACGACAGATAAAGTACAGGAGCAGAGTGGGAAGAGGGGAAGGATGCAGATTAAAGTGCCCCTTTTGCCACAAGCAGGGATACTGAGGAAGCATTCTGTCCCCCCCCTCCTCCCCAGGGGGAAACTTGGTCATTGAGTGGCTTGGTGCTCGCTTTCCTTTTTTTTTTTCTTTTTTAATTATTCCATTTCATTCCATTCCATTCATGAGTCCTTTACTCATCCCTCTTAACCACCTGTGAGGTCTACAAATACCTGTACACTAGTCAAATTTAACACAATGAGAACTACTCAGCTACAGACCAGTATCACCGACCAGTGTTGTAAGATACTAGAAAAGCTGATAAGGGAAGTTTGGGTAAAACATCTAGAACATGGTGTGATAAAAGAGAGGTAGTTCGGTTTTAGGAAGGGAAAATCATGTGTTACTAATCTTCTAAGCAATTATGACAAAGTTAGAGAAACATTACAGAAAAGAGAAGGATGGGTGGACAGTATCTATTTAGATTTTAAGAAAGCATTTGACAGAGTACCGCACCAAAGACTTTTATGGAAGCTGTACTATCAAGGAGGTATCCAAGGCAATCTCCACTGTTGGATGCAGGATTATCTCAGAAAAAGGGAAATGAGACCAATATTAAGGGGAAATTATTCATCATGGAGGAAGTGACCAGCGGAGTTCCACAGGGCTCAGTTATGTTTTTAGTATATTATGTTTTTAGTATATATAAATGACATAGATAGTAAAATTGGAAACGGAAGCTATCTAAATATGGTTGCAGATGATGCAAAAATTCAAAAGAAAATTACTAACATAGATTCTTGCAAAGAGCTGCAAGAGGAATTGAACAAGCTTCATGAATGGAGCATGGCAAATGAAATTTAATGTGGATAAGTGTCATGTAATAAAATTTGGTAAAAGTAGAAAAGACCAGATTGGTATTATAAGTTAGGAAGATCAACCCTACACATATCAGAAAAGGAGAAGGACCTAGGAGTAATTATCAGGAACAGACTATCTCCTGATGATCACATCAGTGAGAAGGTACGAAACATGTATACATTGCTTGCTAATATGAGAATAGCATTCACATATATAAATGAAGATATGCTGAGGAAGATATTCATCAGACCAACTCTGGAGTATGCATCACAGTAGTCTGGAATCGTCATCTCAAAAAACACAGATAAGATTGAAAAAGTACAACGGGCCACTACAAGATGGGTACCAATCTTAAGGGATTTAAGTTACTGAGAAAGACTGGAAAGATTGAATTTACCAACGCTGCAGGAGAGGAGGAGACATGATTATGCTATATAAATGCATATCAGGGGAACAGAAAATAGACATAAATGAATATATATCATATGTGTGAAGCATCAGCAAGAGGACATTGCAAAATACAGCATAAAAAGAGAGGTGATAAAGATGTATGGAAATTCAGTTTCCCTAATAGGACAATTGATCAGTGGAATGCACAACCGAATGAGGTAGTGTGTGCCAAAACTATTTATAATTTTAGGGATATATATGATAAAAATGGCTTAAGACACGGGACAGTACGAGCTTAACTCATTCCTGTTAAGATACAAAGCTAAGGCAATCCTCACGCCTAACAGATTAGATAACTCGTCCCCAGATGATTAATTATATCTATGTTTATCCAACCTAACTCATTCATACCTTAGAAATTCGAATTTTTACTGCTTTCCGCCTAACCTAATTTAATTTAAGGGGGGAAACTACCCGAGAAACCTTTGAGACGAATGATATGAGAAGCCGGAATGACCATTTGCCGTTTGTAAACAAAGGGCGAGAGGCTGCGATCATGTTACCCCTACAGAGATCAGAGGACAAATGGCATATTTGTGGCGGCCTCTGGCAACCCTCGCGCATGCGCCGTAGGGGGCGGACAGGGGGACAGATCATAACGCTACACCGGGACAATACCCTGAGTCCATATGACACATTAGTAAGTTCAAACGTGCCTGCGAAAAATTAAAACGTCATACGACATAGACTGTAGGCCTCTACCAACGTGTCATATGACATGGACCAGCGCCTAGGGGTTAAGCTGTACCTACGATTGTTTCCAGCATAATGGAAGAAACTTTATTAAACATACTCGGAGGTGAATTTTCGTTTCCCATTTCCTTACTGGAGACTAGATTAGGTTAGGTTAAGTTAAATTGGGCAAAATTATCATTTAAGCCCCCAGCCTCTATTTTACTTATTTTTTCACAAACATTTCTCTACGATTGTGAATGTCAATTTTACCACAAAATACTCGTTTGCCACTTTAGCCTCCCCGCCCTTCCCCACTTCATTCCCCCGAAACGGTCATTTTGCGATGTAATCAGCCAAAAAATCGTACAAAAATCACCAAAATAGTTAACAAAAATAATTTAAATGTTTGATTAAATGTGTTTGTTATCATTAACCTAACCTAACCTATAAGACACTGTGCTGTATTAACTGAAGTAATGTATTTTTTTTTTTTTCATTATTCTAACCTATCCTATCTAACCTATATAACCTAACTTAACCTAACCTACCATATGTAACCTAACCTAATCTAACCTAACCTATATAACATATCCTATATAGCCTAACCTTCACCTATATGAGGCTGTGCTGTATCACCTGAGCAAACCTCACTTGCTGTTTGCTTGCCCGTGTGGTTTGCAAAGACGATCCGCAGCGATGAAGAAGCGGTGGAATGTTGCAGTGGTATTCTTCTTTACGAATTAGTATCTGGCGAAATACTAATGGAAGTACTCGGTTTTATCATCATTTTCGAAAAACTTTACAATAACTTTGTAAAATCCACAGTCACAACTCGAGCATGAGCATTGGACGGTTGCCATAGCTAGACTAAATACACTTCTCACACACGAGTAAGTTTTTAAGTTCTCCCACACGCAATTTTATTCCAACCCCCCTCCCTGCCAACCCCCCCCTGCACCGCTGAAAACATGTCTCCTCGCCTTATTTTTACCACCCAGAACTCTATATATTGCCATGAAACCTACATCACCTTATTCGTCAATGTTTGTTCTTGCTGATAAGAAAAAAAAAAAAAAAAGAAAAAGAAAAACAAAAGGAAATTAGGCCACCCTGAATAAACATTTTGAAACTTTAATCTCATTCCCAACATCCTAGTTCGAATGTTTTCCATCATACAGAAAAATGTTAGAAGTTTTGATACAGAATTTTATCAACTTTCTAATGAGAGAGTCCGGTTGTGATACGATTTGTAGTTTTCGAGAAAGTAGCAAAAAACTGAAAGCCATTTTTTGAAAAAAACTTTTTGTTCAGGGAGCTTTTCCGCAAAAGTTTTCTCGCACACCTCATGTTTTTATTCCATAATCTTGTGTAGAATTTCATGAGCTTTATCATGAGTACCACCGATTTTTGATATACCTCATAATTTCCAAGAAAATTGCGAAAAACTACTGTGTACTCACTGCCATGCTGCACTTTCATCATTTGCGCACATTAATCGTTATATTCCCGCCTATGTAACAAAGATATTATATTGTTATGTCCTGTGTATACATAGAATTCACTGATCTTTATCATGGTTCTTACGGGAAATCTATCTATCTATCTATCTATCTATAGCCCGACGCCCTAATCCCGCAAAGGGTGGCTGCAGACAAAACGCCTCCAAGTCACTCTGTCACTCACCATTTGACTACCCTCCCCCCAACTCACCCCCCCCCTCCCTCATATACCTCTCTACTCCATCCCTCCACCTCATCCTCGGTCTACCTATCCCTCTCTCTCCCTCCACCTCACCTACATACACCCTCTTAGTCAGTCTTTCATTCTCCATTCTCTTCACATGTCCAAACCACCTCAGTGAATTTCTCCTAAGCTTCTCAACCACATCCACCCCACAACGTTCCTTCACTTCTTCATTTGTCAACCTGTCCATCCACGTCACTCTACATGCTCCTCTCAGGTAACTCATTTCCACTGCTTTCACTCTTGACTTGTTCCCCTCTTGCAAGGTCCACGCCTCGCTTCCTTACGTCAGGGTAGGGATCACAATACTATCATGCAGTAACTTCTTAACTTCCATACTCACCTCCCTATTTCTCATCACTGCTTTCAGTGTACCAACAACCTTCCTTCCCTGCTTTACCCTTTCACACACTTCATCCCCCAGAGTTCCATCCTTACTCATCACACTACCCAAGTACTTGAATGCACCGACATTCTCCATATCCTCACCATCCAACCTGCACACTCTGTGACTTCATTCCTCTCAAACACCATAACTTTACTTTTGTTTACATTAACTTTCAGATTCCTCCTCCTACACTATCTATCTATCTATCTGTTGCCAGACACCACAATCCCGCAAAGGGTGACCATTTGACACTGAGTTAGTTGTTGTACAGGGAGGGGCACCAACCCACTTGTTGACACGTAGGGAGCACGTATGGTTTGGTTATATGATTACCACCCAGCGTTGTAAATGGTTTCTTGGCTTACAGGAAACCATTTGGCTTGTCACTCAATGTAAAGCCACCTGTAAAGGAAAGAAAAGGAATAAGAAGTGACAGGAAAGATAGGAGAAATAGGAAGAGAGGAGGGCAGGCACAGAAAAAGAATGATAAAAACTAAGGAAGTAGGCAGCACTACATCAAGTGAGTGGATGATGGTCACCACCACCTACCACTCTGTCCCAAAAACATTCACCAAACCTTGCAACTCCAATTCATCTTCATTCAACAATACTGTATCATCAGCAAACAGCAACACCGAAATCTTCCAAATCTCACCCTCATTCATTAGAGCCACCCCCACATCCACTGCCCTACCTTGCACCTCCTTTACAACCCCATCCATGTATATATTAAACACCCATGGAGACATCACACAACCCTGTTTCAGTCCCACATTGAGATCAAAGAACTCACTCAGCTCACCATCCACTCGCACCATAGCCCTAGCTCCTTCGTACATACTCTTCACAGCACTCAACAATTTCCCCTCCACTCCATATTTTTTTTTTTTTTTTTTGTTATGTGAGGAAGAAGGAACCAAAGGCCATGAGCCCGCAGTAACAGTTCCCTCCAAGAGAAAAACAAAACACAATAGAGAGCCAAATTCAAGATCCGATCATTTTGAGATGTCTGGACACACTGCGTTTGAAAGACTGGAGATCATAGGCAGCAGGAAATACAGACAGAAGGAGACAGTTCCAGAGCTAACCTGTTGCATAAATGAAAGACTGGGAGTAACGGTTAACTCTTGCATTAGAGAGTTGGACAGAAATGGGATGAGAGTTTGCTGCCAGATGGGTGCTACGCGCCCGTCGTAGAGGTGGAGGAATGCAAGCAGACAGTTCAGAGGAGCAGTGACCATTAAAGTAGCGATAGAAAAGAGATAAAGATGCAACAGAGCGGCGAAGAGACAGAGGTTGAAGGGAGTCAGTAAGAGGAGGAGAGTTAATGAGATGAAAAGCCTTTGACTCCACCCTATTGAGAAGAGTTGTATGTGGGGAGCCTTCCCACACATGAGAGTTGTACTCCACACAGGGGCGGATAAAACCCCTGTATAGAGTCAACAATTGTGCAGGGGTAAAGAAAGAGCGGAGTCGGCTTAGCACACCCAATCTCTTGGAAGCAGATTTTACAAGAGATGTAATATGATTTTTCCAAGATAAGTCCCAAGTAAATGAAACCCCAAGCATGTTCAAGGATGATGCAGGATTAAGCTGAATATTATTAAACATTAGTGGGTATACCTGTGGAAGATTTTGTCGGGTTGATAGGTGTAAGAACTGAGTCTTAGATGCATTAAAGACAACCATATTATTTTTACCCCAGTCAGAGATACGAGCCAAGTCAGACATTAGGTGTGCCATAGCCTCATCCCTTGTTTGTTGAAGTAACTGTTGAGATGGGCGTTGCGGGAACCGAATGGAAAGGTGAAGGGTGGAGTCATCAGCGTATGAGTGGATAGGGTTAGATGTACAGCTTAGAAGATCATTGATGAATAAAAGGAAGAGAGTTGGTGATAGGACAGAGCCCTGAGGAACACCACTGTTGATAGATCTAGGAGAAGAACGATGGCCGTCTTCAACAGTGGCTATAGAACGACCAGAAAGGAAACTAGCGATGAAGGCACAGATAGAAGGATAGAAACCGTATGAGGGCAGTTTGGAAATTAAAGATTTATGCCAGACTCGATCGAAAGCCTTTGAGATGTCAAGTGCAATGGCAAAGCTTTCGCCAAAGTCCCAAAAGGAGGATGACCAGGAGTCTGAAAGGTAGGTGAGAAGATCGCCAGTGGAGCGTCCCTGACGGAACCCATACTGACAATTGGAAAGAAGGTTGTGATAGGAAAGATGCCTTAAAATTTTTCTATTAAGAATTGACTCGAAAACTTTGGAAATACAGGACGTTAAAGCAATTGGACGATAGTTGGAGGATTGGGAGTGGTCACCCTTCTTTGGGACTGGCTGAATGAGAGCAAACTTCCAGCAAGAAGGAAAGGTACAAGTTGACAGACAAAGGCGAAAGAGTTTGCCTAGGCAGGGTGTAAGCACAGAAGCACAGTTCTTGAGAACAACAGGAGGGACCCCATCAGGCCCATATGCCTTGTTAGTACTGAGGCCAGTGATGGCAGAAAATACATCAACTGAAGAAATTTTAATGTCATAAGCTTTCTCCAAGTCCATGAAGGCAGCATACACTTTCCTTCCCTTCTCTAGATACTTCTCCACTAAACATCTTAGAACAAATATCTGATCTACACACCCTTTTCCCTTCTTAAATCCCCCTTGTTCTTCTCCAGCTAGCTCCTCTGTCATATGCCTAACCCTATCAATGAGTATTCTACCATATATTTTACCAGTCACACTAAGAAGGCAAATACCCCTATGGTTACCACATACTTCTCTCTCCCCTTTTCCTTTGTATAAAGGAACAATTATACCTGATTTCCAGTCCTCTGGAACCGTTCCCTCTTCTCAAGCCAATCTACACAACTTCCATATCCACTCCACAACAATCTCACCCCCATACCTAAGCATTTCACCACACACTCCATCAATTCCTGGGGCCTTTCCCAACTTAATCTTCTTCATCGCTTCCACTGCTTCTGCCCTACTGATCTCTTCCTCCCTCCTCTCATCTCTTCTTCTCTCAGCCATTCCCCAACCACTTATTCTCGCACTGCTGTCACTCTCTACATTCAACAAATCCTCAAAGTGCTCTTTCCATCTCCTCAATTTCTCTCTCTTCTCCACCAACAATCTGTTATTCCTATCTTTCACTCCCTTACTATTTCCCTTTTTATGTTAAATATTGTTTAACAATAATAGTTACTTTATGTTTGTATTTTTATATATTCCGAGATTGTCAGTGCGCTTTTCTTTTGATTCAATGATGTAAACATAGCAAGGATGGAGAGGAAGGCGTGAGGCTGGCCGTATGGGCGGTCGCTTGAATGAAGAGTTCCTGTAGTCTACATGAGTCTGCTTATCCTCTATGCCTACTAGATCTTCTGTTTAACAATTGGTAGCAGAGCGTAGTTGTGAGCATAGAGTCGATTAACCTTTGTAACCTGTCGGCGAGTGATGACTAGGAGTCTGGCTAACGAGTGGTGAGACGGCGTCGCTGCAGAGTTAAGTTTTCAAATTTTCAAAGTTCAACAGAGCTGAGGGTCATGGCTTCCAGTGACAAGGAGACAGAAGTAAGGGGTCCTCCAATTTGAGATTCGAATGTATTATCCTACGATGACTGGAAATTCGAGGTGGAGTTGTGGGATGAGTGGACCAACACCCCAAAGAAGAGGAGGGGGCGCATGGTTATGGTGGCACTTCCCATAGGTGACCCCACTGGAACCAGAGAAAAAGTAAGACTTGCCATACAGAATAAAGAAGTTAACATAAATAGTGATACAGGTGTTGAAGAAATTCTAAAGGCATTAGATAAAAGCTACCAAAAAGATGACCTAGGTGCTGTATGCGAGGCCTATTTTGATTTTGTAGAATTTTCCAGGAACTCTTGCCAAGATATATCTGCATATGTAACAGAATTTGACAGAAAAGTTAGCCAACTTAAGAGACAGATAATTTTAATACCAGGGATTGCTCTTGCAATGCAGCTTTTGTATGGTGCAGGTTTAAATTCTAATGACAGGAAAATTGTCTTGACAGCTGTTGACTTTGAGAAGGAAGATGATTTGTTGTTTCGAATCCCGGCTGGGGCAGGCAACAGTTTAAGGATTTGAATTTCATGAAAGCAGACTTTCCTGATCTACCAGATGACCCGCCGACGTGTCATAAAAGTACCCCCGCTAATACCAATACACCAGTCCTGTATGAGACAGCCCTAGCATGTATTCAATATGGATGGTGGGTGTTAGCGCCGAAGTGGTGACATGTGGAGGTGTAGGAGGACTACTGGGCCTTGGGATAGGCTACTGTCCCCAAGATACAGGCCCTGAAGCCTTTGCCCAGAGTCAGACACATAAAAAAAAAAAAAAAAAAAAAAAAAATGAAATGTGGCGTGAAGAAATATTTTGGTAAGGAAATGACACCTACATCTAAAATCTGCACAGAGGTGACAAAGATTAGTATTAAGCCTGAACCGGTACAAATGGTAGAAGATGTAAATGCTGTGAGGAATTCTCCTATATCTTGGAAACCTAAGAAAAGTGGAAATGTGTCACAAAGTGCTGATACTGGTAGTTTTTATAAACCTCAGTCATCAAATTGGAGGCAAGATAATGCTGCAGCTGTATGGCCTAGGAGAAGTAATCCTCTAGATAGAGATGGTAATCCTACAAGGTGTAGAATTTGTGATTCAGTTATGCACTATGCCTCCAGTTGTACGCACAGAAAGAAACTTGCTCAAGACAGGAAACAATCAAGACATGAAATGTGACTGAGGGTGAATGCAGAGAGGATGTGGAAGATACTGTGTTCATAGTGGATAATGGTATGAAAGATGATAAAATGAGAGCTTTGGTAATTGAATCTTTCAACTGTGCAGTACTTGACTCTGCTTGTACGTCTACTGTATGTGGTAAAGACTGGATAGATTGTTATTTAAGCTCGCTAAATAAAAACAGCTTAAAGAAAGTCAAAGAATCTAGCAGTAGTACAGTATTTAAATTTGGTGATGGAGAGAAAGTAACTTCACTCAAGAAGATTCAATTTCCATGCACAATTGCTGGTAAGAGTGTCAATATTTTATCAGATGTTGTTGATAAAGACATTCCTTTACTGTTGGGAAAGCCATCCATGATGAAAGCAAAAATCAAGTTAGATTTTGGTAATAACTCTGCTGAGATTTTTGGAAAAAATGTGATGTTGAATTGTACACCTTGTGGTCATTACTGTGTCCCTTTGATTGACACCACCTCTAAAGTAAATGTTAACCAAATAATGATGACAGAAAAAGTTGACACAGCAGAGAACAAAAGAAAGAATGTAAAGAAACTGCACCACCAGTTTGGTCATCCAACTGCTAGGAGGTTAAAACTTCTTTTGAATGATGCTGGTATTCAAGATGAGGAGTATTTAAAATTAGTAGACATTATTTCTGAGAAATGTGATATTTGTAAGAAATATAAAAGAACTCCATCTAAGCCAGTAGCACGTCTACCTCTTGCTCGGGATTTTAATGAATGTGTAGCAATGGATTTGAAGGAGTGGAAGAAAGGCCAAAATAATTTTTTGCACCTTATTGATGTTGCCACAAGGTTTAGTAAAGCAGGTGTTCTGTACTGTAAAGATAAGAAGACCATTATTGATGAGGTTATAAGGTTGTGGATTGGGACTGGTTTAGGTTGTCCCCAGAAATTTTTAACAGACAGTGGTGGAGAATTTGCAAATCAAAGAGTTCAAAGAATATGTGTGAGAACCTTAATATTAAAGTAGTAAATACTGTGTGAAAGGAATCATCCAGTAGTTGATGATATGGTAAGGAAAATCATAGCAGATGAGCCTGATTGTGATTTAGCTACAGCCCTCTTCTGGGCTATCCATGCCAAGAATTTACAGATGTGTAATGGTTTCAGTCCTTATCAGTTAGTATATGGTAGAAACCCAAAGTTGCCATGTGTATTAGATGATGATCCACCAGCTCTAGAAGGTACAACAATCAGTGACACTTTTGGAAAACATTTAAATGCTTTGCACTCTGCCAGAAGAGCTTTTGTGATGTCTGAGACTTCTGAAAAAGTAAAACGTGCACTAAGACATCAAGTAAGATCATCAGGAAAGATAATTTTCTAATGACGAATATGTATACTATAAGAGAGATGAGGACAATGAGTGGAAGGGCCATGGGGTTGTCATAGGCCAAAATAGTAAAGTAGTATCCATTATGCATGGCAACTCCTTGCTTAGGGTTCATGCTTCAAAAGTGATTGAAAGTGACTACATGATTCAGGATGACAATATAGTAAATGAAGATGTAGATGCAGATAAACTGAGTAACAAAGTAACTAATGCCAAACCTAATGGGAATGTAGGCATAGATTATATGAATGATGAAAGTGAGGCTGAATGTGATGAAAGAAATTTAGATCTAATAAGTGGTACAGATGAATTCAATACCAGTAGTGAAGGAATGATAAAGAGAAACTGAATATCCTTACCCAAACCTGGTGAAAGAGTGACTTACCTACCAACTGGTTCTTCAGAGTGGAAGTCAGGGACTGTCATAAATTATGCAGGAAAAAGGTCAGCTGATAAGAAGTACTGGTTTAACTTTCAACCTGATGATGGTGTTCCTTATTCTCTAGATTGGTCTAGGGCAGTAGATGACTGGACCTCTATACCATGTGATGCTGATATTGTCCAAAAGGAGGCTTTGAGTGAAAGAGAATGTATGATAACTTCTAATGATTGTAATGAAAGAAGAATCGCAGAGGCCAAGGAGAGAGAATTAGAAAACTGGAAAAATTTTGATGTTTATGAAGAAGTTCCTAACACAGGACAAAGTAGTGTGTCTGTAAGGTGGGTGTGTACTGAAAAACAAGACTGTCATGGTAAACCTGTAACTAAAGCCAGGTTAGTTGCAAGAGGATTTGAAGATTTTGGGTGCATTAGAACTGATTCTCCCACAGTTAGTGAAGAGGTTCTAAGGATATTCTTAGCAATTATGGCATCTAATCAGTGGCAATGTAATTCCATTGATGTGAAGGCAGCTTTTTTGCAGAATAAAGATTTCCATCGTGAGGTTTATTTAAAACCGCCTAAAGAAGTAGACTCATCAGGCCAGATTTTATGGAAATTAAAGAAATGTGTTTATGGTCTGCATGATGCCTCGAGAGAGTGGTATCTTACTGTAAAAAAGTTGCTTCACACTCTGGGTTGTGTTCAAGTCAAGGCTGACCCTGCAGGTTTTTACTGGTATGATTACAATAAACTATCAGGTCTCCTACTTACGTATGTGGATGATTTTATCTGGGGAGGAACACAATTATTTGAGAATGTTGTGATCAACAGAATCAAGGAAAGGTTCAAGATAGGACAGCAGTCAGTGAAGGCTTTCAGGTACATTGGACTAGACTTAAAACAAAGTGAACAGGGCATTTCTTTTGACCAGAAGGTTTATATGAATGAAGTAAAGCCAATTACAGCTAAAGGTGGCAACAAGAATGACAGTTTAAATAAAACTGAAACAAACAGAGGAACTAAGAAGTCTGATAGGTAAACTTGGTTGGATGAGTAATCAGACCAGACCTGATATTAGCTATGATGTCTTAGAGCTTAGCTGTAATATGAAGCATCCTAAAGTTCAATGAAAGCTAATAAGTGTGTTAAAAAACTGACTAATGAAGACTGTAACTTACTTTTTCCAGCTTTAGGCAGCTTGAAGAATTGTAAACTTGTAACATACAGTGATGCCTCTCATGCAAACCTACCTGATAGGTCATCTAGTGCAGGGGGCTATGTAGTATTTTTTGTGGGAGAAAATGGGAGAACCTGTGTCTTATCATGGGAGTCCAAAAAGATCAAAAGAGTGGTGAAAAGCTCATTAGCAGCAGAGACTCTTGCTGCTAGTGAAGCTGTTGATGCAAGCTACTATCTTGGTCAAATACTTTCTGATATTTTGTACAATGGGAGCCTTGTGAATAAGTTTCCAATAATTTGTAATGTTGACAACAAATCACTGTATGACAATGTACACTCCACAAAAAATGTGGCAGAGAAGAGGTTGAGAATAGATTTGGCCATAATCAAACAAATGAAGAAATGGGTATGAATTGGTTAGAATCTAGCTCTCAAAATTTCAGATAGTTTGACCAAGAGAGGAGCCAATGTTAAGCCTTTGATACAAGCTGTGTTGAGAGGTTTGTTGTAGGCTGATATGTACCAGTGTATGTACATACTATGTACATATTTTACCTTATTTTTTTTTAATGACAGGGAATGTGTTAAATATTGATTAACAATAATAGTTACTTTATGTTTGTATTTTTATATATTCCGCAGTTGTCAGTGTGCTTTTGTTTTGATTCAATGATGTAAACATAGCAAGGATGGAGGGGAAGGCGTGAGGCTGGCCGTATGGGCGGTCGCTTGAATGAAGAGTTCCTGTAGTCTACATGAGTCTGCTTATCCTCTATGCCTACTAGATCTTCTGTCTAACATTTTACACTGCCTTACTTTCTTTACCTCCTTCCAAAACAATTTCTTACTCTCCCTCCATTTCACACTCAGATTCCTCCCAAACTCTTCATCCACTTTCTTCTTACTCTCATTCACCAGTCTCTTAACCTCCCTTCTCCTGCTCACATATACCTCTCTCTTCTCTCTCTCATCTTCTCCCCTACCTCTACTCGCTAACCATTCACTATATGCCTTCTTCTTTTGTTCCACAGCTCGTTTCACCTCATCATTCCACCATGCTGTCCCTTGCACACCCCTGCATCTCCTCCTCACTCCACAAACTGCCTCACACGCTGCGCCTATCTCTTCCGTGAATATCTTACATACGCCTTCCACCCCTTCCATCTGCTCTAGCTCATACCTTCCCAGTCTTTCTTCCACTATGCTCTTATACTCTGTCATTTTCTCACTATCTTGCAATTTCTCCACTCTTCTCACAGGAGCTGCTTCCTCCTGTCTTCCCCTTCATCTCCTCAACCACTTTCTTTGCAGCTCTACCTTGGCCATCACTAAGTGATGGTCCGAGACTCCATTCCCCCACCCTCTCCACACTCTTGCATCCAACACTTGTCTTCTCATTCGTTCATCCACACACACGTAGTCTATTATTGCCTTTCGTTCCACAAGTTCACCATCCATCCTCCACATTACTCTCCATGTATACCGGTGGATCATCTTATGACAAAAGTAGGTGTTGGCTATTGCCAACCCCTTACAAGCACAGATGTCCACCGAAGCACTACCATTCCCATCTACTTCAGCTGGCACACCCCACTGACCAACCACTCCATCCACTCGTACATTCCCAACTTTGCCATTCATGTCTCCAATCAACAGCACTCTCTCGCTCCTCTCAGATTTGTCCATACATGCTTCTACTCTCGCCTAAAACTCATCTTTCACTCTTCCCACTCGATCCTCTGTCGGGGCATACACACATACAATCGCCCATGCTTGTATACCTACTTTCATCCTCACCCATACAATCCTTGCACCCACTGTTCCATACTCTCTTATATTCTCCTTCCACTTCTTGCTTATCATCAGACATACTCCCTCTCTATATACCTGTCATCAGACATACTCCCTCTCTATGATATACGTGACCACCTGTTACGGGAAATCGATACGTACAATAGTTTTGGAGTAATTGGATGACAAACATAGAATACTCCTCCTCGCCCGCAGGTGAGGTAAAAACACTCTTTCCCTGCCTCACCCACACCTACATATTATCGCTTGTTACTTTTTATTATTTTCTTTTTTTTACTCAAAGTATACACGTAGAGTATCATAAGGTAGTAGTAGTAGTAGCAGTAGTAGTTGTTCTCTAGGCAGTCTGGCCAAACAGCCCCGAGTCCCTTAGGAAGGCCATGGCTGAGACCGGGCTTTCCCACAGAGCTCTCAAAGAGTGTATGTTGGGTTGTTGGCGTAGGTGATTGTGTGCAATGCAGTCTTCCATAATGTGCTTAATAGTATGGGGTACTGTGTTGCATCCTGGACAGGCATCAGCGACGGAGTCATCCAGCCTCTTCTGGTAGCTTAAGAGGGCTGGATTGTGCCCACATCTCAGCCTGGCCAGGTGGACCCTGTCCTCACAAGGAAGATAGGATTCAGAAGGGTGGATGTCAGGGGGCCGTTCATGCAGCTGTGTGTTGTCTTTAAGTGACAGAATGGAGTTGCGAGTGATCTGAGTGTGGATATGCTTCTGGAAGCTGGTCTGAGGTGGGCGAGGGGGGAGAGATGACAGTATTTGTGTATGGTATCGTGTGCTGGGTGTTGTTTTGATGTTCCTTGGTGTGGGTGGATGTGCTGCCATGTACTGTAGTGGATGTTGTGGGTTTGTGGAGGCTGCAGCAAGAAACTGAGTGCCTCTCATGTCTAGGTGATACCGGTACTTGACTTTGAGGACTTTGGTTTCTTGATGTAGGTGGTCTGTGGGTGTAGTAGCTGTGCAGCCTGTGATTATTTATAGGGCCTTGTTCTGTATGGTCTGTAGAGTGTTGTAGTGTGTTTTGGTCAGGTTAGAAGCCCAGGCAGGGCTTGCATAATTCATCACTGAACGTATGTATTGTTTGTATACTGTGGTGGTGGTTTCTTTGTTGTGTCCGAATGTTGTATGGGCAAGTGACCTCAAGGCATTGAGTCTTGGTGTTATTTTATTTTTAATGTTTGTGATGTGTTGTTTAAATGACATTGATGTATTGTATGTTACACCAAGGATTTTGTGTGTGTGTGTGTGTGTGTGGTAGGGGAGTGTTGTTTATGGTGAGGTGTGGGATGTGACTGTGTTCTGCTGTCCAGTTTGTGAGAAGAGTCACTGTAGATTTGGCTGGGGCTATTTTGAGCCTGTTTGTGGTGAACCATTCGTGTAGTGTGTTGAGTTAAGGTTGAATGATGTGTGCAGCTGTGTTTGCATTTTGGTGCGTACATGTAAGTGTTATATCATCTGCATAGGAAGCTATGTGTATCTGTGGTGTGTGGGGTGTGGGTACGTCGTGCATGTATAGGTTAAAGAGTGTAGGGGACAAAACAGATCCTTGGGGGACGCCGTTTGTGAAGAGTCTGATGTTAGAAGATTGACTGGCTAATGTTACGTGTGCACATCTGCCTGCTAAGTAGTTTGCCAGCCATCTTTTTGTGTTATTGTGCATGTTTGTGTTGAGTACTGTATTTTGTTTGTGAGGTTGTGGTGGGGATGGCATCAAAAGCTTTGCTAATGTCTAGTGTGATTAGGATTGTTCTGTGTGGTGGCCTAGCTGAATTCATACCATCAAAAACTCTCTGTGTAAGGTCTGTAAGAAGGGTGTTTGTGGAGTGTAGTGGCCTAAAGCCACTAGGGGAGTGTGAGGTGTGACTAGTTGTAGTATCAGTCATTCAGTGACTTTAGAGGGGGTGCAGAGGAGTGTCATGGGGTGATGTGAGGAGGGTAACGTGGGGTCTTTGTTGGGTTTAGGGATAGTGATGATATTGCCATGCTTCCAGATGGGTATTATGTTGTGTGAGTAGCTGTAGTTTGATATGTTGGTGAGTGCTTGTATGCCTTGTGGTCCTAGGTGTTTAAGGTGAATGTTGCTTATGTTGTCTGGTCCACAGGCAGATGAGTGCTTGAGGTTGTTAATGATGTGCTTCGTCTGGTTGTAAGTGAAAGGTGCATAGTCTGGGTCTGTGGGGAACTGTCTTTTACGTCGGATGATACGTCGATCTTCGGGATGGGGGGTTAGATGGCTGACCTGTGAAAAGTGATTGATGAGAGTGTTTGCTTGTTGTTTGTTTGAGGGTATGGTGTCTGTTGTTGTGATGGCAGCGTGTGATTGTGTGGTGTTGCTGTTGGAAAGTGTGATGCTGTTTTGTGTTTTGAAGAGTTTGCTGATGTTTGTTTTGTGGTCAAGTGTTTGGAGGTAATTTTTCCAGTTTAGTGTTTGCTGTTCTGTTATTTTATTGTTTATTTGAGTGTTGAGTTCTTGTATTTGTTGTACGGTGTCTTGTGTATGGGGTGTTGGGGAGTGTCGCAGTGTGTCCCGTTGTCTGATGAGGCCTTGAATTTCTGGTGTGAAGTTGGGGTTGTCTCTCTTTCTGTTGCCTCTTGGGATGTGGCTTTTGTCTGCGTTTTGTATAATTGTATTGAAAGTGTACACAGCGGTGTTGATGTTTGTGATGGGTTTACTGTTTAGTGTTTTGAGATGTTTTTCTGTTTCATTTACAAAGGCCTTCTAGTTGGCTCTCTTATAATTAGTGTATGTGTGTTTGTGGCCAGCTGGGGTGATTCTGGTTTTGGTAGTGATGATGATTGGGAGGTGATCCGAACCTAGGGTTTTGACCACTCTCCATGATGTAGTGGGGGCGAGGTTTGGGGAGCAGAAGGTGATGTCTGGAGATGATGGGAGGAAGAGGGCTTGGTGTGGGATATGGGTATGTTGGTCTAGACTGTTTAGTATGAAAAGGTGATCTGTCTGGGATTGTAGTACCAGCCCTCTTGTCTGTGTCAGGGTTGTTGACATGCCAGGCCGACGACTTGGCGTTGAAATCACCACCCAGGATGATGTTGGGTATGTTAGTGATGTGGTGTATCTGTGGAGAGTAATTGTGTGGTACTGTGGGGGACGATTGGGGGGGAATGTATGTGTTAGCGATTGTTATGTGTGATTTGTTGCCAGTGCATATTTAAATTGATTGTATTTCTGTTGTGGTGTCACGTGGGGGGAGAAGTGACTGTGTGTGTGCACTGGTATCTGGAAAGTTGATGGATTTGTGTACCAGGGTGATGAGTCCACCGCCACCGCCGTCGGCCCGGTTTTGTCGAATGGTGGTGAAATTATGAAATGTCGGTGTTTTCTGTGCTCTGTGTAGTTTTGTTTCTTGTAAGATGGCAAAGTGTATGTTCTGTTGTTTGATGAATTGTGTGAGTTCATGTTTTTTGGTGTTTATGCCATCTATGTTTAACTGAAGGATGTTTATGTTGTGTGTGCGATGTGTGTTGGCTGCTGCAGCACGGGGGGGAGGTGGTGTGGGTGGAGGGGAAGGGGTAGGAGGAGGTTGTGATGGAGGTAAGAGTTGAGGTGGATTAGGATGGGTTGGAATGGGAGGAGCTGGGGGACTGGATGGTGTGGAAGGGGTTGGTGGGTTTGGCTGTGGAGGTGTGAAGGAAGTAGGAGTAGGATTGGAAGGGGGGTTGATGAGTGGGAGGAAGGAGCATAAGGAGCTGGTCCAGGTGTTTGTGTAATGTTTTCTGGATGCAAGTGTTGTGCGGGTGTAATGGGTCCAGTTCTTGCAGGAATTGCACTGAACTGAACCCTTTGTCTGTCGGCTCGACGTGATAGGTTTTGAGCATGTTGGATATATGTATTTGTTGGTGGGTCCTGGATTGCTTTCAATGTCCCCATCTAGAAGAAGTCATCGAGAAATGACAGCCGGGGAGTCATTTCTCGGTGTAGAAAAAACGGTGTTGTTGTGTGTGTTGTGTTGGGAGATGTGGTACTTGCCCGGGCAACCGAAGCCACTCCCAGGTACTCGGGCCCCGTGAGGGGCTGGGTGGGTTTGCGGTGGTTTGGCCCCCATGCTGTCCTCCTCTTCTCTTCGACAGCCTCTGGGGGGTAGACCCACGACGAAGACGCCACCGCTCCAGGTCCGTCATAAGGTTTTTGGTAGTGCTCTCAGGAACTCGACATGACCACTAGTCTTTTTGCTAGGTACTGATACTGAACTTTCTTTCATTTCATATGTGTATATGTAATAAACAATTCTTATTTGTGTAAAAAATATAATTATAGAAATAGGTCAATATACAAATCAACAAAATATGGATTAGGCTACTCACTTACTCCACAGGTGTTGAGATGCTGGCAGGACCTTGAAGCATTAGAATATGAGAAGTTATGGAGTGTGTGTGTGTGTGTGTGTGTGTGTGTGTGTGTGTGTGTGTGTGTGTGTGTGTGTGTGGCGTATTTTGTTTTCTCCTTGTGATACGTTTGCCTGGCACACAATACATTTCTCCACGAACATTCGCTGCACGACATACATATATATATGTGGCTGTGGCATATTTCTTGTCTCTGATACTTGTGCTATGTTTTTTGCTAAGTCAGTCAATGCATGCAATATATCTCAGTGAACACTCGCTGCACTATTTTATACGTAGCCTATGTTTCACACTAAATCATAGGCAATATAGTTAATAGATACGTGTGCCTTTGACAAGTCGTATTTGGACTTCCCTTCCTTGTCTGTGTACTCTGACCAGGTTGAGATCAAAGGACCCAAGGCTGCACCGTACCTGGACCCGAGAAGTTGGGGCCCAGAATTCGCTGCATAACACTGGTGGCTAGCAGTGATTCTTGATCCAGCAGTAGAGCAGCAAGAAGGGAGAAAAATCACAAACATGGCTGCCAAACCACATGTCCAACTCTCCAAATTTGACTTCGAGCTCTGTGACATAGACACCAACATGTCTATGGTCAAAGCTATACTAGACATAAGTTCTGAAAATGACCACGAGAAGATAGCCATTACACCCACCTTGGAAAAATTGTTTCGAGTATAGCCATGAAAATAGTCCCGGAGCTGAAATGGGACCAATTTCAACAAATTGTGACAGGCTGTCACACCCTCACTAGGGAAAAGCATCGCCTTTTCCCTACTGGATGCCTTAACATATAATGGGAACTTAGATGATGCCCTCATCCAAACCCAACATCTTGTCGCCACCGCTTACCTGGAGACGGATATGAAGACCCGGGACCAACATGTGTTCAACACACTCTTGAGGATACTCCTCAGCATCGTTAGGGAACACTTCACCATGTACAACTCGACTGGGGATATTGACAAAGATATCCAGATGGTGAGGTGCCTAATCACTGCCTGCACCTCCCCTCAGCAAATAGGGGCAGTGAGCAGAGTCCCCACCCACAAACTGCCCCCCACCAAACCATGGATGCCCCCCAGAAACACGCTGCCCCCGGAGCCTCCCAATTTACCAAGAGCTGTCCCCACCAAGAAACACCCTAACCCCAGGGAGATGTCCAACCTCATTTCCATTAATCCCTGGGAATTCTCTGTGTACAGCCACTGCTGCCCTATATACGACATCCGGGAGCAACTGAAGGCTGCCAGACGTACGGCAACCAACCAGGAGCGCCACAAAGTATCGGCCATTGAAGATGACCAAACAGAAGACACAACCTCCCCCACGGATGACCCCGACGCAGAGGAGACAGACCTAGGCAGTGAGGGGGAGGGCCCCTCACCCCAGCTGGATTTTTAGGACTGCCCCCACACCTCCCCACTGTGGCGGGGGCCACCTCACACAAATACCACCCCCTAGTCTATGATAAGGTAAGGCTGAACAGGGTGAAAGCTCGACCGCTGGTTGATATGGGAGCAGCCAGATCATGTCTGAACCACCACTTCTACTCCCATCACTCCACAGCCTTCGGCCCTCTCCTCCCCACATTGGCCCACCTTGTAGACACAGGGGATGGCCCCCTGCCTATCCATGGGGAGACACGGGCCCTCCATGTCGATCCACACCAACAAGTGATCTCTCAACATCATTTTATTATATTCGATTCTACCTGCCGTGCCTATGACGGCTACGTGGGGCTGGATCTTCTGCAAAAACTCTGAGCCAACATCAACTGCCATGGATGGCGGCTGCACTTCAATAAGCCGCCAAATCCACCCCCTCAGCCCCTCTGCATGTGCAAAACTACGACATTACAGTAACACCGGACATCACCATCTCTTCCCCCACACCCCCACTTTTTTCCCGCTCAGTGAAACCACACCTCCTCCCATCTCATTCCCCACCGCTACCATCGCCTCCACTGTTACCATTCCTCCTCACCACAAGGCCTGGCTCCCCTTGCACTGTCCTGCCAGAAACCATGTAGTGTCCTTCCCGACTCCTGTGCTGGGTGCCACTGCCTCATGCCTTTTGTCCCCCACCTCGCATCAGTCCGCATGCCTAACCTGTCCACCTTGCCCCTCACCCTCCCAAAGGGACTGGTGGTAGGGGAAATGGAAGAAGCTGAGCTCTGTGCCTCCCCCTCTGAGCCACCCCTCCTTGCCCCCCCTCCCCAACCACCTCTCACCCCAACAATTAGACGACCTTAAACATCTTCTCCTAGACTTTCAGGACACCTTCTCATCGGGACCCACAGACATCAGCCACACCACCTTCCTGTCCCACAAGATACACAGGATGGCCCCCCCCCCCCATCTGACAACCCTCACTCACGAAAAACCCAACCCAATGGGCTGAAGAGGATCGGTAGGTCCAGGACATGTTAGATGCTGGCGTGATATCACCTTCAACCAGCCCATGGTCCTGCCCCGTTGTTCTAGTTAAAAAAAAGGATGGGACACTGCACTTCTGTGTACATTACCACCGCCTCAACGACGTGACGGTCAAAGACGCCACCCCTTGCCCAGAATCAACGACTCCTTAGGTTCACTCTACTAGGCATCCTGGTTCTCTACCCTCAACCTCCAGTCAGGGTACTGGCAGGTCCCCGTCCACCCTGAGGACTGAGGAGAGACGGCATTCTCCACCAGCAATGGGAAGCACTTTGAGTTCAACATGCTCCCCTTCGGCCTCTATAATGCCCCCGCCACGTTTTCCCAACTAATGGAATCCGTACTCAGTGGCCTCACTTGGGAGATATGCCTCGCCTACCTAGATGACATTTTCATCTTTAGCAAGACCTGGTCCGACCACTTTCACTGCCTACGCCAAATTTTTTTCAGGATACACCAAGCTGGGCTTAAACTCCGCCCAACCAAATGTGTCCTGGCCCAGTGCTCAGTCTCTTTTCTGGGACATGTCATATCTAGGGAAGGGATAGCCCCCGACCTGGAAAAGCTCAAGGCCATGGCTGAACTTCCCCTGCCTCGAAATGTGCACGAGGTCCGTGCATTCATAGGCCTCGCCTCATAGCACCGACGTTTTGTGAAAGGATTCACGACCATCGCTAAACTACTACACGATCTCACCAAAAATGGGAAGCCTTTCACATGGACCGAGGATCATCTGCAGGTCTTCCGTGTCCTCAAAGACAAGTTAATCACGGCCCCGATAGTGGCATTTCCTGACTATACGCTCTCCTTCTGCCTGTACACTGATGTGTTGCTAGTAGCCATAGGCACTGTTCTTGCTCAAGTACAGGATGGAAAGGAACACATTATCGCCTGTGCCAGCCACACCCTCAATTAGGTGGAACAAAACTATGTTGCCACCAAGCGAGAATGTCTAGGCATTATATGGGCGCTCGAATACTTCCAAGCCTGCCTGGCGGGGACCCACATCACCGTCATCACGGATCACCAATCACTACAATGGCTTTTTTTTTTTTTTTTTTATGCGAGGAAGAAGGAACCAAAGGCCATGAGCCCGCAGTAACAGTTCCCTCCAAGAGAAAAACAAAATACAATAGAGAGCCAAATTCAAGATCCGATCATTTTGAGATGCCTGGACACACTGCGTTTGAAAGACTGGAGATCATAGGCAGCAGGAAATACAGACAGAGGGAGACAGTTCCAGAGCTGACCTGTTGCATAAATGAAAGACTGGGAGTAACGGTTAACTCTTGCATTAGAGAGTTGGACAGAAAAGGGATGAGAGTTTACTGCCAGACGGGTCCTACGCGCCCATCGTAGAGGTGGAGGAATGCAAGCAGACAGTTCAGAGGAGCAGTGACCATTAACGTAGCGATAGAAAAGAGATAAAGATGCAACAGTGCAGCGAAGAGACAGAGGTTGAAGGGAGTCAGTAAGAGGAGGAGAGTTAATGAGACAAAAAGCCTTTGACTCCACCCTATTGAGAAGAGCTGTATGTGGGGAGCCTCCCCACACATGAGAGTTGTACTCCACACAGGGGTGGATAAAACCCCTGTATAGAGTCAACAATTGTGCAGGAGTAAAGAAAGAACGGAGTCGGCTTAGCACACCCAATCTCTTGGAAGCAGATTTTACAAGAGATGTAATATGATCTTTCAAAGATAAGTCCCGAGTAAATGAAACCCCAAGCATGTTCAAGGATGATGCAGGATTAAGCTGAATATTATTAAACATTAGTGGGTATACCTGTGGAAGATTTTGTTGGGTTGATAGGTGTAAGAACTGAGTCTTAGATGCATTAAAGACAACCATATTATTTTTACCCCAGTCAGAGATACGAGCCAAGTCAGACATTAGGTGTGCCATAGCCTCATCCCTTGTTTGTTGAAGTAACTGTTGAGATGGGCGTTGCGGGAACCGAATGGAAAGGTGAAGGGTGGAGTCATCAGCGTATGAGTGGATAGGGTTAGATGTACAGCTTAGAAGATCATTGATGAATAAAAGGAAGAGAGTTGGTGATAGGACAGAGCCCTGAGGAACACCACTGTTGATAGATCTAGGAGAAGAACGATGGCTGTCTACAACAGCGGCTATAGAACGACCAGAAAGGAAGCTATAGATGAAGGCACAGATAGAAGGATAGAAACCGTAGGAGGGCAGTTTGGAAATTAAAGATTTATACCAGACTCGATCAGAAGCCTTTGAGATGTCAAGCGCAATGGCAAAGCTTTCACCAAAGTCCCGAAAGGAGGATGACCAGGAGTCTGAAAGGTAGGTGAGAAGATCGCCAGTGGAGCGTCCCTGACAGAACCCATACTGACGATCGAAAAGAAGGTTGTGATAGGAAAGATACCTTAAAATTTTTCTATTAAGAATTGACTCGAAAACTTTTGAAATACAGGACGTTAACGCAATTGGACGATAGTTGGAGGGTTGGGAGTGGTCACCCTTCTTTGGGACTGGCTAAATGAGAGCAAACTTCCAGCAAGAAGGAAAGGTACAAGTTGACAGACAAAGGTGAAAGAGTTTGCCTAGGCAGGATGTAAGCACAGAAGCACAGTTCTTGAGAACAACAGGAGGGACCCCATCAGGCCCATATGCCTTGTTAGTACTGAGGCCAGTGATGGCAGAAAATACATCAACTGAAGAAATTTTAATGTCAGCCATGAGGCAGTCAGAGGGGTGAAGTGATGGAGGAACAGCACCGGAATCGTCTAAGGTGGAATTTGAGGAGAAAGTCTGTGCGAAGAGATCTGCTTTATCAGTAGAAGAAATAGCTACAGAACCATCAGAGTAGAAAAGAGGAGGGAAGGATGATGAGGTAAAGTTGTTAGAAAGATTTTTGGCAAGGTGCCAGAAGGAGCGGGAAGAATTCAAGTTGGAGAGTTGAGAGCATTTAGTATGGATGAAATTATTTTTAGTAGAGCAAAGAACAGACTTAGCACGATTCCGGGCTGAAATGTAAAGATGATGTGATTCAGGGGTGGGTTGGCTCTGGTACCTTTTGTAGGCCCTCTCCTTGTTGCGGACAGCATTAGAACAAGCGTGATTAAACCAAGGCTTTCTTGCGTTAGTCAAAGGATATGAGAAAGGAATGTATGCTTCCATGCCCGAGAGAATAACCTCCGTAATGCGCAAGGCACACTCAGATGGCTGACGGCCATGGAAGCAATAATCATTCCAGGGAAAATCAAAGAAGTACTGCCTGAGGGCCTCCCAGTCCGCGGCTCCAAAATGCCACAGACGACGTTTCCCTGGAGGGTCCACAGGCCGTACCGGAGTGATAGGACAGGTTAAGGTAATAAGGTTGTGATCGGAGGAGCCCAACGGAGAGAAAAGATTAACAGAGTAAGCAGAAGGATTAGTTGTGAGGAAGAGGTCAAGTATGTTGGAGCTCTCTCCAAGGTGGTCAGGGATATGGGTAGGGTGCTGTACAAGCTGCTCTAGGTCATTAAGGATAGAAAAGATGTAGGCTTGTTCACCAGGTGGATCCGTGAAAGGAGAGGAGAGCCAAAGGTGGTGGTGAACATTGAAATCTCCAAGAATGGAGATTCCAGAGAAAGGAGAAATGGATAGAATGTGTTCCATCGTAGAAGTAAGATAGTCGAAGAATTTTTGATAGTCAGTAGAATTAGAGGATAAGTAAACAGCACAGATATATTTAGTCAGAGAATGACAGGAAAGCCGAAGCCAGAGTGTGGAGAATTCAGAAGAATCAAGTTCAGGAACACGAGAGCAAGATAAGTCGTTGCGTATATATACACAACAGCCACCTTTGGCTTTGAAATGAGTATAGAGAAAGTAGGAGGATACAGAAAAGGGTTTGCTGTCAGTTGCCTCAGACAGCTGAGTCTCCGTTAGAAAAAGAAGGTGAGGTTTAGAGGAGGAGAGGTGGTGCTCAACAGAGCGAAAGTTAGATGAAAGGCCGTGAATATTGCAGAAATGAAGAAGAGAGTCAGACAGTGGTTCCAGGCACCTCGAGTCGTCACCGGGAGAGGGGCAGATGGTGGGGGCATTTATGGTCCCCCCCCTGGGGACTCTGAGGCTTGATGAATCGACGCCATTTTTGGTAACTTTTGAATAGGAAGTGTAGTGTGTACTGTGCATGTAGTTTGGTGAAGATAGAGAAATTTGTACTGGAGAGCATGCTGGCCTACTCTCTGTGTAACTGAGACACTGAAAAAGTTCAGCAAAGGGGGATGGTCAGGAACTAGTCCTGAGGGCTGATGAAACGGGAGCTCCAGCACTCCCTGTCATCAGCTTTCCATCCACCTCGGGAGTACTGCCCTGCTCGACTGGTGCTACAGTATACTCCTCTGCACTAATCAGACAACAAAAATGCACAGATGATCTGCTAGAGAAAGACCCTTGAAGAATTCGATTTCGACATCCCATACAGGCCCGGCAAACTCCATACTAATGACGACGCTCTCTCTCGCCTCCCTGTCAATGCCATACAGACTGCACTCACTCTCCTGCAACTCTGGCAAGCCCGGGATCACCCTAATTGGATACCCACCCAGATATTTTCGAGACTGCAATGGCACAGCAACTTCTTGCGCACCAATTCCGGTCACATTGCCCTTGATCCCAGCACCGCCCTGGACACTCAAGCACCTCCACGCTGACAATGGGATCCACCTCGGCGCCAAGAAACTACTCAAAATTTTAAATTACATTTGTTTGTCTGCAAATCCCTCCAAACTTGTGCAAGTTGTGCAATCCTGGAAAGCGTGTGCCCAGGGAAGAGATATCACCAGGACGCTAGGCCCATCTGGCCGCCAAGCCCTGGCAACTACTATCTGTGGATGTCGTCGGCCCCCTCCCACCTAAATCGGGCTACAAGTATGTAATTACATTCATGGACACATATTCCAAATTTTTTATCGTGTGCCCAGCCAAAGAACATCACGCCCTTGCCGTCGCTGACTCCCTAACTCGCCATCTGTTCCCATATTTCGGCATCCCCCAGGCCCTCCAATCTGACAATGCCCTGGAATTCACAGGAAATATTTGGGCCGAGCTATCCGCCCTCTTCGGGTAAACATCTCCCACTCTTCACCGTACTGGCCCCAAGGAAACTGCATCCGTGAATGGAGTCACTGCACCCTACTCAGCCAAGTGCAAACCAGGATCCAAGCCACCCAAAGCGACAACTGGTCAGCACACGTCAAGACAGTACAGTGGGGTATGAACACCTGCCCCCGCAAGGATGGAAAAACACCCCATGAATGGGTGTTCAGTGAGGCGCCCCTGCTCCTACCCCTCTGCCACCACCTTCAGGCCCCTGCTAACCCCACCCCTTCCAACCCCCTTCGACACCTCAAACAAAAGCTCCACCACCTGCAAACCACCCAGGACCTAGCCCCCGACACAACACCTCCCAACCCCTACAAGCCGGGTGAGTTTGTCCTGGTAGCCACACTACAAATGCCGCATAAGCTAGGCACCTGCTACACAGGCCCCTACAAGATCGTGAACATCCCCAACCCATACCAGGTCACGGTCCAGAATCACAACACCACCCACACCTACCGAAACCGCCCCATACGCCGCCCCCAGACGCCGCCAACACCACCACCCCAACCACGCAACCCACCAACCTCACCTCCCATCTCCCCACTAGACATGGACACTCCTATTCCTGCTACCTTTCCCCCTCCCTCTCCTCCTCAGCACCCCCCCCACAACCACTAACCCCGTCCCAGACACCTCCCATTCCTCACCCACACCTCAGTCACCGACAACCTCCTCATCACCATGCTCTACCCCCAACCCTCCCCCATCCTCGGCCCTGCACCACCCAGTCACCCAACGGCCCTATTGCCACACACTCCTGTGCCCTCACCACTGCACTCACAGCCTGCACCCACCCCCATACCCACCCCAGCCACCAACGCCCATGCATGGCCCTGCAGCACCCCTCCATCGCACCTGCGCCCGCAGCCACCTCCCTGTCCCACCACACCACCCACACACACACCCGCATCCTCCTCATCCCCACTCATACCTTTACTCACCACCACCCACACCAGATCAGGCCGATTGTCCTGCCCCCCAGCCAGATACACCCACACATCCTCCCCACCATCCACCCCTCACCCCTAACACCACTCCCTTACCCTTGAATCATGCCATTCCTCATGGAATATCCCTATCGCCTGCCCCACTAGGCCGCTTAAACTGAGACGGCCACTTAAAAGCAAGGCAGCCTCACCTCTCCAGTCTGCAGCCGGACACCATCCATCACACCACTCCATTCCTGCCATCAAAAATGAGGATCAAACATATTTTCTGGGCCCCAAACCTAGGGCGCAAGCACCACATGAAGGGTCCCGCGCAGTCCTTATACCTTCTGCAGCACACACCCCTACCATCCACCCTCACTATTGTCTACTCCCCGCACCAGCAGCCCAACCAACAAACACTCCTGAACGACCTTCCTACACCACCTCACGCCCTCACACTGCACCCCCACCGCTGATGTTTACCAACTCCAGTTATGAGGACATGACTTCCACCCCCAAGATGGTGGTGAAATTCCTGTACAGAAGAGTGAGCCCGATACAACCACCCCAGGAGGAGGAAACAGGGGGGTGAACCCCACCTCACAGGGGGACACCAGGGAGGCTTTTTCACCTCACAAGCCTTCCAGGCAGGAACGCCATATGTCCCTCGTGACCTGATGCCCCTCTTCCCCGCAGCCAGACCACCGGGCAGTGTGCAGTTTGTGTGCTCTACACTCCGGTGGAGGAAGCACTTACCAGAATTGGGGTGGGACTTATAACCCTCAAGTCCCAAACAAGTTTTCGGACGTCGAGTCCACCTAACCAGCCTTCAAAAGAGGAGAGGACTCCACCGGAGCCTCCAGTCTTGTTTTACCCCAGGGGTGCAGCGGCACAGTAGCACCCACCGGGTCTACTGTGGGTGGAGTGATCATTGGTTCTCCACCCTCTGCCACCCACCTTCGGGAGCCATCACGTCAGCATGTCCTGCAAACGACCTTCGCTGGGACTTCTCAGGGGGGCGGTGGGCCCAGGGATAGACTCCACCGGAGCTACCCACGCAGGACAGACCACCAGTCGTCCCCTAAGATGCCCCAGCCATGACGGCAGGACAGACTCCACCGGAGCTGTGGCCTTGGCCAGGAGAGCCCACCAGGCCTCCCCCTCCCGTCGTTCCCAGGACAAGTGCCCCAGTCCCGACGGCAGAAGGACAAACTCCACCGGAGCTGCAACAGTAGCCAGGAGAGCCCACCGGGCCTCTCCCTTCCACTGTCATCAGGTTCAGTGGCACCTGAAGGAGTACACTTACGACCTCCTTCCACCTTGGTTCCGAGTAGGGGCTCAGGCAGTACCCACCAGGTCTGTCTGGCCAATGGAGCACCCATTGGGTCTCCCTCTTGCATCCCGGACTGTAGTTCTGGCAGGGACTGTCAGGCCAGCCAAGCACGGGAGCAGGCCACAGATCACTCCCTCTTTGTGACCTCCGGAGTCCGCACTGAGGGCAACGCCTCTTGCTCAGCCTGCCTCTCCTGTGGCAGTGAGGTGCCCCTCTTCCCGCCCCACTCCCCATGAAAGTGGGAACTGCTCCCCTGCAGGTACCCCGCCAGAGACCAAGCAGGGCGAGACGATCCTGAGCCCAAGTTCCCTGTCACTGCGGCTCCTCCCTCCTTACCCATGGGCTCTGCCGGACTCCCTCAGAGTAAGAGGCCGAAGTTCACCCCTGACGGCCTCCTCCTCCTCCAGGCGAGGCCACAGCCCCTGGAGCCAAAGGAACTCCTCCGATGCCTGCCATAGCTGCCAGACCCCACCCAGCCCCATCTAGCCCCTGACGGCCGCCCCCACTGGACAGGACTGCAGCCCCACTAAGGCGCTGCCCAACCCAAGGCCGACCCTTGGCCCAGACCTACCCAGGTCCGCCCCTAGGACCCTGACCACGACGAAGGGTCGGCCTATGCTGTGTGCCTCCCGGCCCTATTCTGCCCTAGCCCCAAGAGCCCGACCTCGCCCAAGGCCCCTCCAGATAGAGGGCCGCCTAGCACACCACCCACCAGCTCCCGTAGGACCCATGGTGATCGTTTCAACGACCTACACCTGGAATATACTCCTGACGGTCCGCTCTTGACACCTGGCCGCCACCTGTGGTTACCAGTGTAAGGGCCTCCCTTCTGGCGCTCCCTAGTGCCTCTCTCCACCTACACCCACGAGTAGAAAGACTCTGAGGTTATTGTTGTTCCATAGTAATGTAAAGTCATGACCCCTGCAAAACAGACTCCCTCCTCCCATTGTTACCCTCCCTTCACCCCCTATTGCAACAATGAACTTGCCTTCCCAAGAGAAACCCCTATTGATTATTCCTGGTGCTGTGAGACGCGAGGCCCCGGGCTGTCCCCCTCAGTGTGATACACGGCGAACTCCCTCTAAGTATCAGTGTTGTGTCCCCTGCCCCCGTGATCACTGTATGCCCCCCCTTCTGAACTAGTCTGATGTTGTATATGCCGAATACATATACTTAAGATATACTCACTGTGACTAATCCATGTCGAGTTACTGTGTAACAATAGTTCCTCTCTGTCTTTGTCATGTGAGTAGATAATAAGTGACGTATATCCCCGTCCCCTGTCGTACAAACATAACATAAGGTAGCTTGGATGTCATACATGTCATGCGGATGTGTATACGTAGCATAAGGTGCCATCTGTGTCACGTGAGTGTATATTGGAATGGGAATATACTACCGTCTATGTCATGCACTGTGTATGCTGCACTAGATTGTATTGGGAGTGTTATATGTACAGGAACAGAATACACCTGGTATGTTGTATGAGACATAAGTGTATTCCTCTGTGGAAATTGTTCTGTATAAGTAGAGATACAGTGTGTGTTGGCCAAACTCTATATGAACGAGGTGGAGATATTCAGTGTAAGATATATTTTTCTGTGTCATATTAATACTCTACTCTGTACTATCCAGGTTTGGTCACGGACTGTAGTGTGTAATTTGTTATTGTTAATACATATGTGTGCCTTTGACCAGTCATGTTTGGACTTCCCTTCCTTGTCTGCAGTGCTGGGCAGGTGCGTAAACACTTGCACAGCGCAATTGCGCACCCTTGCACTCCGGTGATATCGTTTGCGCATTGCGCACCGCACGAGACCATGTGCTATTTTGCGCTTGCGCACATGAAAAGGCAAGTGCAAAAGCACAAACTTAGTTGCGCTTGCACAACTAAATTTGCACTTGCGCACCTGCCCTGTGGATTGCACACTGCGCAAGGGACACGTGGTCTTGGGAGCTTTCCGCATGGCTGGACAATGGATGGGGGAGGCTGGGGCGGGTTGCGAGGGTGGGTTGGTGGGGGGAGGCAGGAGGTAATGGGGTAGTAGCATTTCTTAATATGCTTCAACAGAGATAATGTATTTTTAATATTTTTTAAATTATTATTATTAGTAAATGATAATAAATATACATTATTTATTAAGATTAGCATAGGCTATGCAGTTCCTTACAAAAACTATTAAAACATTATTTAAATCAAATACCCACAGCCTAATATTTTATTAGGCTGTGGATATTTAAATATTCTGTTTTCATGATTTTTATTTTTTTTTATGGAATTACATATGCCATTATATATCTATATTGAATTATTAAATAAATTGTCTTGACAAGACAAGAGAGAGAGAGAGAGATAAAGAGCATTATTCTGAGAGAGAGAGAGAGAGAGAGAGAGAGAGAGAGAGAGAATAAATACGGGAATGGCAAAGGAGCGTCCCTTTGAGTGAGGAGATAAGGCATAAACTTTGTCCCTCTTCCCTCTCTTATTCTCCATTCCTTCCTTCCTCTCGTTCTTATTCTCCACTCCCTCCCTCCACTGTCAGAGAGAGAGAGAGAGAGAGAGAGTTGATACAGTAAGCACGTGATCTTTGCCAATGCCTTGGTAAATAAAGGCTGTTTTTCCTGGACAATGACTTACTGTACCTCAGTCACCGTGGGTGATGGGCAGGTTGCTAATTTAGTAATTTATTTAATTATACCAATATATATTTTACAGTAATTCCCACAAATATATGCAAATGATTTGCGCTAGCACTTTGCGACATTGCACAAGCTAAATATTAGACTGCGCACTTGCGCAAATTACAAATAATAGAAAATAATAATAATAAATAAAAGTAAATAGTTATGCTGTTTTATTTAAGTATCTCAATATTTTTCAGTAATTCCCAAAAATATATGCAAATGGTTTGCACTTGTGCTTTGTGACATTGCGCAAGCTAAATATTTGTCAGATTGTGCATTTGCACCTGCGCAAGGTAGTGAACTGTGGATTGCGCTTTGCACTTGCGCTGCCCACCACTGCTTGTCTGTATACTCTTACCAGGTCGGGAATAAAGAACCCACAGCTGCACCGTACCTGGACCTGAGAAGTCAGGGCCCAGACTATGCTACATAACAATTGGACCAACTGATATATAACCAGTGGCAGAAGGAAGAGGCTCCACTATTTCCACTTTGCACCAGAAGCATTACATTCTCCTTTGGTTATGGGCGTAGTATATATATATATATATATATATATATATATATATATATATATATATATATATATATATATATACTGTATATATATATATATATATATATATATATATATATATATACTGTATATATATATATATATATATATATATATATATATATATATATATATATATATATATTAAAATGCCAGCTGTGGCAACTCAGGCCACCACCACACCCCCATGAGGTGACCATGGAGGGCCAGATGGCACGCGGAGCATGTCGGGGCGACAAGGACTTAAGTCTGCACGAGCCACGCACCCCTAATCCCCAGAACTTGCCCGCCGCCACCACCTTAGCCAAAGTACACTACCTCCTGGGCAAGCCAGCCACCATCAGAATTGGGGCTGAGCTGACCTGACAGCTCCTGGCAGCACCTCAGCGATGGCCAGTAGCTGCACAATATCAGAGACAACCTGTAGCCACTCTAATAACCAGGAGATGGCCTGGAGCCACTCCGAGTTAAGGGCCACGGCCTGTAGCCAAGCACGAGTGACAGCCTGTAGCCACACATATAAAAAAAGGCCAAGGCCTCTAGCCGAGCAAATAATTAAGAGATGGCCTGTAGCTGCCCTGCCTTGTACTGCCAACACCCCCTGCAAAAACCAGCGACCGCCTGTAGCCGCACCGGGGAGAGAAGGGTATGTCCCCTCTCCTTCTGCAGTTGCCTCAGAGGGCACAACACTGACGATGGCCTGTAGCGGCGCCAGTAGGCAGGAGACGGTCTGTAGCCGCTCCTCATCTGCACGTCACCCTCCTTGTGGGACTTTGGCAATGGCCTCTAGCCACGCCAACAGGCAAGCGACTGCATGTAGCCATTCTCCACCTGCATTCCCGTCAGGGAGTCAGGCCCTGGCAATGCCCTGTAGCCACGCTGAAAGCGAAGGACGGCCTGTAGCCGCTCTTCGTCTGTTGCACAAGGGAACCCAGCGACAGCCTGTAGCTGCTCCGGGGAGAGACACCAAAGTTCCTCGCCCCCTGTGAGTCTGCAGCGAGAGGGTGTGCTGCACTCAGTTCCGCCTACTGCCGGGAGCGCAGACTGCCTTCCTGTCCACCTGGACTGAGACAACTTCCAGGAGGAGGACTTCCACCCCGAGGACTGGTGGAGAGGTCCAGTGCTGTCCCAGGGATTACTCTTCATCCGGCCAGCCGAGGAGGACACCTTCCTGATGGACTCCGGCAGGGAATGACGCCACAGCCCACCCCTGACGGCGGCACCACCAGCAGGAGACTGCAGCCGACACCCCTCTGAGGATGCCCCGAGGACCACAGGGCAGCCATCTCCCTTCACCGCCAAAGGCGACACCCATCCTACACCTAGGGCCTGATCAAGCACTTCCGAAACCTGTTCATCCCCAGCCCCAAGGACCAGACACCCAGTTCTTAGCCCCGAGAGTGCATGGCCCTTCACCTCACGGAGCCTGAGCCCTAGCCCAAGATGAGAGACGATGCCCCTGAGAGTGGTCCTGTGGCCGCGGGACAAAGGGACTCCTGAGGGGACTCCACCTACCCCGGGCCAACGATTGTGAATCCCTGGATCTCCCCTCCCCTCCCAGCCTCCCCATAGTAGAACAGTGAGTGCAAAGTGAGGCTAAAGGACGTGATATAACAGTGAGTGTAAGAGTGGTGCACTGTGAGTAAACAAGTGAGGCTAAAGGACGTGATATAACAGTGAGTGCAGAGTGAGGCTAAAGAAAGTAATGTAACAGTGAGTGCAAGAACGATACCCTGTAAGTGAACAAGTGAGGCTAAAGAATGTGATATAATAGTGAAGGCAGAAAATAAGATATACCAGGAGTGCAGATAACAGTGTATTAGACCCAGACAGCTAAAACAGTGCAGTTACTTTATCCCCCAGACAGAGTCCATTCCCTTTGATGTAAAACCAGTACAGTGGGGCACCAATTTTTGCGCCTAATTGGGTCCAAAAATAATGCGCGAAAGTGGAATTAGCAAAAATTGGGGCATTGTCTTTATGGCAAAAAGGCTAATTGGTTCCCGGTTATCCTAAAGTAACATCAGATTTTCATTTTCACTTGCAATACAGTACATCAAATCACTATTGTACATTGCATTGTGAGATACAAACAATAAAAACTGTACAGTACACATTATATGAGGAGAAACATACCACAGAGACCAGGTTGAGGTGTTTAATGGATGTTGGGGGTAAGTATCCGAGGCGCGTGGCGGGCTTATTTAGCCACGCCAGACGTATTGGCGCCACCTCTTGCTGCCTCACTACCACTCTCTCTCTCTGCCTCCTCAGATGCAACTTGATGCAACACTTCCACTCTGTGCTGAATTTCCCTTTGTGCTAGGTTCTCTTGAACAAATCCATCGAAATCTTCATCCAGGTTAAGCTCCTCTATGGCACTGTCAGTAGGGATAGCACCATGGTGCTATGGCCTTGGCCTTTCCTCCCGACTTTGAATGTCCCGGCCACTTTTTATCACCACCACTGCCTCCCGGCCCTCCCCCCACACCACCAGGCTCTCCCCCCACACCACCAGGCCCTTTCCCCACACTACCAGGTATAGTAGAGGCCATTGAACCGTGAGAATCCAACACAATGGAGCTAGCACGCTCGTACACAATGGCGGGAATGGGTGGACAGAGTGTTGACATGACGTCATTCAAGATGGCGGTGGGTTGTGGGCGGGCGGTGCAGGAAATTCAAAGTTCAAAATATTGTCCCAAACCCAAAATTTGTGCGCGAAAATCGATTTTTTTCAAGCGAAAGTGGAAGTTAGGGAATATTTGGTGCATGCCGCGAAAGTGGATTCCGCGAATCCTGCTGTAGCGAAAGTTGGTGCACTACTGTAGTTCTCCCTCCCCCTGTGAAACGATCATAGTAAGTGTCATAGAGAAAAGCCCATATGAGCCTCCCATTCTAGCCTCCTCACTGGTAAGAGCCACTTGTTCAACAAACAGAGAAACAGTGCCTTACCATCCTAACCCTGGCTCAGACTCCTGTCCATCTAGTATCCTGGGTGATGCTCTGTTCCTGATATACAAGCCTATGTATTGATTTTGCTCAGTATATTGTGTAAGATTGTCTGCCCTGTTCCAAAGCACGAATTTGTCAATCTACGTATAAGGTTGTTGCCCTGTTTTTATGGCCTTGTCCTTTTCTATAGTATCTAAGCTCCGGTCTAGAAAGGGAACCCAGCTGCATCATAGGTGTATTTAGCATGGGAAGCCGAGCTAAAAACACCAAGCATAACACACACACACACACACACACACATATATATATATATATATATATATATATATATATATATATATATATATATATATGTATGTATATGTGGCAGCCTCTGGCAGAGATGCAGATGTATTTTTGTACTACTAGACACTTCAGAGTCAATGTTAGTATTAAGTATGTTACTAACAAACTAATGTTCTTTACTTATTATATTCGTGTGTTTGCAAATTAACCCTCTCAGGCACAGTCACACGATTTGCATTCCATGTGGTTGTTACGAAGAAGCACAGTCACACGAATCGGGTTCTTAAGAACAAAAAAAAATCGCCAAAAATTAAGTTTTGGGACGATTTGCGTCAAATTTTGATGTGGTCTAGCGAGCGCACCACTTTCCCTTGGTAATGCATTGGCAACACTGAGCCGCTTCATAGGGCCCAGCACATAGCGATAAACCTCAGTCTCTTTCAAGAAGCCAGGTGGTAGGGCTGCGTTGCATGTGCTGTCTGTTTAAACTCCTACTAATTCTCCCCCTCCTGCCCGAGCCAAAGCCCCTATGGACTCAGTGTTATAATCCATTATTTGTGAGCATATTTGTGTATGTCGATGGAACACAGATATATGTCACGAAAAGGAATTGTGCCCGTTATCATTCGTTAGGCTTAGAGGCAATACGCGTGTTCACTTAGCGGGGTTTCGCCTCTCAGCCTCCTCTAGGCCCTATGGCGTGAGTACAAATACGTATATAATGAAGCCAATGCCTACACTGTATTTTGTGTGAAAGATATTGTGGCTGGCTTGGTGAAATAATGGAAATAGTAAGTGTTATGGACGCCATAAACCATAGTGTGGAATGGGGCAGGCATCACGTACAGTTTTTATAGTCGGAAAGGGAGAATTAGAGGTGTTTAGGGATGGAATTATTGGGATTCTGATAGTGAAAATGTGTATGGAATTGTGTGAAATATACGTCAAACATGCTGTGAGTGTTCATGAAGAAGTGTGGTGTGTGCCAATACAATACCGTTGCATCATACTCTCCCAGCGAAGGATGCTGTATCACAGTCACGTTGAACCATAGTAAGGAAGGGAATAATTGTGGAGGTTGGGGTGGAATCATTGTGGTAGTCATGTATTTGTGTATGATATAGTGTGAAGTGTAAGTGAAATGTGCCACGTATCCTCGTGACGGCATAAGTTATGGTGCGTAGTGTAGGTTAGCAATACCTTAGCGGAAGGTGTCCTCAGGGGATAGGGACGCCTAGGAACGACGGATGTCATTGAACAGGTACAACCTTGGTCTGACGTTTAGTGATAACTTATACTTTATGTAAAATATACGTGAACTGTGCCGCGAGTGTTCATTTAGGTGTGTAGCGTAGGTGAGCGATACTTTAGTGGTAGGTGTGCTGGGAAAGGTAACGATGCCAAGAAACAATGGATGTCACTGAACAGGTACTGTACCTTGGTCTGACGTTTAGTGATAACTTATACTGTATGTAGAATGTACGTGAACTGTGCCACAAGTGTTCGTTTAGGTGCATAGCATAGGTGAGCAATACTTTAGCGGCAGGTGTGCTGGGAAAGGTAACGACGCCAAGGAACAAGGGATGTCAGTTGACAGGTACTATACCTTGCAATGCCGGGCAACCACGGACGTCAGTGGACAGGTACTGTACCTTGCTAAAACAGTTGTTGAAATTTATGATTTTTATCTAAAATGTTTGTGATATGTGCCACGAGTGTTCGTGGAAAATATTATATCATGTGTTGGGGGAACGTTTGGGGAAGGAGGGAAAAATATATATCTATCTATCTATATACCTAGGCTGCTTCCCCCAAGGAAAGGGAGGTAGCCGAGACAGGACGACTCACTCTCCATTTACTCATCCATTCAAACACATTCATTCGCATCTTAGCCCCAAAGGGGAGAACGGACAGATCCTCACCGCACCACACCGCACAAGGGTCAACTGGGCAATGCAATCAGTGACATCCGCAGCAGGGCCCGACAGCAGAACTGGTTTACCCCTGCCACATCATAACAGACCCATCCCCTTACCCGCACCTGACCTGACTAGCTGATCAGACCAAATGCGGGAGAATATCCCCTCAGGGCTGCGTCATCACTTATTCATTCACAATTTCTCTCCATTTATTTCTGTCACGCACAGCCACTCTTCCTTGCTCAACAGACATCCCTCTCGCATCCAGCGCTCTCTTCACACTGTCCATCCATCCTATTCGTGGTCTTCCTCTCAGCCTTACACCTCTCACATCAGATCTAGTTATCTTTTTCACCAATCGCTCATTATCCATTCTCTCCATATGCCCAAACCATTGCAACACCCTCTGCTCAACTCTGCCAGCCATCTCCCGAACAACTCCAGTTCTCCTTCGCACTTCATCATTTCGCACCCGATCCATACGTCACTCCACACATACTCCTCAGACATCTCATCTCCATTACATTCAAACTTTTCCTCTCTGCTACACCCATATTCCATGTTTCAGCCCCATATAATGCAATCGGTACCACAACACCCTCATACAGCCTTCTCTTTACATCCATTCTAAGCGAACGACATTTAAACACTTTTTTCATTCCTCCCAGCACCTTTCCTACTTCATTTATTCTAAACTTCACTTCTGCATCTATTCTTCCATCCACAGCAACATGTGACCCTAGATATTTAAAACAATCTACCTCCTCAAGCAACTCACCATTCAAAACTATATTCATCCCCCTACCATCTATCAACCTCGTACACTTCATCACTTTACTCTTATTCTCATTTACTTTCAATTTCCTCCTTTCACACACCCTTCCAAACTCTTCTACCAACTGTCTCAATCTCTCCTCTGAATCAGTCACCAGTGCAGTATCATCTGCAAACAGCAGCTGCTTCAGATTCCACTCTCCTCCATCAACATTTACCAGACTCAGACCACCTAAAACTCTCCATTCACCTCCCTTACAACACCATCCATGTAAATATTAAACAACCAAGGCGACATCACACATCCCTGTCGCAGCCCCACTCTCACGGGAAACCACTCACTCACAGCATTTCCCACTCTTACACACGCTCTACTATTTACATAAAAACTTTTCACCCCTTTTAGTAACCTACCATCAAGTCCATACAATCTTAAAACAGTCCACAAAGCCTCCCTATCAATTCTATCATACGCTTTCTCCAAATCCATAAATGCCCAAAACACATCCTTGCCTTTCGCTAAATACTTTTCACACACTTGTCTCACAGCAAACACCTGATCAACGCATCCCCTCCCTCTCCTAAAGCCACACTGCTCATCACTAATCACTCCCTCTGTACCCTCTCTAACTCTCATAATTAACACTCTACCATACACCTTACCTACAACACTCAACAGACTTATACTAAAGCTAGTACATTCATACTTATCACCCTTGCCTTTATACAACGGGACCACACAAGCACTTGCCCAGTCAATTGGCACCATACCTTTCTCAAAACACACATTCAACAATCTTACTAACCAGTCAACAATAGTCACTCCACCACCCTTCAGGCATTCCACAGCACACCCATCCATACCTGCAGCTTTCCCTGTTTTCATCTCCTTTACTGCCTTCTCCACTTCCTCCTTCGTGATCAAAGAATCATTCAACTCTCCCAACACATTTATTCCTTGCACCCTTCCATCCGCCACAATCTCAGCCACCCTTTCCTCCTCTACATTTAACAATCTTTCAAAATACTCTGCCCATCTCTTCCTTACTGCATTCATCTCAATTAACATCCTTCCATCCTCTGATTTTACTCGTTCTTCCTTCCCAGACTCTCCCTTTCGCACCCTTTTCACCTCCTTCCAAAACATTTTCTTATTCTGCTGAAAATTCTCTGTCAGCTGCCTACCCCACCTCTCATCTGCTGCCACTTTAGCATCACGCACAGCCCTTCTCGCTCTATTCCTCTTCTCCTTATACCTTTCATATGACATCTCATCCTTCCTCTGCAGCCACACTTCATATGCACGTCTCTTCTCAGCCACAGCCATACTTACTTCCTCGCACCACCATTCACTTCCTTTTCTTACACCACCACCCACACGTCTCACACCACACACCTCTTCTGCATGCCCCACCACAGCACTCTTAAACAACTGCCATTCCTCCTCCACGCTGCCATTTTCCCGATCTTTCACTGCGTCCACTCATCTTTCAATTTCTCCTGATACTCTATCTTTTTCTCTCTTTTACCCAACTCACTCACTTTCAAAACCTCCCTGCCACACCTAACCCTCCTAGCTCTCACCCATCTCTCTTACCTACTCTTAACTTTCCCTCCACCAGGTAGTGGTCAGACATACCTCCACCCTCCCTCGCAGAACTCTCACATCCAACAATCTTCCTATTACATTCCTAGACACAACCACATAGTCCATCAAGGCTCTATCAACAACACTTCCACCCTCCTGTCTCACCCATGTATACTTATATATATCTTTCTTCTCAAACAGCGTATTCCCAATCACCATCTCTCGCTCAACACACATCGCTATCATTCGTTCCCCCATTTTCATTTCTTCCAGGCACACCATGCATACCAACTACACCTTCAACTGCTACATTTCCCACTCTAGCATTCAGATCTCCCATCATTACCACATTCACATTCGCTCCAAAACTCTGCAGACACTCATCAACATCATTCCAGAAAGACTCCCTCTCTTGTTCATCCCTTTCACTACCAGGCCCATATGCACTCACAAACACCCACAACTCACGTTCAAATTTCGCTTTCACCCACATCAGTCTCGATGACACCTCCTTCCATTCAATCACACACTGCTGAACTTCCGGACTCACTAACAAGACCACACCTTCTCTTGCCCTTCCTCTATCAACACCTGACAATCTTCCATTCACACTTCCAAACATATATATATATATATATATATATATATATATATATATATATATATATATATATATATATATATATATATATATATATATATATATATATATATATATATATATATATATATATATATATATATATATATATATTTGTGAGGGAGTATATCATGTGTGGGGGGAACCTTTATATATTGTGAGGGCGTATATCATGCGTGTGGTGACACTTAGGGGAAGGAGGGCCGATAAAAAAAAAAAAAAGAGATATATATATATATATATATATATATATATATATATATGGCACACACTCACGGACGCCAGTGGACAGTCATGAGACTGTGAAAAGACACTGAAAAGTTACCCTTTATGTGAACTGTTCATAAATGGTGCAGCGATTGGCCGTACGGAAAGATATAACATGACTTGGGTAGTGCTATTCTCAATGGAAGGTGTTGCATGACAGTGAATAACATCTTTTGTTTTTCAGTTGAGAACCTAAAAAGTTCATACATGACTTTCTGTTTCAGTGCTTGCCAAAATGGAGAAGAAAGGTTTGTCTTCTGACAAGTGGCGAAGGTTCTCTTCAAGGAGGAGACCGAGAGCGAGGTAGATGACGAGCTGAGCGATGTTTCAAGTGATGAAGGCTGGACCGATGTCAAGAGCATTCCCCTCGGGCGGCTTTGCCCACACTTGTACCATGACGGGAGCAGACACCACCACCGCCAGTGTCTGGACTATCGGCTCAGCCATCATCGTCACTTGGACGACAAGCATTGCCTTTGCTTGGACCTCTCACTTTTACAGCCATCGCGGTCTCTCCACCTCAATCCTCCAGTTCCCCCTTGGCCGAGCCTATGTCACCAGTAGCAGGGCCTAGTTACACGACATTGGCACCTGCAAGTAGTGTAGTGTCTGCGGCACAACTGGTGCAGGAGGCGACTGTGTCGTCGTCCCCTGCCCCGTCAACAAGGTTCTTACAATAACTTTGTAGCTTCTTGTAGTGTGTTTTGTAGATCAGTTATACATATATTAGACTCATGGACGAGCGGTTGTTATACGTGAGTAGTTTTGTAAGTAGATAATCTTAATTCCCTTTTGTCACGCAATGACAGGAGAGGTAAAGATTAGTATGGGACTATTTTAATTTGTCTTGGAAATATTAACAAAGTCTCTCATACACGAGTGAAGTATAGAGTCCCGCGAGCTAACTCCCTGTCTCTCTCTCTCTCTCTCTCCCCCCCATGTTGCTAGCCTCCTTCTCCCTACTACCTGTTGGTTCTATGGCCAGTCTCCTTCTGATCTCAGAATCCTACACTCTGGTGTAACAGGGGTCGTGTCACGTGTGTTACACTGTTGTTGGAATGTTCTAGAAGCCTGTGTGTGTGTGTGTATGTGTATGTATGGTCACGAGGCGCTGTTTGTGGGCTATTTTGCTGGTGAGAGGCATTCTGCAGAGGTGCTAACGTCATTTGCTTTTTACCCCTAGGTTTGACATTGACCTAACCTCTAGACTATACATGTATGTTGCTAGCTATTATGTATTAAGATATTTTAGAGTCCTGACATCGCTCGGTCACGCAGCTGGCGGTCCTCCGACAGCAATGATCATTGACATATGCTAATCTATTAATACATAATATTCTTCTTCTTCACTCTTAACCCTATTCGGTGCAACCCGTCTCATTTTTGATACGCCCTAACTAATTTTTACCAATAAACTCTAGTTTGTAAGCAATGCATGGTCTTACAATTGTTTTGTTATTAAATCACTGGAAACACAACAAATGGTGATTCTGAGTGAAAAAACTGGGTTGAAACGAGCATTTTCTCTAAAATTAACAATTTTCCCCCGTGAAGAGCGCTAAACAAAAAGAAAACGCTCGATGATGAGTGGAATATCTGGGACCTTATCCTACACAAGCCTAACGGGCATCAACACAGCTTCCAGATGTACGATACGTTTCCTATTTTCATTAAAACTACTTTATTTTCTAAATTTTATTCATTGTTCATACTTTATGACTCCTCATACGTAGTGAAATGGTTATTTCATGCACTAATTTTATTATCTATGTATTATTCATTGTTTTTTCTCTATGACTCCTCATACCTAATGAAATGGTTGTTCGTACACATACACACAGATACACACACGTGCATTGTGATGTGCACACACACACACACACACACGCACACACAAACCTCGCGCTCGTGTAGGCGTGCCGGACGGTTAGTTAGGCATTACTTAGGGGACGGAGTGGACGTGCTGACGGACGTAGTCATGGCTTTTACTTTCGACTATGTTGACGACCCAGACGAAGATTACTTGGCAGAGGTAGTTGGTGATGATGATGATGATGACCTTGCCTTGGATAGAGTAGCTGAGGGCGACGATGAAGATGAGGATCAGAATGATGATATTATAAATGAAGAAGAGTGGGTACCAGTCAGAAACGGAAAGCCACTGGTGAGAAATAGATTAATCAGTTCTTTGGACCAATGCTTGAACAAACAAAATTATGACGAATTTGTCCTGCCACACGAGCTCAGGGAATATACCTGCATTTTAGAGAAACCCCAGAGAAAATCAGATATCGGGTAAGTCAATAACGTGTGGGGGTGTCGGGTCGCCCCCTGTGACACTATATTGCATTTTTCCACTGTCTGCTGGGAAAAAGTCATGTCGTAAACTTTGGTGTCGTAGGTGTAGATTGGCTGTAGGTGTTTGAAAAGGGAGTACCAGGCTGCGGTGGCAGAGTTCTCATCATGTTGTTTGTCGCAGGTGAGGAAGAGGGTGGATGAATTGGTAGAGGAGCAGAGGAGTTGTTGGAGGTGGTGAGGTCCTCGGACTCAGCGGCGCAAATACAGCTCGCCGAATCTTCATGGCGCTGGATGTTGTCCTTGGTGCAGGGATGTGTCGAATGCTGGAGATGGACAGTGAGTGTGGGGTTTTATGCCGGGGTAATGCAGTGTGGTGTCTCTGGGGAGTGTAGGTGGCCAGAATTTGTGCCTGGTGTATCATGAGTGTGAAATGATTTAGGGCAGGGGTAGGGGTGATTCTACAGCGAGGTGGGTGGGGTGGGAGAGTGGGTGCATCGGGTGAGTGGGCGGGAGAGGCGACTGGAGCGTGTGATGGTTGTTTTGAGGATGGGTGTGGGTGGTGATGTGGGTGTGAGTGTCTGCGTGTGTCTGAGCTGCGTGGGGCAGGCGAGGGCGGCTGTGGGGTGGTAGGGATGCGGGCGGCACAGCACGGGAAGCAGGGTATAGGGTGGGTGGTTGGTGGCGTTGTGGGGGCATGGGCAGAGCAGGTGGAGTTGGGGGCATGTGCTGGTGGTGGGCTGGGAGTTGCGGGGGCGGTGGTGGGCAGCAGCTGGGGTGGAGGTGTGGTGGGCATAGGGGGTGCGGGGGTCTGGGCGGGACACGCGGTGCTGGGCGTGGGAGAGGAGGTGGTGGGTAGTGAGGAGGTGGGGGAGCGGCAAGGAGTTGGTGGTGTCGGTGGTTTGTCAGGTGAGGTGCGGTGAGGCGTGATGCAAGGTGAGGTGGAGGTGGTGGGGGAGGGGGAGGGAGAGAGAGATGGGGAGGGGGAGATGTAGAAGTCGTAGGTGGTAGGGGGGGCGGCGCAGGGGTAGTGGGTGGGATGGGGCGCGGGGACGGGGCAGGGGGAGCAGGGGTACGAAAAGGGCACACGTGCCGGTTTCGGAGGGTGCAGGGAGTGCTGTGGTACTCGATGGTTACCTGATATGGGTTAGGGACGCGGATGATGGTGTGGGGTCCCATGAAGCGTGGTGCGAGTTTGTGGGGGGTGGGGAGCTGGGCTATCATAACCATCTCGCCCAGCTTGTAGGGGTAGGGGCGGAGGTCCAGGTTATTTTGGAGGTGTGTCAGGCGACGTTTGAGACGATTTAGTGGGTTTGTCATGGAAGTTGAAGTGGGGGGTTGCAAATACTGCCAAAGGGGCAGGAGGAGGGGTGTTTCCCCAAACACTCGTTCATATGGTGAAATTCCATCCTCTTGGGGAGGACCAGGGGCTGGTAGAGGGGGAGACAACTCCGGCTTCAATCATCTGTACCTGGCAGTCTTCCTCCTCCCGCTGTTTGGGGTTCCTCCGCCGGAATGGCTGTCGGGTCGGTGGGCCTGTCATATGAATCTAGTGAGCCAGGTAGGTGGTGTGTCCGATGTCGGCTGGTCCCTCCGTGAACAGATCCTGGAAATCCAGGAGGACGTGGTGGAGGGTGTCTGGTTGGTGAGTGGAGAGATGGTCGGGGATGGGGGGCAGGGGGTGGGGGAGTGGGAGGGGGAGGGGACGCAGGGCTCGGCTTCCTCCATCTCTCCGATTATGAGCTCTTCAGGGAGGGTGAGGGGTGAGGGGGCGAGGTTGGCATCCAGACTGCCGTGTGATGTGGGGGAAGGAAAGTTGGGTGCGGAAGGCAGGCTGAGAGGGTTCTGGGCGGCAGGAGGGGGGAGAACAGGACAGAGGTGCCTGAGGGCCAGTTGAGGGGCTCCCAGCTTCATGGTGGTGGGGAATGGTGACGTTGGAGGAAATAGTGGCGGGGAAAGAAGGGGGGCGCAGTGGGGGAGAGGAGGAAGGAGAGGAGGAGGGGGCAGAGTCTTCCTGCTGGGGCAGTGGCACGCAGGTGCAGATGGCCCGAGGGGGAGGGGGTGATTTTCGGAACTAGAGCTGTCTGTTGTGGTAATCAATGGTGGCTTGTAACTTCTTCAACAGGTCCAACCCCAGGTATCCGTCGTAATTGCATCAGGAAGAATCGAATATTATGAACTGATGCCGGGTTGACACCGGTTAATGGGTGTCGACGTGCAGGACCCGTGTTTCCCCACAGATTGGCAGGGGGCCATCCCCTGCATCCACAAGGTGAGTAGCCATTGGGAATAATGGGCCAAAGGTCAATTTGTGACGGGAGAAATAGTAGCTATACAGGCAGGATCTGGCCACTCCTGTATTGACCAGAAGTCTGGCTTTCACCCCGTTCAGCTTCATCTTGTGGTAAACTGGGGGTGATATTTGGGGGAAATGGCCCCCGCCTCAGTGGGAAGGTGCGTAGTGATCCTAAAAATCCAACTGTCTCCTCCACAGGTGTGGGTTCGTCCTCTGTTACTTCATCCTCTAGAGAGAAAACATTGCATTGGCCTGGGGTGGTGGTTTTTCATCGTTCAGCTTTTAATTGATCTCTGATGTCATGCAGTGGGCACCTGAAGCTGCACGTGGAGAAATTCCCAGGGATTCACTAGGATGAGGTTGAAGTTCTCCCTGTGCCTGGGGTGCCAGTGAGTGGGGTGTGCCCTCAGCTGGCTGGGTGCTGGGGTGGGGCTGGTACGGGGCATAGGCGGACGTGGCTTGACTGGGGGAGTTGGAATCTTTGTGGGAAACTTTCTTACCACGTCGATTTGTTGGGGTGCAGGTCAGGAGGCAACATATCAGTTGAACGTCCTTATCCATGTCTCCAGTCGGGTCATGGATCAGAAAGTGCTCTTTGACTATGCTGGGGAGCACTATCAGAAGAGTATTAAAGGTGTGTTGCTCCCGGGTTTCATCATCTGCCTCCGGGTAGGCAGCAGTGACCAGGCGTCTTGCCTGGATTAAATTATCGTCTACGTTGCCATCGGAACTTAAACTATCCAGCTGGGATAGCGCCACCATTTTACCTAGTGATGGGATGATGGCCTAGATCACGAGTTTCGTGAAATTCTGTCAGGTGAGCCCCGGGATGATCTTGGGTGCCATATTAGCTGCCGGTTTACCCAGTGGTGGGAGTGTGACTGCAATTTTCTGCTTGTCATCCTCGAAACCGATATCTAGCAAAGGTTTAATAATTGCCAGGTATGTGTGAACATCATACTGTTCGGGGTTGAACTTAGGTAATTGCACATGCAGTTGGGTTGCCATTTTTTCTAGTATTTCCTGATTACCTCTCTCGTATGCCTGGGTCAAGAACCACCACTGTCCACCAGCGTAATGCTAAGAGTTTTAGGGGTCGGCTTCCCGACCCTTACATGCCTCATGTGTAGCTGGGCTCTCTCTCTAGACCAGAGCTTAGACAAATAGGAGAGAGCCAGGACACAAAAACAAGGCAATAACCTTACACGTGTATTACTAAGTTGTACAGTGGAACGGGTAGATGTCATGGATACAGATACACTGGACAGTTACACCTCTTACATCTAGGTATAGGTTATCAGTATCACGCAGGATACTACTCAGGTCAACATGAATAGCACTTGGGACAGAGGTTTCTGTATTAGTAGTTATAGGAAGTCTAAGTTTTATATATTCGTGGAGTAGTTTTAGAAGTAGGAGGTGTTATCTGATGGTAGCGTATTCACTATAATAGACTGCGTGGCCACGTTCACGGTTGCACTGTCGCTTTTACTCACTCCACCACTTTGATATTACCACTAGTGCTTTCTGACTGACTTCCATTATTAGGTTAGTTCACAGCTCTGCCTTCATGTCACTGAGTCAGGGACACTGTGCTATCACTGCTACTCCTTTCTGATCTGGCCGTCGTGGCAGTCCGGTACAAGGGCGGCGGATGTGTCACAGCCTTACTACTGATGGGGCTGGGTTCCGCTGGGGGCCTCTGCATCCAGAGGCCACGGGATCACACGCGGGGGCGTCCTCTCTTGTCTGGGGCTGCGAGTGGCGAAGGGCCCCGCACTCTCAGGGCTGGGGGCGGGAGTACGACCCTCAGAGCTGGGGCCGAACAACTGCCTGAACTTCTTGCTCAGGCGCCTGATGGAGGACGAAGATCTCCGGCGTCAGGGTGTGGGGAGATACCGCCCATGGGTTCTGGGGGCAGTCTGGGGTTCCCGAGGACTGCGGTCCCCAGTGCTCGGCAGTGCCATCAGGAAGAGGCTGCGGTAGTGGCCTAAGTCGGGGGCCGTCAGGTGGGTCTTCTCCAGAGCCAGTTGCAGGGAGAAGAGGCCGGGGGAAGTCACGGGGCATCTCCAGTATTCCTCCAGGCTGGGGAATCCCTCTGAGTCGTGGGTGGGAGAACAGGGGTCAGCTCCTGACGGAGGAGTGGCTACAGGCCATCTCCCGCCGTAGGGCCCAGCTACCGGACGTGGCCTTCTAGGGGCATGGCTACAGGCCGTCGCCAAGGCCCGGCTACTGGCCGTGGCCTGGGGAAGGGAGCAGCTACCAGCAGACCCAAAGGTGCCTTGAGAGGGGATACAGACTATCTCATGATTTCCCTCAGCGAGGCTGCAGGCAGTCTCCTTCAGGAGGGTTGAGCAGCTATAGGCCGTTTCGGGAAGGGCACCTTCAGAGCGCCTAGAGGCCGTCTCGTGATTTCCCTCAGAGCAGCTACGGGCCGTCTCAAGAAGGGCACCTTCAAAGCGGCTACAGGCCATCTCGAGAAGGGCACCTTCAGAGTGGCTACAGGCCTTCTCCTGACGAAGGTGGGAGCAGCTACAGGCCGTCTCCTTATTTCCCTCAGAGCGGCTACAGGCCATCTCCTTCAGGAGGATTGAGCAGGTACAGGCCGTCTCAGGGGTGCTGGCAGGAGCTGGAAGAACAGCTCCGCCCTGATGTTGGTTGGGGAAGGCTTGCCTGGAAGGTAGTCTGGTATTCCTGTTATAGTGGTGGCGGGCAAGCTCCGGGTCATAGGGGCGCACGGCCCAGGTGGACTTATGCTGATGTTTCCCCGAGTCCCGGCGCGCTGTCGTTGCTCCTCTATGGGCTCCTTGTGGGAGTGTTGGGCCACCCCCTATGGCACTATACTGCATTATATATATATATATAATAAGTAAAAAATATGTGGATATGGATATACAAACAAAGCATAGGGGGAAAATCGGGTGTACTGATAAAGAGGCTGATGTGTACCGTGAAATAATAAGGCAATGAAGTATGTTAACACCACTGATGATGATAAAAACCAGAGAGAGAGACAGACAGACGGAGAGAGAGAGAACACAGGTGGGAGATAGGAGACAAAGACGGGGCTCGCTCAGGTCACCACAGGGCAGGTGAGGGTAAGGGATAAATGGACGAAGTCGGTGCTGCCGAAAATCAAGTGTGCAGAGTGAATTGCACCAATTTCCTTTGTCTAATAAATCTATTTCCATACTCATGAGATGTGATTGCAGAAGATGACTAACAATCTGTTGTCGGATGATGTCAAGGAAGCCTAATGTTCAAATATTGTGGTTGATGTATTGGGGTTGTCACTTTAATAGGTTTGAGATTTCCTGCATTCCTCGCATTCCTTTGACATTGTATAGTACGGATTACATGGACATGTATGAAAGAGTTATGTTCAAGTCATATAGGTACATATACATATGGATGGGATAACAGCTGGCTAAAATGCCTACCCCCTGGGGGTAGGCGGGTTTTTCAAGAATACTCCCCCAGTATCCCTGCTTGTCGTAAAAGGCGACTAAAAGGGTTGGCGGAGGGTTAGTGCCCCTCCCTGGAAAACAACTAACTAAAAAAACTAACAAGAAGCCTCGGACAAGGACTGACCAAACGATGACGATCCAGGACCGGACAAAGGACTTGGTAATGGCTACGTGGAATGTAAGAGGAGCGAATGATGAGGTGAAAGAGAGAGAGATTGTCCAGGTGCTTGAGGGTGCAAAAGTGGATGTGTGTGGAATGACTGAAACAAAATCGAGAGGAGAAAGTGTGAGAGAATGGGAGTATGGATGGGGTATATGCGCAAGAGTAGGTGAGAATGAGAGGGCAAAGGAAGGAGTATGTATAGTTGTGGGTAAAAGATGGAAGAAGAGCATAAGACAGTATGGATCAGTTGGGTCAAGGATTGTGTGAGTAAAGTTGAAAGTTGGAATACAAATGTGGGCGATTGTGTGTGTGTGTATGCGCCAACGCAAGATCGTGCTAGCAAAGTGAGAGAAGAGTTCTGGACAAATGTGGAAGTGTGCATGGAAAAGTTTGGAAGGAATGAGAGAGTGTTTCTGATCGGTGATATGAATGGTAAAGTAGGGAATGTGAAGGTGGATGGAATAGTTGGTGAGTGGGATGTGCCTGCTGCGATAGATGAGAATGGCAGTGCGTTGATGGACATTTGTGCTAGGAGGGGGTTGGTGATAGCCCATACCCTCTTCAGGCATAAAATGATCCACAGGTATACATGGCGAGTGATGAGAAGGGTGGGTGGTGAACTGAATGAAAGGAAGGCAATGATTGATTGTGTGTGTGTGGATGAAAGGATGTGAAGATGTGTAATGGATGCAAGAGCTTATAGAGGTTGGGGGAGTGGACTTTCTGACCACTACTTGGTGGTGGCCAGAATTAGGATACAAGTAAGATGGAGGAAAAGAAGAAGGGAAAGACGAGAGGAAGGAGTAGTTGCAAGGAGAGTGGAAAGGTTACATGAGGATGAGAAAAAGGCAGAGTATAAGAGAGAAGCGGAGGAACGATTGGGCAAATATGAATTGGAGCAGATGGGGGACGTGGAAGGTGTGTGCAGGATATTTACTGAAGAAATATGTGCAGCATGTCATGTGGTGTGTGGGAGGAAGAGAAGACGGAGGGGGGTGCAAGGAACAGCGTGGTGGACTGAAGAAGTGAGACAGGCTGTGGCACAAAAGAAGAAAGCATACAATGAATGGATGAGAGATAGGGGCGTGGAAGAAGTTGAGAGGCGGAAGAGAGAGTTATATGTAGAAAGAAAGACAGAGATGAAAAGATTAGTAAGAGAAAGAAGAGAGTGGATGAGGAATTTGGAAGGAATTTGAGTGTAAAGTGGAGGGACTGTAAGAAAATGTTCTGGAAAAAGGTGAAGAGAGTAAGACAGAGTGGATGTGAGGTTAGCAGGGGAGTGAAAGATAAAAATGGTAGATTACTAGTGGAGAAGGGAGAAAAAGCGAGCAGATGGAGAGAACACTTTAAGGAATTGTTGAACATACAGGATGGAAGTAATGCGAGTATAAGTGGCTGGGGAGTGGCTGGGAGAAGGAGGGAGGTGAGAAGACAGGAAGAAATCAGTAGGATAGAAGTTGTGGAAGCAATGAAGAAAGTTAAATCGGGGAAAGCCCCAGGAATTGATGGAGTGTGTGGTGAAATGCTGAAGCATGGGGGAGAGATAGTAGTAGAATGGATGTGGAAGATGTGCAGATTGGCATTGGTAGAGTCCCGGAGGATTGGAAGTCAGGTATAATTATTCCTTTGTACAAAGGAAAAAGGGAAAAAGAAGAGTGTGGTAATCATAGGGGAATTTGTCTTCTTAGTATAATAGGAAAAGTGTATGGTAGGATACTTATTAACAGAGTTAGAGAAAGAACAGAGGAATTAGTTGGAGAAGAACAGGGAGACTTTAGGAAGGGAAAAGGTTGTATAGTTCAGATATTCATTTTTAGATCTTTAGTGGAATAGTTTCTAGAGAAGGGAAAGAAGTTGTATGCGGCCTTCATGGATTTGGAGAAAGCATATGACAGGGTGGATAGACAAGGATTGCGGAAAGTATTAAGAATATATGGAGTAGATGGAAAGTTGTTGAATGCTGTGAAGAGTATGTACGATGGTGCTAAAGCTGCAGTGCGTGTGGATGGTGAACTAAGTGAATTTTTCTCTTTGAAAGTTGGGTTGAAACAGGCATGTGTCATGTCTCCATGGTTGTTCAATCTGTTCATGGATGGGGTAATAAAAGAGGTACAAGGTAGGGTAGTGGATGTTGGAGTGGCCCTGGTGAGAGAGGATAGTGTTTGGAAACTCCCTGTACTGTTGTTTGCAGATGATACTGTGTTGTTGACTGAAGACGAAGGGGAGCTGCAAGGCTTGGTGGATGAGTTTGGGAGTGTGTGTAAGAAACGGAATCTAAAGGTGAATGTAGGGAAGAGTAAAGTGATGGTCTTTGAGAGAGGTGAAGTCAGTGGATGTACAGCGAGGTTGGATGGTGAGGAATTGGAAAATGTGAGTACATTTAAGTACTTGGGTAGTGTGATGAGTAAGGATGGAGGTTTGGAGGGTGAAGTGCTTGAAAGGGTACAGCAGGGAAGAAAGATTGCTGGTTCTTTGAAAGCAGTGATAAGAAACAGGGAAGTGAGCATGGAAGTGAAAAAGTTACTACATGACAGTATTGTGATACCAACTCTAACGTATGGAAGTGAAGCTTGGACGTTGTTGGAAGGACGCAAGTCAAGAGTGAGAGCAGTGGAAATGAGTTATTTAAGAGGAGCCTGTGGAGTCACATGGAGAGACAGGCTGACAAATGAGGATATAAAGGAGCGTTGTTGTGTTGATGTGGATGTGATAGGAAGCATTATGAGGAACACACTGAGGTGGTTTGGCCATGTGGAGAGGATGGAGGGTGAAAGTCTGACGAAGAGAGTGTATGTGAGTGAGGTGGAGGGGGGAAGAGGGAGGGGGAGGCCGAGGATGAGATGGAGGGATGGGGTGGAGAGGTATTTGAGAGAGGGGTGTGTGAGTTGGGAGCAGGGCAGTGAAATGGCGGGGGACAGGACGACGTGGAGGCGATTTGTTTGTGGCCACCCCAAACGGGATTGAGGCGTCTGGCAATAGATAGATAGATTATACTGTGGTGGCTTACATAAGGGTGGTTTCAAGAAAGTGGAGTCAAGGTTCAGGTAAATTATCCTGCCTTCCTGAGATTCATTTGAAACTGTACAGTACTGAATGTAATAAGCATGGATATGGATTACAGGGTTGTGGTCAAGTCATATAGACACAACTGTACATGGGATAATAGCTAGCTGTAAATCATGAAATGATTGAAGTCTCATTATACTTTTTTTTTTTTTTTTTTTCCCCACTGAAAGGCATATGGGAAACTATGGTTTAAATGTCTTTCATTTCCAAGGGCCGTGGTAGCTCAGTGGTAAACAACTGAATGATGACAAAGAGAGGTGGTTGGCTATGGAAGTGCATCGAGTGTTTTTTATCATTTTATGATTGATATTTTTTTTTACAAACTCGTGTCCTTTACCTGAGGAAAATAACACTAGTTCATTTTTCTTGGGAAAACTACATGAGTTTGAGAACCTGATTTTTTTTTTTTTTTAATATAATTTCTTAGTTATTTATTTACTTTTTATACACTCAGACTCTCCTAGCCATAAAAATATAACATAGAACATGGCATGTATTGCAACAGTATAGTTGGAGGTAGAATACTCCCGTCAGTGCTCGTTACATCCACCCTCCATCGTGACTCAAGTGACTGCCCAGGGAAACGGTGAGAAAGGGTTGACAGCTGTCGCTGTGACTTTCTGTCCCTCTTTGGGAAGTAGGTCCGGGCCAGATGTGGGTGCATCGCATGCACTCAGGAATGTCCAGATATGGGTGTTTCAAAGCTTCTGGGCTAGTCACTGATGGTTTCACATCTCTGCCCTTTAGTCCAAGCTTTCGTGCCATTCTGTGTGTTATTAAAGTTATATTTGACCCAGGATCCCACAATGTTGATATAGTCTGATCCTTACTGTTAACGCTGCTGATCATAAGTAAAACCCCATCACGTGAGAGTAAGTTGTTGGTTGCTCGCTTAGGATTATCTGGCTGTAATGCTAGGTGTTTTAGGGTCGGCTTCCCATCCCTCTCACGCCTAGAGTGCAGCTGGGTTCTCTTTCTAGACCGGAGCTTAGAAAACTAAGGAAGAGGCAGGACACAAAAACTCAAGGCAACAACCTTACATGTGTATTGCTAAATTCTACAGTGGAACAGGCAGATGTCACAAATACAGTTATGATGGACAATTATAATTCTAGGGCTTAGATACTGGGTGTTAGTATCGCACAGGATACTATTTGGGACACGATCGGGTAAGGTGAATAGCACTTAGGGCAGAAAAGCTAAACACTGTTATTTTGGGAAAGTCAAGGTTCTGTATAATGGTGGAGTTTATGGCACTATTTTCACTGCTGACAGGCTAACTGGTTTGTCGATTGGGTCGTTAATTATTACTCTTGCACTGGGGGCTCCGTATGATCTTAATGTGAGGCGGTGTCACTACCTGGTCACATGTTCACAGAGATAGACCTTTATTTCACTGCCTTGCCGTGTTCACTGTTTCACTGTTATCTTACTTATTCCACTTTTCTCTTATATTATTACTGTTTCGCACACTGACTTTCCATATTCTGACACTCACTGCTCTACCCTTACTTCGCTAGGTCACGGACACTGTGCTTTCACTGTCACTCACTGTCGGGACTAGGCGTACTGGCGGTCAGGTACAAGGGTGGCAGAGACGACTCAGCCTCACTACTGACGGGGCTGAGTTCCACCAGGGGCCTCCATATTCAGGGGCCACGGGATCACACGTAGGGGCGTCCTCTCTCGTTCGAGACTGCTGGTGGCGAAGGGTCCCGCACTTTCAGGGATTGGGGCGGGAGTCTGGCCCTCAGGGCTGGGGCCGAAAAGCTGCCTGAAGCTCTCGCTTAGGCGCCTGATGGAGGACGAAGATCTCTGGCATCGGGGCGAAGGGATGTCCCAACCAGGGGTCCTGGGGACAGTCTGGAGGTCCCGGTGGCTGCAGTCTCCAGTGGTTGGAGATGCCGTCAGGAGTGGGCTGCGGCGTTGGCCTCCATTGGGGTCCGTCAGGTGGGTCCTCTCAGGAACCGGCTGCAGTGAGAAGAGCCCAGTGGTGGTTACAGGGCCTCTCCAATACTCCTCCAGGCTGGGGTCTCCTTCCGTGTTGTGGTTTTGTGGACAGGAGACAGCACCTGACGGAGGAGCAGCTACCGGCCGTCTCCTGCCGTAAGGCCTGGCTACTGGCCATGGCCTGGGGAAGGGAGTGCCTATAGGTCGACTTAAGGGCACCTTTGGAGTGGCTACCGGCTGTCTCCTCGTTACCTCCGGAGCGGCTGCAGGCCGTCTCCTGTAGTAGGGTCGAACGGCTACAGGCTATCTCCTGATGAAGGCAGGAGTGGGTACCGGCTGTCTCCTCATTACCTCCGGAGCGGCTGCAGGCCGTCTCCTGTAGGAAGGTCAAGCAGCTACAGGCCGTCTCTTGACGGGCACCTTCAGAGCGGCTACCGGCTGTCTCCTCATTACCTCCGGAGCACTGCAAGCCGTCTCCTGTATGAGGGTCAAGCAGCTACCAGCCATCTCATTTAGGGCACCTTCAGAGTGGCTTTTGGTCGTCTCCTGATGAAGGCGGGAGCGGCTACTGGCTGTCTCCTAGTTACCTCCAGAGCAGCTGCAGGCCGTCTCCTGTAGGAGAGTTGAGCGGCTACCGGCCATCTCAGGGTTGCTGACTGGAGCTAGTGTAATAGCTCCACCCCGTCATTGCTGGTGGTCAGCTTGCCCGGAAGGTAGTCTTGTATTCCTGCTGTGGTGGTTCCTTCTGGGGGTATTGGGTTGCCCTTGGTGATACTATACTGCATTTTACTGGCACTGTGTCGTTAGTAAACAGGTTGTGCAAGTTGTGGTGGTGTGGTCTTCCACGAGGGCATTTACCTTCATTCCTGACGTCACAAGGCCTTTTGTTGGGACAATTCTAGTTTAGTCTTTGTCCCAAGTTCCTGTGCTTTAGCAGAGTAATCTACCAAGTTGGACATCAGTTGGGTCATGTTTTGGGTCACATTAATCATACAATCAGACATTTGTTTTTGGTGCTTTTCTTGATTTTCCTGTATTTTCTTATTACACTATTTCTGTAGAATTAGAATCACTAGTTTCATCACTCACACAACCATGCATCATAGCTTTACAGGGGAATGGTCCTCTCAGATCTGTTTCCATGTATTCAATGATCTTTTCTCTAAACAAAAATTTCAACAGTTCTTCAAACATTTTGCTACTATCTTTCACTTCCTGGACCACCAATATCTATTCTCGCTTCAGATTGGCAGGTAACAATTTTTTGACCTGAGTCATCATTGTAATAGTGTTCATTTTAGTTGCAAGCCCCATTTTCTGTAGGTCTAGCCAAGCCCTTTCTATCACCTTTACCATCTCAGTGAATTTCTTATGATCTCCCTTTGGAACAGGTTTCAGCGCTTTAATTTCACTTACAACAGCATCTACAAGCCTACCAGGATGTGCAAATTTTTCATCTTATCTCTCTAACACCTTGGTGTAGCTGTCTTCCACATCTTTCAAAGGTTCCCCCACCAAGCATGATTTCAGTGCATATGGATCTCTCCCATAATTATAAGACACAAGTCTTTCAAAGTCTTTACAAAATGTAGGATAATCTCTGATATTTCCATCAAATTTAGGAGGCTCTAATGATTTTACTATCACCCGTTTACATTCCTTTTCATCTTTACTAATTACGTTATTCCTTTTAATCAGTTTTGAGTGAATATCCCCTTTTGTTAGTTCCAAGTCAAATATGTACTGATCACATCTAACAATTTCACTTTGGTAATCTGCATCCTCAGTGTCCAGCAAAGACATATTTATCATGTAATGTTTCAACTGCTTGAAAAGCTTGGCATACCTCAGAATATATGACTTCCAAAACTTCTGGCGGGTCTTCCTTTGACACTCAATCCTCAAACAGTTTCACCTTCTTGGTAAACTTCACTTTAGCTGCGGCTCGGTGCTTCTTAGTTTCCAGTGCTGGGCAGGTGTGCAAACATTTACGCAAAGTGCAACTGCGCACTGTTGTGCTCTGGTGAATATCGTTTGCGCATTGCACACCGCATGAGACCATGCGCAATATTGCGCTTGCGCACCTGCCTTTTCTTGTGCGCAAGCGCAAATTTAGTTGCACTTGCACAACTAAATTTGCGCTTGCATACCTGCCTTGCGCACCGGTCCTGTGGATTGCGCAGTGTGCAATCCAAGGGACATGTGGTCTTGGGAGCACCCCGTATGTCCGGACAAGGGATGGGGGAGGCTCGGGCGGGTTGCAAGGGTTCGCTGGGGGGAGGCGGGAGGGATGGAGGGTAGTAGCATTTCTTAAAATGCTTCAACAGAGATAATGTATTTTAATATTTTTTAAATTATTATTATTAAATAATGATAAATTAAAAATACATTATTTATTAACCGTCCATGGCAGAAGGCCTGGAATTTTCCAATGCCAAGGCCATTTTTTGAAGTTTCGAAAATTGATTTTTTTTTTCTTGCCATATTGAAGAGAAAGTTCAGATGCACCTAACAATGCAAAATCCCAGCTTCCTACACGCATTTTATTGCTTGCAATGGAGTGCGGAAGTTGCAGAAATATCGGCAACCGATATCCGCCGCTCAGGGGCACTGCTGCAACACAACTGGGCAGGTGTTGTTATTTTTTTTTTTTATCTCCCAAAACAATAAGAATGGTGCTGAAATGATGTGCATATATGAGATATGATGATATCGAATGACTTCAGTACATAATCTGTTAGGAATGGCTGGAAATAAAATTGTTATGAATACTTTTTCACCTTTTTGATATAAAATAAATTTATAGTTTTGATTATTTTTTACGTTATCGTTGTGCCCATGCTTGGAAAAGGGAGCAAAAGAGTTGAATTTTCGGTCCTAAATGAGAAAACTGCACGTCCTCCAAGGTTAGACTCTGCCACAGGAGAATAATGTGGAGGGTCAGATCCGATTAGCAATGTGGAAGTTGAGTCGCAACTTCGAGCTCCCACACCACGAGCACGGCTAAAAATAGAATTGTAATGCAGTTCCAGAAGTCTAATTATTACAAATACAGATACAAAGCAGAAATAAATAAATTTACAGACGGGGGAAAAAACGCATTTTTTCCGTATTAACATAATCATCTTTCTCTATCATTTTACGTTCATCTTTATCATTTTACTTGTTATTTTTTAAATATATATTGCTGTCTCGTAAACAGGGTGGTTTTATGTGTTTTGCAGGGGAGGAAAAAAATTGTATTTTCTGTCTGGGTCGAGATAGTGGGTGTAACTGTGTATTTTTAGGCATGGCCACGAGCAAAAAAATCATACATCCACTCGTCATGACAGCAGGTGGTGAACTGACATGATATATGAGAGGGTCAGTCTCATGTCCCAGATTATCGTTCACTTCCCGAAAGTTTTCACAGTTTTCTACAAGCTGCACTGCATAAAATGATCCATTACAATAGAAGAAGGGAAAGACGAGAGGAAGGAGTAGTTGTAAGGAGAGTGGAAAGGTTACAAGAGGATGAGAAAAAGGCAGAGTATAAGAGAGAAGTGGAGGAACGATTGGGCAAATATGAATTGGAGCAGATAGGAGACGTGGAAGGTGTGTGTAAGATATTTACAGAAGAAATATGTGCAGCATGTGATGTGGTGTGTGGAAGGAAGAGAAGACGGAGGGGGGTGCAAGGAACAGCGTGGTGAACTGAAGAGGTGAAACAGGCTGTGGCACAAAAGAAGAAAGCATACAATGAATGGATGAGAGATAGGGGCGTGGAAGAAGTTGAGAGGCGGAAGAGAGAGCTTTATGTAGAAAGAAAGAGAGAGGTGAAAAGATTAGTAAGAGAGAGTAAGAAGAGAGTGGATGAGGAATTTGTAAAGAATTTGAGTGTAAAGTGGAGGGACTGTAAGAAAATGTTCTGGAGAGAGGTGAAAAGAGTAAGACAGGGTGGAATTGAAGTTAGCAGGGGAGTGAAAGATAAAAATGGTAGATTACTAGGGGAGAAGGGAGAAAAAGTGAGCAGATGGAGAGAACACTTTAAGGAATTGTTGAACGTAGAGGATGGAAGTAATGCGAGTATAAGTGGCTGGGGAATGGCTGGGAGACGGAGGGAGGTGAGAAGACAGGAAGAAATCAGTAGGATAGAAGTTGTGGAAGCAATGAAGAAAGTTAAATCGGGGAAAGCCCCAGGAATTGATGGAGTGTGTGGTGAAATGCTGAAGCATGGGGGAGAGATAGTAGTAGAATGGATGTGGAAGATGTGCAGATTGGCCTGGGAGGAAGGTAGAGTCCCGGAGGATTGGAAGTCAGGTATAATTATTCCCTTGTACAAAGGAAATGGGGAAAAAGAAGTGTGTGGTAATCATAGGGGAATTTGTCTTTTTAGTATAATAGGAAAAGCGTATGGTAGGATACTTATAGACAGAGTTAGAGAAAGAACAGAGAAATTAGTTGGAGAAGAACAGGGAGGCTTTAGGAAGGGAAGAGGTTGTGTAGATCAGATATTCATTCTTAGATCTTTATTGGAAAAGTTTCTAGAGAAGGGAAAGAAGTTGTATGCGGCTTTCATGGATTTGGAAAAAGCATATGACAGGGTGGATAGACAAGGATTGTGGAAAGTGTTAAGAATATATGAGTAGATGGGAAGTTGTTGAATGCTGTGAAGAGTATGTACGATGGTGCGAAGGCTGCAGTGCGTGTGGATGGTGAACTAAGTGAATTTTTCTCTTTGAAAGTTGGTTTGAAACAGGGATGTGTCATGTCTCCATGGTTGTTCAATCTGTACATGGATGGGGTAATAAAAGAGGTACAAGGTAGGGTAGTGGATGTTGGAGTGGCCCTGGTGAGAGAGGATAGTGTTTGAAAACTCCCTGTACTGTTGTTTGCAGATGATACTGTGTTGTTGAGTGAAGACGAAGGGGAGCTGCAAGGCTTGATGGATGAGTTTGAGAGACTGTGTAAGAAACGGAACCTAAAGGTGAATGTAGGGAAGAGTAAAGTGATGGTCTTTGAGAGAGGTGAAGTTAGTGAATGTACAGCAAGGTTGGATGGTGAGGAATTGGAAAATGTGAGTACGTTTAAGTACTTGGGTAGTGTGATGAGTAAGGATGGAGGTTTGGAGGGTGAAGTGCTTGAAAGGGTACAGCAGGTAAGAAAGGTTGCTGGTTCTTTGAAAGCAGTGATTAGAAACAGGGAAGTGAGCATGGAAGTGAAAAAGTTACTGCATGACAGTATTGTGATACCAACTCTAACATACGGAAGTGAAGCTTGGACATTGTTGGAAGGACACAAGTCAAGAGTGGGAGCAGTGGAAATGAGTTATTTAAGAGGAGCCTGTGAAGTCACGTGGAGAGACAGACTGACGAATGAGGATATAAAGGAGCGTTGTGGTGTGGATGTGGATGTGATAGGAAGCGTTAGGAGAAACACACTGAGGTGGTTTGGTCGTATGGAGAGGATGGAGAGTGAGAGGCTAATGAGGAGAGTGTATGTGAGTGAGGTGAAGAGGGGGAGAGGGAGGGGGAGGCCAAGGATGAGATGGAGGGATGGTGTGGAGAAGTATATGAGAGAGGGGGGTGTGAGCTGGGAGCAGGGCAGTGAAATGGCAGGGGACAGGGCAACATGGAGGCGATTTGATGCTTGTTTGTGGCCAGTGGCCACCCCTTACGTGATTTTGGCATCTAGCAATAGATACATTGATAGAATAATAATAAATAAAAGTATGTATGCTCATTTGTTTAGATATCTCAATATTTTACAGTAATTCCCACAAATATATGCAAATGGTTTGCACTAGCACTTAGTGACATTGCGCAAGCTAAATATTAGATTGCTCACTTATGCAAATTACTAATAATATAAAATAATAAATGAAAGTATGCTATTTTATGTAAATATCTCAATATTTTACAGTAATTCTCACAAATATATCCAAATGGTTTGCACTTGCACTCTGCGACATTGCGCAAGATAAATATTTGTCAGATTGTGCACTTGTGCTTGCGCAAGGTAGTGAACTGTGGATTGCACTTTGCGCTTGCGAAAGATTCTTCTTCGTTTGCACTCCCCACCACTGTTAGTTTCCTCCAAAAGTTCCATACTGAAGTTTCGGCTCATTGTCAAAATGTACCACCAGTCAATCAAAGCAGTAGGTCATAAAACCATTTATTTAATAAGACAGTGGGTTTCAACCTGAGAACAAAGGTTTATATTACAATTCAATACACCAAGGTCATAATCACATGAAACATAATGACTAATATACGAAGTGGATGAGTTATAGCAACACAATGCCATAACACAGCTGGGGATAAGGAACACATTCACATGGCAAACTAATGTCTGTTGCAACAGATCACAGTATGATAAGACAGTGCCATAACCAAGCTGGGGATAGGGAACACATTCATATAATAAACTAATGGCTGTTGCAACAGATCACAATATGAAATGAATAATGAATATGATAAGAGTGCATAAGAATCATCATGAATAAAGTACAGTACTCACAACGTTGCCTCCCAAATGATGACTGGTGAAATAATGAGAAATGGGTACTCTCCGAATCTGAAGTCACTTATCAGCACCGATCTAAGACTGCCCCAGACATCACTTAAATCAAACCAAAGAGTGGGAATCAGTACCCATAATTCCTGAGAAACAATTGAGATGCAAAAAGCACATACACCACTTTTGTACAGCAATTTATATATGAACAGTGCATACTCTGGTATATAATGCATACGAAAATATACAGTGATATATTTGCAGCACAAAGAACTACAGGTAAATATACAAATTTAACTAAACACTTATAACAAAATATCTAAACCAAGTAACAAGCATATCTTCAAACAAGCACAACAAATGAGGAAATTTACTACGTTAATACTGAAAAATTCCAAATACAGATAGGAATGTGATCACTACTATATATACAGCACTAGAAAGAACATCCATCCATCCATCCATTGCCAGACGCCATGTATCCCAAACGGGGTGGTCAAGGGCTTAGAGTTAATTGTTTTACAGGGAGGGGCACTAATCCTCCACCAACCCCACTTGACACGTAGGGATGCCAACAGCATCTGGTGTTCCCAGGCGGTCACCCATCCAAGTACTAACCAGACCCAACGTTGCTTAACTTCGCTGATCAGACGGGAAGCGGTGTACTCAACGTGGCAGAACATACCAATGAAAATCTAAATCAAAAGAAGGAAAACAGAAGGAGAGATCCAGCCCAGAGAAAGTACGAGTTCTAACATCGAAATTCGTCAAAGCTCCCGTATTCAATAAAGATAAATCATTACTTAGAACAAAAGGCTCAAAGCAGCAGCCATGGGAATGAGGTGCTTCTGAATAGCCTAGTAATCTGGTAGATGTCACCACCATTAGGACCAACACATTCCCCGTGCTGTTTGAAGTGCATATTTTTCTTTGTTAAATATCTACACTGTTGTGTGAAACTGTGAATCGTAGTAATGTCACATATCGTAATATAAATAATACAAACAGAACACGTATATATAACGTAGTGTGAATTGTTTATATTTAAAATAAACGGAAATTAAAATATCATTGATGGCATGTGATGGCAACCCGCCATTTCAGTGGTCCTATATTTTTTAATTTCTGTTACATTTAGTGCAAGTTAGGTTCTTAATACATAGTTTGTTCAGACTGTAAATTATGCTGTGTGGGGTATCTTGACTCATTCAGTCTCTATGTGGGCAGAAATTTAATGTTGAGTAAATACTGGAACTCAACATTTTGCTCATTCCCTTCACACTTGCATGATGGCATTGTGTGAAATGAAGATGAAAGGGTGTGAAGTGGAGGAGTGCAGGGTGCGAAATGTGCAAGATTGGGAATGAATGGGCGAGGAAGATGCAAGGAAGGAGTTGTTTTGTTGATAAATGAGGTGTGGCAGAGTGGAATGAGAGATTACAAATGTGTCAGCTCGAAGTGTATGTACGTCAAGTTCATGTCTAAGAAGGCGAAAGTGGCAGTGATTGTAGCATATGCACCATGTGAGGACAGGAGTGAGAGACAGAAAGACAGGTTTTGGGATGAGCTAGATGACGTAGTGGGAGAAATGCCCAGGAGCTATAAAGTGATCGTAAAGTGGGATATGAATGAAATAGTAGGCACTGGTCCTGAGGATGACATAATGGGTTGTTATGGAGTACCAGGAGAAAATGATAATGGGAAGCGACTAAAGGATATGTGTCAGGAGAGGAGGTTGTGCATTTTTAACTCGTATTTCAAACACAAAGATGCACATAAATATAAATGGTATAGAGGGAAAGCGGATTGTGTTGAAAGAAGACTGATTGATTACGTGCTCAAAGAAAGGCCGATGATGGGAATGGTTGCTAACACGAGGGCCATGAGAGGACGATGTGGAGGTCTGTCAGATCATATGGTTGTGGTATGCAAGATTAAGCTGAGAGGAGTGAGGTGGATCAGGAGAGGAGCAGTCAGGGAGAAACACTGAAAGTTGAGAAGCTGAAGATCAAAGAAATGGCAGATGAATACAGGACCAAAGTAAAGGAAGAATTAGAATCAGTGAATTGGAATGAAATGGATCTGGACAGCCTGTGAAATGCATATAGGGATTGCTTAATTAGGAATGCTAAAGTGGTGTGTGGTGTGGCAAGAGTAACAACGAAGAAGAAAAATACGGCATGGTGGGATGAAGAGGTTAAGAGAGCAGTGGAGGAAAAAAGAAGTGGCTAAAGTGGTTACAGGACAGGGGTTCAGTTGAAATAAGAACTGAATATGTTGAGAGGAAGAAGCACGTAAAGAGCCTAATGAAGAGGAAAAAAGAGAAGGTAAATGATTATCTAGGAAGAAAAATGAATGCGAACTACGCTGAAAATAGGAAGTTACTTTGGAAAGGGGTGCGGAAATGTAGAAGTGAAAGCGGAAAGAAATACGATGGTGTGAAGGATGTAGGTGGTAGATTATTAACCCATGGGGATGAATTAAGGACCAGATGGAAAGAATATTTTGAAAGCCTGATAAATAGGAACACAGAGAGCAAAGCAGCTGTAAACATGATTGGTATTAGGGGTGTGCAGAGAAGGAATGCAGTGCCAGGAGACATGCCACTCGCACAGGTGAAGAGTGCTGTGAAGTGGCTGAAAATGGTAAAGCAGCTGGGGTTGATGAGGTGTATGCAGAGATGCTTAAGTGTAGTGGACAGAGTGGAATGAAATGCTTGTTGGAGATATGTAAGAAGGCATGGATGAGTGAAACTGTGCCTGCAGAGTGGAAAAAGGCTGTGATTGTGCCCCTGTACAAAAATAAAGGTGAGCGAAGTGAGTGCAAGAATTATCATGGCATCAATTTACTGAGTGTGGTACGGAAGGTATATGGAAGAGTAATTACACAGAAAGTAAGAGACATATCAGAAGTCCTAGTGAGTGATGAACAGGGTGGCTTTAGGAGTGGCAGAGGATGTGTGGATCAAATATTTGCAGTAAGACAGATAGCAGAGAAGGCTTGTGAGAAGGACTATAAGGTGTTTATGGCATTCATGGATCAGGAAAAAGCATACGACAAAGTGGACAGAGAAGGATTGTAGAAAGTTTTGCACATGTACAGTGTAGATGGTAAGCTGCTAATGCTGTCACAAGCTTTTACGATGGTAGTGACGCATGTGTATGGGTTAATGGGTATCTAAGTGAATGGTTCATGATCGGTGTGGGCATGCGACAAGGTTCTGTGATGTCCCCATGGTTGTTCAATATATATATATATATATATATATATATATGGATGGGGTGATGATAGAAGTAAAAACATAAGTAATGGAGAAAGGGATGGCATTGGAAATGAATGGTCTATCTATCTATCTATTGCCAGACGCCATAATCCCGTAAGGGGTGGCCATTTGACTTTGAGTTAATGGTTTTATGGGGAGGGACACTAACCCTCCACCAACCCACTTGTTGACACATAGGGAGCACATATGGATTGGTTATATGGTTACCACCCAGCGTTGTAAATGGTTTCTTGGCTTACAGGAAACCATTTCGCATGTCACTCAATGTAAAGCCACCTGTAAAGGAAGGAAGAGCTGGATGGAATATCTCAAATTTGTTGTATGCTGAAAATGCAGTACTACTTGCAAGTACCGGACAAGAACTAGGTAGGCTAGTGCATAGTTTTGCTGATGTCTGTGAGCGTTATGCCTTGAGAGGAAATATAGAAAAGAGTAAAGTGATGGTTACTGAGAGAGAAGATGACTCGCAGTGTGATGTTACAGTGAATGGAGAGCGACTGGGTACAGTGATAGAAAAGAGAGGAAAATGTGCAAAAGTTGAAAGTACAGTGACACAAGGAAGAAAGTTAGCTGGTGCAATGAAGGTCTTGATAAAAAACAGAGGCCCGAGTGTTGCAGCTGCATGAGGCTTACATGAAAGAGTGTTAGAGCCAACTTTAACATATGAATGTAAGACTATGGTGTGGCACGAAAATGAAGAATCAAGAGTAAGAACAGTGGAGTTGGAACTGTTGAAGAATGTATGCAGAGTACAGAGGGTGGATATGATACGAAATAATGTGATTCGTGAAAGATGTGGAGTGAGGAAGTCGGTGGACACCAGAATCGAAGAGAGAGTACTGAGATGGTATTGTCATGTGGAGAGAATGGATAACAATAGTGAAAAAGGTATATCTGAGCGAATTTGAAGGAGGGAGGAGGCAAGACAGGCCAAGGAGAAGGTGGAGAGATATGGTGGATGAGTGTGTGAGGACGAAAGGTTTGGAAGTCGGTGAGGCTAGGGAACTGACAAGAGATCGAGCTGGCTGGATGAATGTTGTGAGAAGTGCATGATCAGAGATTTGGCACCCCTTATTAATATGGCAGCGTGCCGGCTATTTTTAGCCCTATGGGTCACCCCATAGTGCTGGCCATTTTTCGACCCTTTTTTTTTTTTTTTTTTTTTTTTTTTTTTTTTTTTTGCTAAAACAATAGATTTTGATGTGGAAACAATGAATTTTTCCATTAAAATGCTCACCGGGCTCAGAAATGGGTTTTATTCAGTCCTGCATACTCGTTTACATGTATAGCCACTCTCTCACGCTCACCACGTACGTGAGAGAAAGCCATTTTCTACGTAGGGTATACTTAGGTATTTATGCCAGGAAGGTATAGCAATGTTCAGCTCACTTTTCTGATTACTCATTACCTCAGCATCTATCACAATTTGCGTGTCTTTCTCACTGTGAATGCATTACCTTACACTTGAAAATAGGTACAACCTGACTTCATTACGTACAGTCATGGCACTTACAAGAACGTATTTACAAGTTGACCTCATTGTAGAGTCCTTACACTTACAAGAAAATATTTACAACTTACACTTACATGAAAATATTTACAAAATGCCTTCACTATGTACAGCACTGGGTGAGGCACACAGACAAAGTGAGGCAGAGCGAGTGTGAGGGGGGGGAGCAAGTGAGTGTATGGCCTTGACAGCCTGAGGGATGGTAGAGGAGCAGTTACCATACATGCATGCCAATTTTTACCCGTTGAATAATGAGGTCACAGTGAAGTTTTTATATTAGACCGTTTCAAAACGGCACTGACACTGGCCACGGAATTATGTCAGACCGTTTTAAAATGGCACTGGCACACGGCGGGTTAATATGACAGCGTCCCGATTGACTCAATCGGATATGTTTATGTGAAGCTACAGAACGTGGTAAAAGTTTTTGGCATATCCGATAGAGCCAGGATTCCAAGAGCTTGAATGATGAGTGAATGGAAGTATGGCCTTTTGGACTGGGCATATATGGGCTGTCTGGACATTACTATTCCTCACCCTGCCCTAGGGTAGGAAAGGAGGTCTGGATGATGATGATGATGATGGAAAGGGATCTGTACTTTGTGTTTGATGTTTTCAAGGAGACCGGTGACAGAGTCCGTACAGAGGTGCTGAAGTGGGCAATGAGAAAGCTTGTGATCAAGGAGTGCCTGATTAGGGTGGTTATGGCTATGTATTTGGGTGTCTGCACCCAGGTGAGAGTGAATTGAGATTTAGGTGATGAGTTTTTCATGATGTTGGGATGCCTCTTATTGTCTGTCATGGTGCCTGAAGCTCTCTCACTTGAGTTCAGAACTGACTCCCAAGGGAGAAGTAGTATGATGACGACTTGGTATTGACTGCAGAGAATGAAATGGAGGCGGAGGAAAGATTTAGTCAATGGAGAAATGGAATTGAGCGCAAACGTGTGAGACTGGATAAAACAAATGTGATGATGTTTTGGGCTGGTGGCAGGACTGTCAAAGCAGAGAGAGTGTAGCCATGTGCAATTTGTCACAGGGGTGTGGGAAGTAAGTCCCTGCATAGTGTTTGTGGCAAATGGGGGGATAAGAAATGTAGTGGTATTAGAGGTAGACTACAAAATAATGATAATTTTTTGTGTGAAGTGTGCTGGGGAAAGGATGCAGATTGTCAGACATCAAAGTATTAATCTTGCTGGTGAGTCTCTTGAGTGTGTGGAGGAGTTTTGTTATTTGGGGGACATAATATGTAATGGAGGTGAGGCTGAAGCCTGCTCTGTTGCTAGGTTAAGAACTGATTGAAGGAAGTTCAAGGAGCTGTTGCCTCTCCTGACATTAACCCCTAGGGTACGCAATTCTCCAGCCTCAGGTACCCCCCAGGATGCAAAAACAGGCCAATTTTTTTGACTTCCTCAAAGGTTAAAAGTTTTATGCCCAATTCATAGAGCTTGAATTTACTCAACTGAAAATGCAAACCCCACCCTCCTGGACCCAATAATTATCAAGCTATGGTCCGTCAACGTTTATAATAGTTACCTGTCGCGGCCCCGGCGAGAAACAAAATACGCCGCTCGCACCTGTTTTCTTCACAACAATACGTACAAAAATCACCAAAATCAATTTTTTTTCGTGTGTATAGATGTTATAAACCATTGTAATGTGCTCAGAAAAAAATAAAATAGTGACAAACCTCCAAAATAAATATGATAAATAAAAATTATCCTTCCCTCCTCTCCTCTCCTCATACCTCCAATCCCCTCCCTCCCCTTCCCTTCCCTTCCCTCCCTTCCTCTCCCCTTGCCTAACCTCCCCTCCCCTTTCCCCTCCCCCCTTCCCTCCCCGTCGAGCTGTTAAATCTAGCAAGGGAAATTGGTCATGAACCCCCCAATAAAAATATGATTAATAGTAAAAATTATCCTCCCCTTCTCTCCCCTCCCCAAACCTCTAGTCCCCTCTCTCCCCTTCCCTTCCCTCCCCTCCTCTCTCCTCTCCTTCCCTGCCCTCCCCTCACCTAACCTCCCCTCCCCCCTCCCTTCCCCTCCGAGCTGTCAAATCTAGTTAGATTTTGTTTTGTTTCATTTCGTTTCGTTTCGTTTTGAAGGCTCCAAAATGCTTGCATGCGTTGGCATAAAATAAAATTTCTTTTTCAAGTGTGTTTCGAATAAAGACAGCTAAATTAATTGTGGTGTGCACATCTCTATGCAGACACCAATAAATTACAAGTAATGATTCAAAAACACGTGCCATAAATTGTAAAAAATACACAAAATATCCGAGGCCGGGGAGGTGCTAGGGGGTGCGGGTGGGGGTGGAGGGGTGGGGGGAGGTAAGGCCAGGAGGGGGTGGATGGGGATGGAGGGATGGGAGGAGACCACCACAAGACACAAAAGAAGGGCCCCAGTGGAGTGCAGGGACATGGAGGGAGGGTAGGGGGGAAACACCCTCCCCCCAGATGACTGAAAGGGGGACATGGGGGGGGATCCACATGGGAGGGGGGGATGCATGAAGAGGGGGTGGGAGGGGTTGTGGTGGTGGTAAGAATTGTGGGAGGTAGAGTAGTAACAAGGTAGTGTGGTAGAGGGACGTGGCGAGAGGGAGGTGGGGGGTACACCCCCCACCGCCTGGTTACAGGCCTGGGTCCCCCCTCTGGTGTGTCCAACACCTAGTTCTGATTGGTTAGAAGCCATCTATGTCACGGCTGGGGTGGAGCCAGCTGCCGCCAGTTTTTTGTGGATGTTGTACGATCGGTGTTGCTCGTCCTTTTAAGAAATTGCGCAAAAACCTCGATCGATGAGCTTAGTACTTTAGGGGTTAAGAGCACTCTCCCTCCATGCCAGGGGATCATTCTGCACACCATGTATTAAGAGTGTAATGCTGTAAGACCTGGGCAGCAAAGTAAGAGGATATTTGAAGGCTCAAATATACAGAAACAACAATGATTAGATGGACATGTTCTGCATTCTTGAATGCAAGGCCTGGGGTGGTAGGACTATGAAGAGTTGAGGGGAAAGATGGAACGGCAATGTACTGGTGTTGTGATGAAGATTAGTGGACCGAGATGGTTCAGGCACATTGTGAGGATGGAGGATGACAATTGTGTAAGGAAGGAGAGAATTATGAAAGTTGGAGATAAGGTTGCCAGCATCAATCCACAAAATACGTAGGATGAGGTCACAAAGAGTGACCTCAGGGATAAGGGACTGAATAGGGAGGCTGTTAGAGATCAAGCAGTGTAAAAAGCTGCCATCAGGTGACCAGGTCGACGCATGCAAGCATATTAGAGCCTTGATAAATGGTACAAGACAATCACACGCGCTTCTGGATTCTTGAATTTACCAGCAGGTGATTGGTTAGGGTACTTTTATAAGTAAGAGGTTTATAACATTCTTTACACTTGAAATCAACTCCTCAATGTATCAGTAAGTGCTGTTTGAGGTTATCTTTATGGCTAAACATTTTACTACATTCATTTCATTTGAACTTCTTCACTCCTGAATGTATTAATAAGTGGTTACTGAGACCCCGTTTATGCCTGAAATGCGTACCACAGTGATCACACTTGAAATTCTTCACCCCTGAATGTATTAGTAAGTGCCTATTGAGGTCAGATTTGTGGATAAACAGTTTACCACAGTGATCACACTTGAAATTCTTCACTCCTGAATGTACCTGTAAATGCATATTGAGGGTCTTTTTCAGGGTAAACAGTTTGCCACAGTGATCACACTTGAAATTCTTTACTCCTGAATGTATTAGTAAGTGCTTATTAAGGTCTGATTTGTAGCTAAACAGTTTACCACAGTGATCACACATGAAGTTCTTCACTCCTGAATGCATTAGTAAGTGCCTATCGAGGGAACCTTTCTGTCTAAACAATTTTCCACAGTGATCACACTTGAAATTCTTTACTCCTGAATGTATCAGTAAGTGCTTATTGAGGCTACCTTTATGGCTAAACAGTTTACCACAGTGATTACACTTGAAATTCTTCACTCCTGAATGTACTTGTAAATGTTTATAGAGGTTACTTTTGTGGCTAAACAATTTCCCACAGTGATCACACTTGAAATATTTCACTCCTGAATGTATTAGTAAGTGATTATAGAGGCTAATTTTGTCTCTAAACAGTTTATCACAGTGATCACATTTGAAATTCTTCATTCCTGTGTGTTTTTGTAAATGGTCATTGAGATTACCTTTCTGCCTAAACAGTTTACCACAGAGATCACACTTGAAATTCTTCACTCCTGAATGTATCAGTAAGTGCCCTGTAAGGCAGTGTTTACGCCTGAACAATTTACCACATTCATTACACTTGAACTCCTTTATCTCTGAGTGGACAAGTAGGTGTTGCTTGAGATGAGATTTTTGCCTAAATAATTTGCCACATTTATCACATTTGAACGTCTTCACTCCTGAATGAATCATCTGATGCTGAGTGAGACTGGATTTATAAGGAAACAGCTTATTGCATTCGTGACACTCGAAGCTTTTCTCTCCTGCATGAAAATCTAAGTGCTGTGTGAGAGTAGCTTTCCGAGTAAACTGTTTACCACATTTATTGCACTCAAACTTTGTTCCTAAATGAATCATTAGATGCTTGTCAAGGTTATCTTTATCAGCAAACAATTTACCACATTTATCACACTTGAACTCCTTCACTCCAGTATGAATGTGTCTGATGAATTTTTCAGCTTCAGCTGAGAGGGTGACTGAGTCTTGGAAAAGCATATTTTCAATGATGGACATTTCCTCACCCACATCACACTCTACCTTCTCATCTGATTCTTCCTTCACCTCCAATATTTCCTCACCCACATCAAAGTTTAGCTCCTCCTCTGGTTCATCCTTCACCAACTCCAACATTTCCTTACTTCCATCACATTTTACCTCCACGTCAGGTTCTTCCTTCACTAAGTCTAATATTTCCTTACTTGAATCACATTCTATCTCCACATCTATTTCTTCCTTCACTAAGTCCAATATTTCCACATCCACATCACACTCTACCTCCACATCAGGTTCTTCCTTAACCACCTCCATTATTTCTTTACTCACATCACCCTCTACCTTCACATCTGGATGTACCATATTCATATTCATTACATCATCCATTGCAACTCTAAGAATGCCTCACAAAATTATTGTAACCTTCCTACTCTGCTCCAGCCTCACCATTTGCTACACTATTTGCCATCAATATGGTTACTGATCAATATCAATATTATGCTAAACATAATCCCATTACTACTGAATAATAAATGTCAACATATAACCCATATAACTGCTAATGAAAAATACTTGTCAACACACAGGTCATTATAAATGAACAATGAGCTAATACACAGATAAATACAACTGACTCATATTTATCTACACAAGCTATTATCATCAAATTATTTAATTTCAATATAACAACAAATTAGCATTTTTCCTCCATTTAACAACCATCTTGTACTTTCTACAAAAAATTAAATGATTCAAGCTTCACTCTTGCTGCAAACCAAATGATTCAGTACACTGAAGGACAGAAACACAGCTGTAGTTGTAGATCAATCTCACTCTGATCGAGCAGAACCATAGACTGAAGGCATGTGGCTGCCCCTCCAGGGCTGTCCCACACAGTGAACTGATGTTCCCTTGCAGATGGCAGTGCCTCGCTGTGGCAAGTACTACCCATAAGTTGTTGGCTGAAGCACCACTTGTAGGATGTGCTCAGACAGCATAAGGTGTGACAGTCCTGTGCACACTAAGCATTTATTACTCAGGCAGCTTCCAGATGACCACACTGTTGTGTCTGCTTCACTGATGTAACTTAAGCTGTGGATCTGGAATAAGAGCTGCCATTAGACCAGTAACTCTATGAACTTGATAGCACGTTGACCTTGAGGTCAAGGCCAAGGCTTTCAGAAACCATAATTTCAAGGCCATGGCTGGCTTATTTCAACAGGCCTGAAGGGCACAGCCAAGGTCTTTTATGGGCAGCCTTGTGAGTCCTAAACCAATATATTTATCATTTTGTTTTGTTCATAAAGGCTCCAACATGCTTGCATACATCAACCTCAGTCACCTAATGGCGACTCTACATGTTGCTCGATCTCTGGCAGCCTCCCTATTCAGCCCTTATCCCCGAGGTCACTCTCAACTATTTCCGCCTAAACCTTGACTATAGAGTACTTAAGGATAGGATCATGTGCAGTCCCCCCAGCCTGCCTGACAGAGTTACATCACTCAGTCACCCAGTGGCCACCTTGGAGTGAAGATATTGCCCTGTTTCTCCAAACTACCTCTCTTCCCCCACTGCCTAATTGGGTGAGAAGCATGCTCAATCACCCGAGTGTCGTCACCCAGCAACACGTCTGACAGCAATTCCAACTGGGATGTGGTGGAAGTGAAGAGAAGAGGCTAAGAATAGAGCAGGTGGCTATGTGCATCAAGTGTGACACTGGCATTTGTATGGGATTGTGCATCCATGTCTACCACACCTGCAAACACTTCTAAGTGTCAGAAAATATTGCAAATACGTGTCAGTACCCTGGTTTAGTATATACCCATACCCCGATTTCCAGCAGTATTGTGTACCCGAGTATGTAAGACATCAAAGAGTTTTCCCCATAAGATACTGAAGAAAAGCCAGAGCTGTGTTCCAGACCAAAACCCAAACTCTCACATAACTTAATCAAGAGAGACTGACACAGAAACACAATAGGTACCGTAATGTTATTATCCTTATAAACAAAACTACTGCTAATCAAACATCACATGCAGGAAGGTACGGTGGGTGGGACATGCGGTGAGATGCTTCTGGGCAACTGAGAAGTGACAGGTAGGCAGCAGGAAGCATACCAAGTGGGGGTGTGGGTGAGTGGGGGGAGGGGGAGGGAGACAAGCAGGGGTGGGAATGGGTGGGGGGATGGAGGGAGACAAGTTGGAGTGGGGGAGGGAGACAAGTGGGGTGGGGGAAACTGGTGGGATGGCAAGGGAGACAAGCAAGGGTGGAGGAGGGCAGGGGGACAGGGAAGGAGAAAAGAAAGCCAAACTGCCTTACAATCCCCTCCAACCAGTCTCACTCGCTATCAATGACTCAATCTCACTCACTCTCACTGACTCATTCTCACTGACTCACTCTCTCAGTTACTCTTTCACTCACTCACTGACTCACTCTCTCGTTAATCTATCACTGACTCAATCTCACTCTCACTCACTACTCTCACTCACTCACTCTCTCTCTCTCTCTCTCTCTCTCTCTCTCTCTCTCACACACACACACACACACACACACACACACACACACACACTTAGACTTAGAGAAGGCCTTTGACAAGGTACCTCATAGGAGACTAATGTGGAAACTAGAATATATAGGAGGACTGAAGGGGAAACTTCTGGAATGGATGAGAGACTTTTTGAGAGACAGACAAATGAGGACAGTAATAAAGGATAGGATGTCTGGATGGAGGGAAGTAACAAGTGGAGTACCTCAAGGCTCGGTGTTGGCGCCAGTAATGTTCCTGATTTACGTTAATGATATGGTAGATGGAGTGAACAGTTATGCAAGTCTGTTTGCTGATGATGTAAAGATCTTGAGGAAGGTAGAGGTTGAGGAGGATTGTAAAATGCTGCAGGAGGATTTGGATAGGATACATGATTGGAGCCGGACGTGGGAAATGAAATTTAATGTAAAGAAATGTAAAATATTGGAAATGGGTAAAAGTACCAGGAGGCCATCACTGAATTTGTTGGGTAATGAATTAATCACAAAAATGAGAGAAAAGAAAGATTTGGGAGTGCTGGTCCAATATAGTTTGTCACCAGAAAAGCACATTAACAAGATAGTTGGAGAGACTTATAAACTCTTGACTAACATAAGAGTAGCATTTCATTATATGGATGAGATGATGAAAAAATTGATAGTGGCCATGATCCGCCCCAGGTTAGAATATGCAGCGGTAGTGTGGTCCCCACACAAAAAGAAAGATATAAACAAGATTGACAGAATACAAAGAACAGCAACCAAGATGGTCCCCAGTCTGACAGACCTGTCATACAGAGAGAGGCTGGAAAAACTGGATTTGCCTTCCTTAGAGGAAAGAGAAAGAGGGGAGACATGATTGCGGTGTTCAGGACCATGGTGGGAGTAGATAAAATTGACAAAGATCTGTTTGTATGGGATAAGAGAGCAACAAGAGGGCACAGAATGAAATTTAAAAAGTCAAGCTGCTTGAAGGATATCAAGAATTATAGCTTTCCTTACAGAAGTATAGACTTATGGAATAGCCTGAACAAAGAGATCGTCCAGTCTAAAAACTTAAACGAGTTTAAAGCTAAATTTGGCTTATTGAGAAACAGCGACGGAAACCCGCGAGCATAGTACATTCCATGTATATCTATCTATCTATCTATTGCCAGACGCCACAATCCCGATTAGGTATATTAGGTAAATACATAAATATTTGGAACAACTCAGATGAAGAGGTGGTGCATGAGAAAAACATTCATGTGTGTAAAGATAGACTTGATAAATGTGGATTTGGAGACAGGACAACACGAGCATTGCTCAATTCCTGTATACTACAAATAGGTAAATACACACACACACACACAGAAAACCACTCACTGGCTCAGTGGTAACGTTCTTGTCTAGCACTTGCTAAGCCAGAGGTTCGCGCCTTGCTCAGGATGCAATAAGTTTCACTGATGAAGCGGATGGGTACTATCCCCCTTCAGCAAGGGGATGGGCTTGTGCCTGTTAAAAGTCACAGCCTTGCACTTAGATCAGACTATGAGCTCTCAGCTCTCTTCCGGGGAGGGTAAAAAGCTGACAATAATGACCATCATGTGATCCTGACCAACCTGGTGAATTACACACACACACACACACACACACACACACACACACACACACACACACACACACACCGCTCGCTGGTGCAGTGGTAACGTTCTCGCTTGCCAACTGGTGGACGGGAGTTTGCGCCTCGCTCAGGTTGCGAAAAGTTTCACTGACAAAGTGAGTGGTTACTGTCCCCCTTGAGCAAGAGGACGGGTGTGTGCGTGTGTGAAGGTTACAGCCTTGCCCTTAGATCGGACTATATGAGCTCTCAGCTCCCTTCCGGGAGGGTAAAAGCTGACGATCACGACCATCAAGTGATCCTGACCGACCC